>NC_063196.1:15545212-15870897 GCF_017589495.1 Alosa alosa
TGTTTGTGTGTGTGTGTGTGTGTGTCTGTGTGTATGCAGCCATCTTGTTCTCAGTGTCTATTTTTGGTCCTGCATTTGGCTACCTTCTGGGCTCGGTCATGTTGAGGATCTATGTGGATGTGGACCGTATAGACTCAAGTGAGTTGTTCATGTCAGTGTGCTTGACCCCTCCCATCAGATTGGATGAAGAGTAAAAGCAACACCAAAGATTATTTTGTACCTTAAAATAATGTTTCCAAAATCGTTTCAGTGGTTCATCAACTCGTAACAGGGTGAACAGCACTTCTTTCAATTTGTGGCCCTCTATCGGCTATAACCTCACCATGCAAGTTTTCCAGGTTGGGTAGCGGATCTGTAGTTCGAATGATACATACTGTAAGAAACTACAAATTTGACTTGCTTCAGCTGATGTTGCAATACATCATACTTCATCATACTAAATCGTGCAACATACTCTACCTTGTCTGTGGACATCATTACTTCAAAAGCCGGTGCTGGATAAACAAACAGCGTGCGTGCGACAGAGGAAAAGTGACTTGGTGTTGCTTTAAGTATGAGAATGAATAACTGAATGAAGAAAGGATTAAAGTAAGGAATGATTGAATGAATAAATGAAGAGTTTGGTTCCAAAATGCTATATATAACATAAAAAATTCAGGTTATTTAATTGTGTATTTAAAGTATCAAATTTTGTAGTTGTGTTGTTTTGAGTAAAGATAAATCAAAGAACAATAGCCAGTTACAATTCTACTGAAATTACTTGAAAAACAAAATGTAAAAAAAATAAATATTTATGACAATTCATTAAAATTGTGGATATAGAAATATATAGATAGTTTACCACTTAGTGGTAAAAGATTTAATGATAAATCAAGTAATAATTGAAGGGATGATTAAATAAATGAATGGTTAAGTTAATGAATAGATGTGAATGAATAGATGAATAAATAACTAAATGAATGAAAGAATTCAGGAGATGAATTAGTGGTGAATTAACAAATAGATAAATAATTGCTCAATTATCCATCTATTTGTCAAATTATTCTACTCACCACTGAGTGATTGAATGAGTGAATTCATGATAAATCAATCAATTTATCAAATTATCAATTTATCATGTGTTTGTGCCCATGGCCAGGTGCAGAGGTGGAGTTGAACCCAACTGACCCGCGATGGGTGGGGGCGTGGTGGATGGGCCTGCTGGTGTCTTCCACCAGCCTACTGCTCACCTCCACCCCCTACTTCCTGTTTCCACGGCACGGACACACGCCCACACAGGCAAGGACATGAACTTAAACCTTTAACCTTAACCTCCAATTTCCTCTGTTCCTTGCCATGGCACCATAGCAATAGCTTTGAGGCCATGAACTTTAACCTTTAACCTCAACCTCCAATTTCCTCTGTCCCTGCCATGGCACCATAGCAATAGCTTTGAGGCCATGAACTTTAACCTTTAACCTCAACCTCCAATTTCCTCTGTCCCTGCCATGGCACCATAGCAATAGCTTTGAGGCCATGAACTTTAACCTTTAACCTTAACCTCCAATTTCCTCTGTCCCTGCCATGGCACCATAGCAATAGCTTTGAGGCCATGAACTTTAACTTTAAACCCCCTCTGCCTACTTGTTCTTCCTCCACTATGGAGCTACTTCAACATAGGTGAGGCCATGAACTTTAACCTTTAACCCCCTCTGCCTATTTCCTCTTTCCCCACCACGGTGCTGAGCCCACATACTGTATACTGTATGAGGCCTCGAAGAACTTTAACTTTTAACCTAGGGACCATGTGTTGGTGACTGTCTTTGTCTTGTGTGGGTGTCTAGTTTTGTATAGATTGGACATTAGTGTTGGCTACTCCTCTTGCTCAGTCTCGTGTTGGTGTTTGGTCTTGTCCAGGGGGTCTTGTGTCATTAACTTGTCATGGTTTCCAACTTTCCATGGTTTTCTGGCCATGAAGATGGAGACAGACTCACTCAAAGGAGACAAAATCCAGCTGGAGACATCTTTAATCAGCATTATCAAGAGTAAGAATCAAAAGGGTGTCTGCTTGTGTTTTGAGGGTTTTCCTTAGCTGTCTAAGACATTTCAGTGTCATTTCAGTGCAGTTTTTCAGTGTGTATGTTTATATGTTATGTGTATATGTGTGTGTGTCCATGTGTGTGTGGTGTTTGTGTGTCCGTGTGTATGTGTGTACCTGCGTGCTTGTGTGTGTGTGTTTCAGTGTTCCCTAAGCATTTTCTCAAGCTGATGACCAACCCAGTGTTCATGCTGCTGGTGCTGTCCCAGTGCTGTTTCTCCTGTGTGATCTCGGGCTTAGCCACCTTCCTGGGCAAATACCTGGAGCTGCAGTTCAGCACCTCCGCTGCTAAGGGAAGCTTCCTCATGGGTCAGTCTATACACTTCTCTTCACTTCAATACATTTCAATGTACCATATTTCACTTCAATACATTTCACTTCACCTCAGTCCACTGTAATACATTTTTAATTCAATTCATGATGTCTGAGATCTTCGAAGGGGTGCTGACTCCGGTTTATCTACGTTTCTTTGACGGTCGACTGGTTCTCCATATATAAAGTTATGAATATAACTTTGGTTCTCTGAGTGAGAACACAAGACATTAACCAATGGGAAGTCCCGGTCAGATCATGTGACTGCCATGGTAGACCTGACATGGTAGGATCACTTCTTCGCTGTGATCAGGGATTGGCCTGTGCGCTCAAACTGACATTGGCCTGTGCGCTCAAACTGACCAGAGCGGTCAGGGGTAAGGCAAGGCAGCTTCCTTCAGACACTCTAGTCCCCCTGGTTGTGTGGTTCTCCAGGTGTGGTACTCCCCATGGTTCTAGCTTTTTGGTTCTCTTGCTGCTCAAGCCCCCCTGGTTCTATGGTCTCTCCAGGCACTTTAGTCCCCGTGGTTCAGTAGTTTTCCTGGTTCTTTGGTTATTCAGACACTCTAATCCCCCTGGTTCTGACTGAAGTTTTCTACTTTTAAGGCGTGATGAACCTTCCTGCTGCTGCCATCGGCATGCTGCTAGGAGGCGTGGTCATGAAGAGGACCCAGCCCTCGGCCAGAGCCATCCCCTGGGTGTCCATGATGGTCCTGTCAGTCTCCATCCTGCTGGGCATACCCCTCTTCTTCATGGGATGCTCCCTGCAGGAGGTAGCTGGGGTCAACCTACACCCGTGGACTGATGGGTAAGAATAATCTCTCTCAGAACTTGACCAGTAGGTTTCACCAAAGAGATCTCAGCTACTGATGAACAGCTCAGACTATAGACTAGCAGGCAGCTCACTCAAAGATCAGTATGGAAAGATATTTGACCCATAAATGAACATAGAGATACCCACAGACTGATAGAAAAAGAGAGACCTCAAAGACTGAAAGGAATAAAAGATTTCATACATAGACAGATGGGTGAGAAGCAATTTTGCAGGAGATAAAGTATACTCTATAGTCCTTTTTGCAGTGGTCATTATAAAGAAATATCAGACTTCCAAACATTGAGATGGCCCAGTCAATTTGGGCATTAAAAGGAGCTGTATGGGTCATTCTGTGTCAAATAAGGTTGTTGCTGCGCTGTCTCAGATTTTGTTCAGACCTTGTCTATATCAACAATGGGTTCCAAAACCAAGGCCTGTAAAATATTTCTGTTCAAATCCTATGTCTTCATATTATTTTCATGCCCTGAAATGACTTCAGTTTTACAGCCTGAAAATCACATTGTCTGGTAAGCAATGTTTGGCCATTAATGTAATGAAAAGTATTTTTCATAAGCAGCCCACGCCTTGTAGAGTGGAAGACAAACATGTTCTCAGTACTGTATGACTGAACCATTAAAAGTTTGTATGGCATTATCATTGACTCTCTGAAAGTATCTCAGTGTATGGGCATTTAATGTACAAAGTGCCAATGTTGTACCATAGATAAATACATTGAGTCAAAATCATTGTCCCATGTTGATTTTCATGTTCCTACTAGCTACCCCACACCATTTTAGTTCTATGAACATTTCCAAAAAAATGCAATCACACCTTGTTTTATTCTTATTATCTTCATGTGTATTTGTTGCAGACATCAAATATTGGCTCAACATTGATAAAGTATTGTATTTGCAGACAAAATAATGATTGGTGCCACATGGATACAAAACATGAGTTTACAAGACCCTCAATGACCACCGTTTTGCACTTTTTTGTATATCTAGGACCTTGTAAAACAGACTGCATCCGAATACCCATACTAGCATACTATATATTAAGCGAGACACAGTACGTCACAATCGTAGTACATCTGAATACTTAGTAGGCATCAAGTAGTAGGCGAAAAGTACCCGGATAGCCTACTACAATCATACTGAGAACATGTCTGTCTTCCACCCTACAAAGTTTGGGCAGGCTGGGAGTAATACTTTTCAAGATATTAATGCCCAAACATGGCTTCCAAGATAAGGCATTGATGAGAGTGTCAAAATGATACAAAAGCAAGGGTGAAAACATTGGAATTTAACAAAAATATTTTACAGGTCTCAGTTTTGGGACCTCAATATTAGGCAGACAAACTTTGAGCAAAATCTGATATCTGATCTGAATCTCGTATAATAACAATGTACAGTACATTATGTTTTTGTCTATAGGATTTTCTTTTGAGTCTTAGGGCTCTATCTTGCACCGATTTGCCAGGCGCAGCCAGGAACGGTTCACAGCGCTATAGTCAGTTGGGAACAGTTTGCTATTGATTTTTCCTCTTGACAAAATGTAATACAGAAATGTCACTTTCCGATGTTTTGGGATCACTCTCACTGAATCACGAGGTTATGAATGCATGGTGATATTTTTGCAATGTAATCTAACATTACTTCACTATAGACAATGCAGATCTATCAGATAAGCTCTCCTTCCCATGCTGCTGCTGGGGCATATGGGTTAAATGGCATCGGCATGCAGTCTCATCACGTCTCATTAAGTCCTCTAATATTTCCTAATTTATGTCATCAACACATCCGTGATTCGTGGAAATGTGTTCGCTAGATTTATACCTGTTTTTTCACATCGGACACCACACTGATGTATGGTTTGGAGAAATGGGAACTGCGTCGTATAGATGAGAGGAGCAAAGTGCATTGCGCAACACAGGCGCCCAAGCTCCTGCAGGTGTAAGCTATGGCTGTATGGCAACTCAACAACGAGAAACAGTTTCCAAGTTGACCTAACTTTCCAACTCTGCACAGTATCCCATTAACTGCATGACAGTAGGCTATTTACAATATTTATTTTATGTAAAGTAGAGTTTGTAAACACGTTATCATCAACTTAATGCACGCACAACTTTTGTTTGAGCAGGAGAGAGAATAACAATGAATGGACGCAGCAACTACAGAAATTGTAGCCAAGGCTACTTGCTGCTTTCTTTTACTGTCTATGGTTGCTGGTTAACAGCACATAATAAGCTTATTTAAGCGAATTCACAAACTCAAGACTTCAAGGCCATCATGGATATAAAACGTTTTTTGAAAACAACGAAAGGATGGGAAGGAACATAGCAAAGTTTGGAATTATTTCAGATGGGCTACAACAAGGTAGGCAAAATTGTGGTGCTTGTCAAAACCTTAGCACAGCTGGAATAATGCTTATAGGCTGATGTTAAAGCGCACACGATGTTTAAAGTCATACACAACGGTAAATTGGAACAAAACTAAAGGTAACTTTAGCCTTTATAGGGCTGTATAAAGTTGTCCAAATTAATAGGTCGTAATTAGGCGTTGTTGTTGTAAAGATATTGCATGTAGATGTACTATATAGGCTACTAAATTTTTAGTTGACCAATGCACGAACAAAACCGGGAAACGGACAAATATTATCAAGGCTTTGAATGTTTCCATCTGTGCACAGGGTTTCTGTAGATCGGTGTGCATAGCATTCATTTTCTGCAGGCCTGTGGCCATGCATGCGCCCTGACTTTAGACCAGGAGGTTCCTGGTCTGTGGCGGAATTGTTTTCTGAAACGGCAAAATATCAACAGGGACCGTTTGCGCCGGAACACGCCCCTCTTTTCGCTGAAACGCCCCTGTGGGCACACATGTACCTGTGGAGGGAAAATTCCAATATGCGCTGACTGCAAAATAGGAAAGACAAAAGCGCGAGTATACAAAGTCAATTGCGCTGGTGTGCAAGATAGAGCCCTTAGTTTGTGTTATGAATGTCTTCAGGTCTGAGTCGGGATGTGCCTCTAACTGCTCCTGTTTGGACACAACATTTAATCCAGTGTGTGGAGAGAACTACCTGGAGTACATCTCCCCTTGTCACGCCGGCTGCACCAACTATACTCTACACCCATCTGAACCAGTCCGAATCCAGGTACACCCACACACACACACTTTCTTTCTCTTTTTCTCTCTCTGTCTTTCTCTCTCTCTCTCACACACACACACACACAGTTTCTCTCTCTTTTTCTCTCTCTGTCTTTCTCTCTCTCTCTCTCTCTCACACACACACACACACACACACAAACACAACTACACCAATTCAAAGTCATGACAGTGACAGCACTCCTGCTTCGTCATACAGCATTTGGGCCTGGTCATTAACAGAGGATTTCTGCCTTGCTCCCTCTCAGGCCTACACCCAGTGCAGATGCATTGTGGGAGCTGCTGGCTTAGGCCATGCCCTCCCAGGGTCATGTGGCAACAGCTGCTCCAGTCTCCTCCTCCCAGCCATGATCCTCATCGCCACGGCTGGATTCATTGCCAGTCTAACAAACTCCCCCCTCTACATGCTGGTGCTCAGGTAGCATGCACACACACAGACACACACACACACACACACACACACACACACACACACACACACACACACACACACACACACACAAATACAAGCTCATAACTGCAATTTGCATCACACGCACACATGGATTCATTGCCAGTCTAACAAACTCCCCCCTCTACATGCTGGTGCTCAGGTAGCGTGCACACACACATACACACAATCCACTCTACATGCTGATGCTGACATTAGATTTGTGTGTGTGCACTTATACAAGACACCTGATGAGATCTAATGTACTGCTTCAACCATCAAAATACTTGTGTTATTTTTAAGTATTGTTATCTTCTGACCTTAAATTATAACTGATGTATATGATGTGATTCCCCGAGCAAGGACAATTCAATAAAAAAAAAAGATTTGTGTGTGTGTGTTTGTCTGTGTGTGCAGGTGTGTTTCACAGGAACAAAAGGTCTTTGCCATTGGGGTGCAGTTTCTGCTGCTCAGGATGCTGGGTAAGATCACTGCCATCTAGTGTTTAGACTAGTCTAGAATTTGTCCACTGTGTTAAGATGCATAGTGTGTATCTATGTAGGTTTGTTTGTATATGTGTGTGTGTGTGTGTGTGTGTGTGTTTGTTTATGTCTCTATTAGTGTGTGCATGTTTGTGTGTGTTTTGACTGGGTTTGTTAATGTGTGTGTGTGTGTGTGTGTGTGTGTGTGTGTGTGTGTGTGTGTGTGTGTGTGTGTGTGTGTGTGTGTGTGTGTGTGTGTTCCAGCCTGGCTGCCAGGGCCCACCCTGTTTGGAGTGGTCATGGACTCAGCGTGTGTGTGGTGGAAGCGGATATGCGGCTCCCAGCTTGGGTCCTGTGGTTACTATGACAATGATCTCCTCCGGAGCAGGTGAGCCTGGGACCCCCCTCTCTCTCTTCACATTCATACACACACGCACGCACAAACACACACAGACACACACACTGACACTGCTTCACTTTCCCTGTGTGTGTGTGTGTGTGTGTGTGTGTGTGTGTGTCTCCCTATGTGTGTCCATGTGTGTGCGCATGTGCACAGGTACTTTGGGCTACAGATGGCCCTGAAGATCCTGGGCATTATTCTGCTCGCTCTGGCCGGCTGGAAGGTGCAGAGGGGACAGGGTTACAACCTGGAGAAGAAAGGCCCGGTAGCTGTCTAACGTGGACCAATCACCTGTCTTAATTCCCTTTCTTGGACCAATCAGATACTGTGCCTTTATTCTCTCTCAAGGACCAATCAGATACCTTCCCTACCTGTCAGGGACCAGTGATCTGCCTTCATTCCCTCTCAAGAACTATTCAAATGCCTTCTTGACCTTACAAGCATGAATTTCCCTCATTCTCTTTCAAGGACCAATCAGATACCATCTTTCCTTCCATCTCAACCAATCAGCTTTTCCTTGCCTATATAGGAGTTGACTGTGAAACAGATCTGATCCTAATCCAGAATTTAACAGTGTTTTATCTCTGCTTCAAGTTGTGTGTTTTTTTGTATTGCCAAACACAAGTGAAATGTATTATATCTGTGCAAGTGGTTAAAGGAAACTGACCCCTGACACTATAGCACTATACAATATCAGCTTCAGTATGCACTTAATATGTATACACTAACTCACAGGCTAATCGTTTGATCCCTGATACGTTTTGGTAATGCTGTAGGATAGGTTAATAGAGTTGTTTCAATTTTACTTTACCTTTTGAATCATGTTACAGCCGCAGGTTAGCTAGCCACAGGTAAAAAAAAAGTATTTTCATCAACATAGTCTACATATTGTATGTTTGATACCATGGAACCACCATGAACTACTAGCCTGACATAGTCACACAGACTATGAGTCTGATACTGCTTGATTGGGATGTGATCATGGGGCGTGTTTCAACTGACAGGAGGGAAAATGCCTCTGCACTCAATTGGATAGACCTAACTAGAGCAACGAAATAGCCTACCATGAATCCTGAACCAAAACATCCTTCTCGCTGCTTCTCGTTTTTTAAAGTTATTGCACTGTCAATAGGCTATCTTGTACAACAGTGACAGTGAAATTTAAATGTAGGCTATAGCTTCTCTAGCGACAACAACAACTTTTTTTGTAAACAAAATCAACCAAAGTGCACTCAGGTGACGTGATAGAGTAGGCACCATTGCTCATCTGTCCATCATTGAATAAAGCCTACCCATACAATTTGAACTGCTCTGGTTTGGGCATAGTTGCTTTTCAATGGAACAAATCCAGACCGAATTTCCTGACTTTAAATTTTGTGGTCGGGGTTCAAATTTGGGCTAGCTTCCAGGCTAATGAACTACTGCTGTGGACCAAGACTTCTACAAAAGAATATACGTTTAATTCTATTCTACAATAGTGATGACAGACTGTGCATATTCTTAGCCTAAAATGTTGTCAATATTATGTCTACCAGCTGTAAATGCAGTTCAAAGTATCATACAAAACTCTGTTGCATAGATGTATCCATACTTGTGTCTTCCTCTAATATCAGACATTCTGGTCTCAGTGAAAATGGTTTTCAAGCTGAAATGAATTGATCAAAAATACCTCTTGAGCTTTTCTTTGTATTTCTGACACATCACTCTTATAACTTTATTATAAAAACTTGATTTGTAAATAATAAAATTCAGTCTATTTCATTTGTGGGACTCTGAAACACACCTTTGAAAGATGTGGGGTGACTCTTCAACCTTCTTGCATCACAGTTAACTCTTTCCAGTCAACTGTGTCAGTAGTTACCATGCGTTAACAAAGCAGAAGGCTATTACATGAACTTTCTCATTCACACCACATATCACCCAACCCAGCCCAACCCAACCCACCCATCCACCCACACACACATACACATAGTAACTCTGGGAGAGACGCAATTTGGCCGTTTTGTCTGGAGAAACTCAACTAAACACTGACCGCGCTATTGAGTCGCTTCCGTAAACACAAGGTGAGTGCAGAAGAGAGTGAGGTGTCTACGCATGTGCAGAGACATCTTTAATTGCCAGGGCAATACGGTGCCGCAACATAGCCACAGACCGGGACACCAGAAGAAAAATTGATCTACGCTCCCGGATTACCGGCGGGCCCGGCACGGATCGTTGCAATTAACGTTAGATCACTGCAGTCATGTCGGTGGCGAATGACTTCGGGAACCCGTTGCGGAAATTCAAACTTGTGTTTTTGGGAGAGCAAAGCGGTGAGTCTGAGGTGCACTGACATTACTATACATGAGCGATATGCCTATCATACTGCATTTGTGTCTGTTTGAAAGGAATAATTGAAGCATTGGTGTTCTCTGCGATCTCTTGTCGGCCAGCGCCCTCGCAATCCCGGTCTGTCTGTATCCCTGATTCCCTGCCATAGACGATGTCCAGTTTTGTTTAGTCATTGGAAGCGTACAGCTCTGCATTGTCATCCCACCCTTATCAAACACACACGACAGCGTTTGTCTTGTCTTTACCTTAATGTAAACCTGTCTTCACGACGACTGGTTATGATTTCAAACTACATAACCATTCGTTAAAACGGCTCGGACACTTTGGTTTAGACTGCCATTATTTCCCCTTTCTTTTCTCTAGAAATAAATTTATGTTTTTTTCTTATTTAATGCCACTGATAAGGAATTTTCTATGTGTTTGGATTTCAATACAGTCATTTTAATAGACGCGCAGTGTCCAGCTGTCTCCGCGAGACGAGACACACCCTTGTTGAACATCCTCCGTCTGATATGCCTCGCCCTCTGCTGACGGCTCTCGTTGAACTCAGCTGAAATCTCAGGAATCGGAATTTTGTTTCATTCGTTTGAATAAGCAATATTTTTCGGTGTGGCGTTGCGTTGTTGTGATTTTCAGGACTGTGTGGTCTAACCGGTTAAGCGAGTTGAAAACTGAACATGGCGGCTACTGACTCCACAAGATCGGTGATGTCAGAATCGACAGATTGGCGTTTGGCCATAAATTTGGAAGTGAATATGGCTGGAGGTCCTAGCTTTGATGATAAACCTTGTCCATAGGTAACATAGTTAGGCTACATAGTTGACATAAGCCACATGCCTATACACTTCAAGCAAAGTGTTCAGTGTTCAGAGAGAAACCACTTTTATTCAGGTCAGGTGTCTTCTCTAAGTGTGCAGTCCAGCGGCTGACAAAAACACTTGCAACAAGCAAGCTACAGAACCCTGAGGGAAAGAGGCAGGGGAACCAGGCAAGCAGAAGTAGGAAGTCTGGCCCGTGAGCGAATGCCAATTTTGACTCCGTGGAGAAGCCCCTCGGGACATGAAAGGTCAATGTTTTCACAAAGCTGGCAAAAGCCGCATGGAATAAGCCATCAGGGAGACGGGCCTTACCTGGCTACTGTACTGTAACTGAACAACAAATATACGTAGACCCACTAGCTAAACTCAACTTGACTGAAAGCCACTCGTGTCAGTGCAGTTACTTATGCAGATCAAAAACATACAAGCAGATAGATAATGTAGTGATAAGGAACAGAAAGAGTGGCTGAGGCGCTGTGAGACGACCTGCTCTTCATGTTTCCCTCGCCTCGCTGCGCATATCTGACTCAACTCACCAGTGCCGTTCCTGATCAGCTGATAACACTGGGGTTAGCTTATCAACAACATTATAATTACACGGTTATTAATAAAGATAATGCTTGGAGCAGGTAGAGATAGAGGAGGTAGAGGATAGGACTTCAAGGAGGAGGACTCGTTTTGTTTATCTGGTCGTGGACATGTTGTCCGAAGACTGAAGAGCTGTCCGCGGTGCTGAAACCGTTTCTCTGTTCTTACAGAGACTTTTGGTTCTTATCAGATTAGATGCCATATCAATCTAACACAGCTATTTCATCTGGTAAGAATCTGACAGTCCTTTTAACCTGAAGCTGCATATGACATTAGATTGACAATTGACAATAGCAGTAGTCCACACTAGAATAATAGTAAAATAGTGTATTTATCATAACTCGAAATTAGAGGCACCAGGAATGAACAGGGTCTTTACTGAGAGCTCTGCCGAGGGAAGACAGGCAACAGCTGCCTATCAGGACCAAAGTGGTGGAGAGGAGGACTAGAGTTGAATCACAGCATTTAAGTAGGATAATGCAGATCAAATGACTGTCCTATGGGCAAGAGTAAGGGATATTAATTCAATTCTAGCAGTAACAAGAAGCCAAAGAAGAGCAACTACCGAAGAAAGATGTAACCTCTTTAGTTGATTAAAGACCACAAATATGCCGCTGTATACTGACTCATGTGCAATGGTCACCCCACACATGTTGGTAGGCCTGTTTTTTGCATTGCAATATAGTTTAGAAATAACCAGGGCTTGTATACGAGTGTGAAATGACAAGACCTCGAGACTGACGCTATAAACTAAACCTACCTAGATATCTGGCTCAGAGACCATAACTGTCTTGTGATTGGAAAGGTCCAACAGATTGGCCAACTATTAAACTATTAAAACAAAGATGAGGAGCAGACAGAGAAGAGCAAGAGTCAGACAAATGTTTTGGAATTGTGGGGACCAATGCAGAACTGTCCATGGTGCTGAAACACTCCTCTGTGATCCTCTGTGTTATCAGATATAATATCAAGAATTGTGGAGAATGTGTGCTGTGGTTAGTGAGGTGTTTTTGTTCACACGATGTGTGTATATGTATGTGTGTGTGTGTGTGTGTACTTGAAGTGTGACAAACATTGGGAAACAAGTTTGACTTGTTTGGGAAGGGTATGATCCCCTGCTGGGCTTGTCTTGGAGAGGAATTTCAGGAATCCTGCAACAATTAACATACACACCTCAATGCCCTTTGGCATGTGTGTGACTGTGTGTTGTGTGTGACTGTGCATGTGTGTGTATGTGTGTTAAAGAGAGTTTGTCATACTCTGGGCTAAGTTACCTGAAATGTCTCTCTTTGCAGTTGGAAAAACCTCTCTCATCACAAGATTCATGTATGACAGTTTTGACAACACCTACCAGGTACAGCTATTTAATCATCACACACACACACACACACACACACACACACAGAGACACGCACACAGTCACACACATGTAAAGAGCTGAAGCTAATGTCTTTGTTTACCACAGGCTACCATTGGGATCGACTTCCTGTCAAAGACCATGTACTTGGAGGACAGAACAGTAAGTGTGTAAAAACACACACACACACACACACACACACTCACACTCACACACAGTTCAGACAGAATGGGATGCACACATCCGGCACAATCCAGAGAGCCTGTAGGAACAAGACAGGTAGACATGCACGTGTGTATGCAAGATAGACAGACAAGGTACGACAAGGTACCCCAAGATTCACTGGTACTGGGCAATCTCTGATTACTTGAATACTTTCCATAGAGTGTTTTTATAATAGTGTGTATCAATACTGACAATGAATGATACTGTACACTTCTTTGCAAGGACACTAAATGTTGCCAGATTTTCTTTACATGGTTGCTAGCACAAAGCTGTTTGTCTTTGTGTTATGAGTCAGTGTGCTCTTAGTACTTTTTGTAGCGTGACCTTTCTCTTTTGACTCTAAGGTGCGTCTGCAGCTGTGGGACACTGCAGGCCAGGAGCGCTTTCGCAGCCTCATCCCCAGCTACATACGAGACTCCACCGTCGCCGTGGTCGTCTATGACATCACCAGTACGTTTCTGACATCAGCAGTAGTTTTTTTTGCCATGGTAACGACAGTAGTTAAATGATATCCAGAGAGCTGTAACTTCACAAAGTATAGGGCAGGAAAAACAGCTGTGTCATCCCATGCCTATCATAGCACTAAATACTGTAGCTTTTACCCTCTGACTAACCTACACATTCTAATATTCATAAACATATTCTAAAATATTACAAAGATAAATGTCTGGTTCTCACAGCATGGTTCTAGCATCTTGCATTTTCAAACGAATCAAGATTCCACATGAACATCATGACCTCCATGATAGGCTAACTTCATCCCATCCCTTACTTAGCACTGACAGCTGTAATGAAGATTTGTGTGTGGTAATACAACTTAGAGTAGACTATAGCAGCAAAAACCTTTTTGCTATTAACCTACAGGGAAGGTAGGTGTCATCTGATATGAAAGTGAAGCACTGTAAGATTAGCTTGGTTAGTTTTAGTTAGAGCTTAATTAGAGCTGTTTATTTTTGTAGCCTTGAAGCCAGCCTGGATTTACCCTGCCCCCAAATTTTGAGAATGGGAAATTCGGTTTGGAGTTGCTCCATTGAGAAATTGTTTGGGTGGGCTATATGAATATGGACAGATGATCAACAGTGACATAGTCACCCACATCACCTGAGTGCACTTGTATTGATTTTGTTTACAATAAAATGGCTGCTGTTGGGGAAGCAAGATTCCGCTACTGCATCTGTTATACAAGATTTTGACAGCGCAAAGACAAACAGAAAACAGTGATTGAGGCATTTGGCATCCTCACATTTTGCGGGGCAAATTCGGACTGGCTTACAGGCTAGGTTGAAACGCGACCCATAATTAAATCCAAATGGCTGACCAGGCTATTTTTTTGCAATCTAGGGCACAGTAATATAATTGTGCACCTGATTTGCATTGTTGTGTTGTGTACCTCATACTTTGTTACCAATCAGCTGGTTGATCTCAAGCTTCAGCTCCAGACTAGTGTTCCACTAAACTTTTTCATACGGACACGGATACTGTTAGTGAAGTCCAACTCAGTAGAATTGGTCCTCTTTTATGGAGAACTGGTCCTTGTCAAGCAGGCACAGATGCACTCTAACATGTTGAATTGTGTGGTTTGTGTGTGTGTGTGTGTGTGTGTGTGTGTGTGTGTGTGTGTGTGTGTTCTCTGCAGATGTCACCTCGTTCCAGCTGACCTCTAAATGGATTGAAGAAGTGCGGTCAGAGAGAGGAAGTGATGTCATCATCATGTTAGTGGGCAACAAGACAGATCTGGAGGAGAAAAGGTGGCTGAAAGGCACTCATACACAGTATCACTCCCCCCTCCCCCGACCCCACATACACATACACCATCACCCTTCAGCATGTTGCAGTGCTCACTCTCTCTTGGTTTGTGTGTGTGTGTGTGTGTGTGTGTGTGTGTGAGCAGGCAGATCAGTACTGAGGAGGGAGAGAGAAAGGCACGTGAGCTGAGTGTGATGTTCATCGAGACCAGTGCCAAGAATGGCTGCAACGTCAAACAGGTGCGGCCCTGTGCGGGCATGTGCATGTGCATGTGCATGTGCATGCGTTTGAGATTGAGTCTGTGTTTGTGTGTATTTAAATGTGTGTTTCTGTGTTTGGTGTGTGTGTATGTGTGCGTATCTGTGTATGTGTATGTATTAGCACTTTTATTGTCTACTAACGGGGACACAGATGAGTTTAATGCCACTCCAGCTGGCTTGTTTTCATTCAGTATATTTTAATACAATCACAAATGCTGTAATTGTTGTATTACAATTTCTGTAAATATTGCTTGATTTTTATACATAGTACTTTAACTAAAATAATTTTATATAGTCACTTATTTTTTATTCGTTTTTTGGGCCTATTTTCTTTTTTTATGCATGTTGCCTGGAGTCCCACTACCAGTCTATAGACAATTCACCTGCTGGACTTAGGATGAGGGAAAAAACAGTGAGTGAATTTTACTGACTGTGGGTAAGCTATGGGCCTCCCGTAGAACCCCTGTGCCAACATGACATTCTCCAATATCCAAAGTACGTCCACTGAGGATCTCGCCGCAACAAAGTCTCTCTTTCCCTCTGTTTGTGGGTCTGTGTATGTCAGTGTATTAGTGGGTTAATGTCTTGTGTGTGTGCGCATCCTATATTTGTTTTGGCATGGTTCAATCATTATAACTCTGCTTGTGTGTGTGTGTGTGTCTGTGTGTGTGTCTCTCTCTCTCTGTGTGTGTGTGTGTGTGTGTGTGTGTCTCTCTCTCTCTCTCTCTCTCTCTCTCTGTGTGTGTGTGTGTGTGTGTGTGTGTCTCTCTCTCTCTCTCTCTCTCTGTGTGTGTGTGTGTGTGTGTGTGTGTGTGTGTGTGTGTTTGTCTGTCTGTTGCAGCTGTTTCGCCGTGTTGCAGCTGCTTTACCAGGCATGGAAAGTTTGGATGAACCCAACAAAGATGGTAGTATCCTTTCAGATGATGTCATCACTATGATTTTAAGCGTGTGTAATCTGGTGCCCCCTGGTGGATTTCAAGAGAAAATGCCTTGCCAGACTGTTCAAGACAACACACACACACACACACACACACACACACACACACTACTAGTTACACATATTTGTGCTTTTGTCCAAAGTAATGTTTCTCTGAGTTCTCTGTGGGCTAATTTGCTGTGTGCTGTGGCATGTGTTTTGTGATTCGAAAGTCCTGTAAGTCCCTCCTTAACCAGTGGTCCCAGTGATTGACATCAAACTGGACAAACAGCCTGAAGACTCCACCCCCAAGTCTCGCTGCTCCTGTTAACACTGCGTGATTGGACAGCCTTATTTATGACATGCTTGTTGTATTGCTTTCTATTGGTCAGAGTCAAGCTGGACCCTCTCTGATTGGATGTTGGCCTGTTTGCCTGAATAAGACTGAGGGGAATGTGTGTGGCGGGGAGGGTGGTCCTTGTGGCTACAGGGGGAGGGGCAAGAACTTTTGGTGCCTGTGGGGGAGGGGTGTGTGGGTGGGCCTTTGGACTAACTGGGCGGGGCTTGTGGATGGAATGGAGTGTGGACTAAAGGTAGACATGAACAGGCAGGGGTTGATCCTCTGGGCCATCCACCATTCCCCCCAACACACACACACACACACACATACACATTAACACGCACACGCACGCACACACACATACACACAAACACATGCAGACACATACACAAACACATGCAGACACACACTAAGAAGGCTGACTAGTGAAAATCTGCAGATGGACAAATCCAGACAGTATATGTAGTATACTACTGGACTCTCTCATACAGTACATGAACACACACACACACACACACACACACACACTGACATAAACACACATCAATGCAAGACTCACAGTCAGGCAACACCTGCAGGCCACTTTATGTATGACAGACCAATTCATCTTCCCTTGTATTTAAATGTAAAAAACAAAACAGACTATGTGTATCAGAATTTGTTTGTTGTGAGTTGGGAAGACCTGTTTTAAATAACCTGCAGCTGGTGTTGCTCTCAAAAAAAGGACACTGAATGAAGTGTTACTGTAGAATATATTAGCACACTGGTGGTAAAACTGTTTTACATCTGTGTAACACTAGCTAATTGTTAATTTAACTCCTAATTCTGAATGACTGGGAGGATGGAGCGGCATCTGAGCCTTTTATGCTGCCATCAAACCACAAATATACCTGAAACCTGATTGGCCCAGAGACTGCATGACATCCGCCAATCAATCACTCACCGAACATTTCTCTCTGGATCTCACCCGTGTTTGCCAGGTGATGTAAGATGATATGAACTCAGTGAAATTGTCTCCTGTGATCCAGAACATTAAATAAAAGATTTATTTGAAAATGAGACACCTCTGTTTAAAGAATATATGTCTCTGTAAATGTGTGTTTGTCTGTGTGTGAGAGTGTGGCAGTGTGCATTTGGTGAAAGTGAGGGTATATTCACCAGCAGGGAACATAAACACATATGCACACACACACACACACATGTGGAAAAGTAACACCCACTGCAGAGGTGCTACAGTAGCTCAGGTGTGACATGTATTTAAGACAGTTTCAGTGAAACCAAGGTGGAATTTCCCCTTGTGAGTTCTCAGGTCAGAGTCCAGTTCTGCACTGGAGCAGGACGGCAAAGTCCCCGGCTTTCCTCACTCCCAATTAATACCAGTCAGTCAACACCAACAAGTCCTAATCAGTACTAATCTAATTAAATTCAGCAACTGAAGAACTTAGTAGTATAAGTAAGTAAGGGATAATGTATAGAACGCCGGTCATTATGGGGAAAATAAGTCCCAAAAGGGCCAACCGGACCCCGACGCGCCCGCTTATTATACGGTTACTTGCCAAAACGAAAAAATAAACGGTAACACTTTACTTGACGGTATTGACATAAGAGTGACATGACACTGTCGTGAACACATGACACTGTCATGACAAATGAAACCTGATCCTAACCTCTAACCCTAACCCTAATCCTGATATGACAAAAAACGAATGTCACTTAACAACAGAAGCGTTATGTCATAAACGTTTATGACTTGTTTATGACACGTTCATGACAGTTTCATGTCACTCTTATGTCGACGCTGTCAAGTAAAGTGTAACCAAATAAAACTCCACAATATGTCTATTTACATTTATTTGTTACTGTATGGACAAAGATAGCAGAACATAATGAAGTGAACTGAGAGTGGTAAGTAAGAGAGTGGTGCAGTATTAAAGAGTGGCTGTTTAATCTGTCTCTAATGAACTACTGGCATAAAGTGGCAGGTGAAATCTGGATAATGTGTGTGTGTGTGCGTGTGTGTGTGTGTGTGTGTTTGTGTCTGTGTGTGTGTGTCTCTGTGCCTGCAGGTGGGGCGGAATCAGTTTGCTGGGGTGAAAGGCCATGAGCCACTAACACACACAAATCTGTGCTAAAAATAATCTTTTAATGTAACAACACATAACCATCACTAATATCTCTCTCTCTCTCTCTCTCTCTCTCTCTCTCTCTCTCTCTGTCTCACACAAACACACACACACACAGACACACACACATTTAATGAGGAGCAGCTACTTTAGAGGCAGACTCACTCTTCTCAGCTCAGAACAGCCCAGCATCTCAATTCCTCAAATCTTAGCACTGCGTGAGTAAAGCACACACACGCGCACGAACATACACTCACAGACACACACACTACTATGCAGCACACAGATACACACATAGAACTGTAAACTCTCTCTAACACATAGTACTCAGTGCATACTGGAAGAACCAGCACGTGCAGCATAAATACACATTTAGCATTATATGAGCACTAACTTATGGTTATGTTATGGGTGTTTGTGATGTGTGCTTTTGTGTATTTGGTCCAGTTGCATTTTGGCTTATTATACTGCCAAACATTGTGAACCTTTGTGTACACGTTTGTGTGTGTGTGTGTGTGTGTGTGTGTGTGTGTGTGTGTGTGTGTGTGTGTGTGTGTCCAGCTGCCTCTCTGCTTGTCATGTCCCACTCTGAAGCTTCGGGAGATTTTGACCTACGCACCAAGCTGAAGGTGTCCAGGACAGACATTGCCATGGTGATAGACGACCCTTTCCCTCTGCTATATGGCTTAGCAGACCACAACATCATCCCTGAATCTCTTCTGAAGGTAACCAATCAGAAGATCTCATTCAAGTTAACAGACAGCCTTCATTAAAGAACCAATAACTTCATCCTAACTTGAGGTTAACGTGAATCTAACATACTAGAAAATACAGTACTCTTTTCATGTATGTGTGTATTTGTGTATAATGAGTTTAAGTGACATTATGAGAATGGGGAGTTGCATGAAGTTGCTGTTTGCTGCTGTTTGTTTTTTCACACACACACACACACACACACACACACACACACACACACACACACACATGCTCATGCATAACTGTGTTTTCACAGGAGACTGTGGAGAGAGGAGAGAGGGAAGGGGTTCATAAGGCCGTGTACTCGCTCCTTTCCTGGGTTCTCCAGCAGGGCGGGGACACCATCCAGACATTCTGGAAGAATCTCTCCAAGGAGTACAACCAGCAGAGCTACCCCAAACTACAGGCCTTACTCAGCAGAATTTTCAGAGGTGTGTGTGTGTGTGTGTGTGTGTGTGTGTGTGTGTGAGTGTGAGTGTGTGTGTGTGTGTGTGTGTGTGTGTGTGTGTGTGAGGGGGGGAGGTATAAATAATATATAAATAAAAAATAATGTTTATTTTTACATTATATCTACACATTTATAGTTTGAATGTATAAAACATAAAAACACCCCAGCAATAATGCGCTCAACACTTTAATCTACTGTACATTGAACTGGGTGCTGAGGATTGCAGTGTATGGGTAATGAGGGTATTGGGGTATTGAGGTAGTTACAGTAAAATGCCAAACTTTTGTTACTGAGGGAGGCGTTTTGGATACTTTCCCTCGGTGCTGTCATTCCTTCCATGGAGTGAATGAAGAAGTGATCCTGACTTGCTTCTTATAACAAGTGTTGTCTTATTGTAGGTTGTTGTATATAATTGTTGTTTTTTTGTGATGTACACAATAGTTGATGTTGGGGACTGTCTGTCAAAGGGGAACAGGTAATATTACTGTAAGCACAGCTATTTGTGTCAAAGGTGAAATCGCCAGAGCACACTGAAGAATGGCGGCTGGCCGGAAACATCCATGGGGCGATCTAAAACAGTTTTAAAAGTACTGATGAGTGCTGTCATGGATTCAAACATTTTATATAATTTGAATGTATCAGTTTATACATTTGAGTATGTGTTTGTGTGTGTGTGTGTGTGTGTGTGTGCATGTGTGTGTGTGCGTGTGTGTGTGTGTGTGTGTGTGTGTGTGCGCGTGTGTGTGTGTGTGCATCTGTGTGTATGTGTGTATGTGCATGTGTGTGTGTGTCAGACCGGAGTGTTTGGGGTTCCAGACAGAGGCACTCTCTCGTGGCCACAGCTGCAGCTCAGGGCAGAGCCAGGAAGAGAAGTGGGAATGGACAACAGCTGATTTCCCGCAACAAGAAAAGAGAAGCCCCACCCAGTGCAGGTAGATACCAGGGGTCAAGGGTCCCACTTAATGATGTTCTTCAGAGAAAGAGAAAGATAGAGAGATAGAGAGAGTGCATATGTGTGTATTTGTGTGTATTTCTGTGTGTGTGTGTGTGTGTCTGTTTGCAGACATACACCTGTGCATTTTCTCTGTGTATATGTGTAGGTGAAGTTGAAGGTGTGCTCCAAAGCACAGGGCAGACCGGGCAGACTTCGGGGCACTAGCTATTACGCTGATTGACCACTTGGTAATTGATCACAGGTCGCCTGGTGTGTTGCATTTATGAAAAAGGTTTCTCTGCCCGCACAGCAAAGACTGTCCACCATCAACTAGGGCATAGGCAGCATTCTTCAGCTATCGCAATATGTTGATAAACAAAACACAAACCAAGCAGGGCTATGTTACCATTTTCACACTAGTCTTGCTCACCCAGACCTAATCTACTTTCAATCAAAAATATGTTTTAGAGTATGTTGCAAATGGCACTGGTATTGTTAGTCTAGGGAAAAAAAGGTAAAACTGTTATTAGACCCAGTCATCCAGAAGCAAGACGATAACTACCCGGATTGTATCCCCTTACACTGTTTTTCTAAGCTCCTGTGCCTCTAAGAATAGACAGAGTAACCAGTCAATCAGTGTAGCCCTTTAGTAACCCCAACAGCTCCGCAACGCCGATTCAGCAGAGGTCTGTCAGTGTTGGTGGTGTGGTGCGCACACTGCACAGATTGGAGCTCATCGGCATTCATCGATCGACCAGACTTGATCAGACATCCAACTGTCGGCTAGGTCTGAGATGTACTTAAGTTGTGTGCGTCTGTTTCTCAGTGTCAGTGTTGCAGGATGGTTGTGATGGTTCAGAGCAGCAGGAGGAGCCCTGTACTGCAATAAAGCCGGAGGTTGCAGTAACACACGGTGGCCAGCAGGGGGAACTACTCAACAGCAGCACAATTACACGAACTGGAGATGTGAGTTTGCATAGGGAGGTGGTACAGTTCACTGAGTGTGTCCGTATGTGTGTTTGTGCATGTGCGTTTGCATGTGAGTATGTGTGTGTGTGAATGTTTGTGCAATGTTCAGAATAGCCCTACACATAGCATTGCATGTTTGTGTATCTGTTGAGTGTGTGTGTGTTTGTATGTGCGTCATAGCATAACAGGTGTATTAGTCGATTTGTGTCAGTGATGAGTGTGTCATGAGATTTATAATGAGCGTGTGTGTGCGTGTGTAGGTTAATGATGATGAGTGCACAGTATGTAAAGATGGTGGGGAGCTCATCTGTTGTGATGGTTGTCCTCGAGCATTTCACCTGGGCTGTCTAGATCCCCCGCTCACCTCTATACCCAGGTACATGTGACCTTTAATCTTTCATTCTCTCACTGAGCACTTGTGTGCCTGTGTATGAGTGTATGTACATATTTGTGAGTGTCAGAGTGTATGAAAGTCCTAATCGTGTGTCTACACTCCACTGTGTTTGCTCGCATATCTGTGACTGTGTGTGTGTGTGTGTGTGTGTGTGTGTGTGTGTGTGCGTTATGTGTCTTTTTGTGTGTTAATTCTTCCCAAGTGGCAGCTGGCGATGTGGTCAGTGCCAAAGCACTCAGGTGGCGCCTCAGACAACCTCTGCACCTGTGCAGGTAAGGATGCTTCACCCATTTACTATGCATTAACTAAGGATGCATAAGGATATAGTTATGCTTTGTTGCACTTTGTGCATTTGAAAGGTGCAACATCAGTATCATCATTTATTATTATTATTATTATTATTATTATTATTATTATTATTATTATTATTAATAATAATAATAAATCAAACACATTCCCAACCTTAGCAATCTCAGTGGGTGGAGCCTTGCAGCAGTTCCACAGTGGACTTCTCCTTTTTTACGTCACTTTCTGCTGTCATGGCAACCAGCTGTAGTTCCCACAGCAACACCTCCCAGCATCCTCCTCAGGTGTGTTTGCAGGAAGATGTAGCGTAGGAATGTTTATTTTATTTTATGTGAATTGTGCCCACTGCAAAATTTGTCACAGAACAAAAAATTGTCTCATATAATTTGTGTGTGTGCTATATGTACAGTATGTGAATGTTTTGTGAGAGTGTGAGCACATCTCTGTGTGCTCATATGTATGTACAGTATGTATGTATGTGTGTGTGTGTGTGTGTGTGGTGGTGGTGGTGGGGGGGGTTCATACTGTATGTCTGCATATCTATGGATCGGTGTGTGTTCTCATATGTCTGTGTGTTTGTGTGTGTGTGTGTGTGTGTACATGCAGGGTCTTGGTGAGGGGAGTGTGAGGGTGCTCTGTGGCATTTGCCACCTTAGCAGTGATGACATCATCACCTGTGTCCAGTGTCACCAGGGATACCATGGCCAGTGCCACTTCTCAGGGTAAGACTGTCCTCTGTCTCTCTCTCTGTGTGTGTGTATGTGTGTGTTTGTGTAGGCATGTCTATGTGTGTGGGTGGGTGACCTTTGTTTGGGTGTAATTGAAGATAGCACAACCTGGCTAAATATGATGATGTGCATTGCCTTGTTAACCAAAGCCACATAACCTCAACGACCAAGATACCGGTAATTCCCAGAACATCGATTGACCAAAAAGAAGACTTTGGTAAATGGTGTGTCATGGCCCACGTGTGTTTGTGTGTTTCAGAGGCAGTAGCACATGCAGATCCTGTTGCAGTTCCTGGAGTAGAAGAGAGGAACAAACACACACTCTACAGGTATACACACACCAATGATGTTGAATTGTTGAATATGTATGTTTGTGTGTGTGTGTGTGTGTGTGTGTGTGTGTGTGTGTGTGTGTGTGTGTGTGTGTGTTTTGCTAACTCTTTCTCCCTATGTCTCTAGGTTTGTGATGGAGCAGAACAAGGTGTCTCAGTCATGAGGAAAGAAGAAAATGACGCCATGGCAGGAGAGGTGCATATGTGTGTCTGTGTTAAGTTGTGCTTTGTCTCTTGTAGTTTTGTGTGTGTTTGCTTTATGCATTTCATGCTATTCTATGCATTTATGAAGGTCCTCATTTGTGTGTGTGTGTGTGTGTTTGTTACAGCAGGCTTCTGTAGACACCATCCTGCAGTGGGCATTCCATAACTTGTCCCGCCCACTAGCTGACTCTCAGGGCTTCTTCCCATAGTCCTAGGAGGCTGACCACACCCCTCATGAGACCACACCCACCACCCTCTAGAACATACAGTAGTCAGTGCGGTTACATGTAAACAATCTAATTTCAGTCTGATTTTAGTCTTTACTCTGATTAAAAAAAGTAATGTAAATTGTGTCTTCAGATTGAAATCCAATTTTAAGAAGTTTAAGAAGAAAAAATAACCCGGAGTTCTTGATTTTGTGTGATGCCTAGTTTCCGCATCGTAATTCATCCCTACAGAACAGAAGGATATCATGTTTTTAATCTTTCCTGTGTCAGATACCCAACTGAGGTGTCAGCTTCCTGTACCACAAGTGGGTTCAGGGCCCACAGGGACCCAAGTCTGAGTCAGATCAACTGACATCTTCTGCCCAACTCAGACCAGGCCAGACAAGCTCTAAAGTCTGTTTTTCCAATGCAATTTTCCAATGCACTAGTGAAGAAGCTAAAACCGCCAAGATCTGAATCAAAACAGCATGATGGTGAGACTAGGAAAATTGATTATTTTTGTTCGGAGAATTGTATTATGTGCTTGTTTCTCTTATGCAAATAAGGAATGTGATCTGATTGGATCCTAGCTTATTATCAGAATTCACTCTTCCGAATTGATAAGCTATCAACATCTTGTATTGTAAACAGAGACCCAGCTGATGACTTGCTTTCCAAAGCTAGATTTTCAGACATAAGTAAAATTCAAAATACTTTTCCTTTCAAAATGATCTCTTCTTTGTTTGTTTTCTGTACTTCCAAAAGGATTGACTTGAATGTATAACTTAGATTTAATTTCACCAGAAGTTATCTCCCTTGGAAACCAAAAGTGAACTGAGTGTCCAGACCATGAAGGTAGGATACAGAACTGGAGAGAGGGAGGAGGTACCACCCCCCATTCATTTCAATGGCCCATGCAACGCTAGTTACATCAGCCAAAAAGCTCTAAATTTACCACAATCATCTTTTTCAAAATGGCTTTCCATGGGGCTTGTTTCTAACACCATCTGGAGTTACCCAATTAGGTGCCACATTACAGATGGAGACAATGCGGAGTACAATAGTATGACGTTGATAAGGATCAGTGGTTAAGCTGGCAATTCGCCTTATTCACCCGGTGGCCATTACGAGGCTAAAGGGTACACTTGCCATTACACCTCAGCAGATGGTGGCAGTAATGCATTAAAAAAACCCTGAAGAACAGGCCAGTGAACCCTTCTTCTTTTTCGGTGAGCTTTTTTCTAGACCAATCAAATCTATGACCAAACTCTTGCTGTTGTCTATTTATTGTTTATTACTTTTTGTTCATACTGTATACTGTAGCATGTCATTATGTATTTTTTCCAACATACAGGGCATGCATGATGAGTGTAATTTGATCACATACATAAACTTGCTGTATTCAGATGGCACTGGTAGAACTCTATTATGAAGAAAGCACTCAAGATTAACACAATTATTACAACAATTATTGCCACACAGATATATTGGGGTTTTTCTGTTAGTAATATTGAATCAAGGCAACCAGAGCGCTAATTCCGAGATGGACGGGGATCACGACGGCGTGGTTGAGGGATAATTTCCCTCTGAAAGCTCAATAAGTATTGAGATACTTGTCTTAATGCTTGATCATTGCAGTGGCAGTTCAGTAGCTCGCCCTCATGAAACAAGCAGTTGACAGTGAGGATGTTCGGACGCAGTACAAATCTTCTGATATCTAGTACAATATAGTCCGGGTTAAAGGTTGGGTGCATTGCTACCAAAACTCCAGGGCTGGTTGCTACAGGGGGGGTTGGATTTCACATTTAAACACAGAGCGATTTAAATTTAAATTTATTTAAATACAGAGCGAGTTTAACTTGAAGGCATGATGACAGTTTAACATGATGATAAGAGTGAAGTATACATCTTCACTCTGACATGGAATATCTCGTTTGCCCAATGATAACAATTCAAACACACGTATAAATCCTTCTTTAATGTAACATGCTGATTCCCTAGTGCAACACCCAAGGTTATATTACCTCCTCTCAATGATTCCAATACATCCTAAATTTAAAGCTCTAGACTCCATTGTTATCAAATTCTATTGGGAAAATAAAACCCCAAGAATGAAATTAAGCACTTTACAGAAACCCAAAGTACAAGGTTTGGAAGCACCACATTTCTACCACTACTCTCTGGCTAATCAAATTCAATATATATATAAATGGATACATCCTAACCCATTAGATATTGAACAATCCATTTGTCAAAACACCCAGATTTCAGACTTACCTTTCTGCAGTCAGATAATCAAAAAACACCCTTGCTTCAAAACACCAACAATACCAGCAGCTCTGACAGCCTGGTGGAAATTTCATTATATCACAGGCACCGTACTTGCACCATCTAAATTCACTCCTATTTGGAACAACCTGGATTTCATAGATAACAAGAAAACACTTTATTTCTGCACATGGGTAAGAATGGGCATCACACAGCTTCAACACGTGTTCCATAACAACAAACTGGTCACTTTTAACCACCTGGTCCAGAAACATGGCATCAGGAGTAAATGTCTTTGGAATATCTACAAATCAAATCATCCATCTAATCAAAAAGGAACATTCAGAATGTTAATCTTAACCTCAGAGCTAATCAACAAAACCTCTCCAAAACAACTTCTCTCTAAAATCTATAAATTAATTTTACAATCAGACAACACATTAAGCCTACCATTTGCTAAATGGGAATCAGACTTATCCATCACCCCAGGAGCTTGTTTTTGGACACAGATCTGCAAAATTACCTACTTTACTTATTAAAATAGCCCCACATCATCACATACCCTTCACCATACCTAGAGATTGGCATGTTTTTATTTCAGATAGCCTAATAGCTGGTTTGATTTGTATTGAGAGATGATCTTATGGAAAGTAACCCAAGTCAAACTCTAGGTCTGGTGAAGGGCATGTGATGATGTGGGGCTATTTTAATTCCAGAGGCCAAGGGAACTTCATCAGGATGCATAGTATCCTGGATCCATGAAATAACTGGCCTTTAAAAATAAAAATCTGCCTGCCTCTATGGGAATTTAACATCGGGGTGTGTATACTTATGCCCCCTGTATTTTAAAGAAGAACATTTATTTATTTACGATAAATTATTGATTTACAAAGAAAATTGGTGTCCTTCAAGGTTGGATCTTTCCTATTTGTTTGAATTAAGGCATTAAGATCCATTTCCAAAAGATGATTTTTTATTCCTCTTTTTAGTCAGCTTTAGCATGGGTGTGTAAACTTATGAGCACAACTACCCCTCCCCATTTTACATGTTCTCGCTAAAATATGGTAGTGAAATCAGATTTGAATATAATTCAAATCACAGGTGTATTTCTGTATTAGGCAAAGAATATTGTTGCACTCAGATGACAGTTTTTAAGTCCAGGTGCGAACCAATACTGTGAACCAAGAGGCTATGAGTGGTTCGCACTCTGAAAAAGTAACCAGACAAAGTCTTTGCAAAAGGAGCAACTTTTTAAATAAAGAGCAAGATCAGATGTTTCAGCCATCCGGCTATTCTCAATGCTTGTATTTCTGTATTAAAAATAAAAATGTCCTTTATTAGCAGGTTTAAACACACCTGGCTCCACCGGAAACAAACAAGTGTACAGAGAGCCTTTCATGCACGTAGCATTTTGAGTTGTAATAATGCTCCCCAAAGTGACAAAATAACTCAAACATTGTTCTCTGTATGTTGTGACTAGTGTAATTATGTGTACACATTTCGATGTAAAATATAACACAGCAATTTTCAAAGCGTACATGCTTGGAAATACATTCCCATTCAGGTGAAGCACTGCTACTACAGCTTTTCAGGTGCTGCGTGCAAATCACTCTGCCCAAGTAGCAGTGCTTTCCCTGAATGAGAACATAGTTCTAAGTTTGTACTTAGAACAGGGGTGGGCAAACTTTTTGGCTCAAGGGCCACATTGAAACACATTTCACCTTTAAGTGCACACTTGCCTATAGGTTATAATGAAAGTGTTGATGGCTGAACGGTTTACAATAGTTACAGTAGCATACATTTCCATTCCACTGCCCTCAGTTGGTTAAATTACTCTCATGCTCAGTTTAACAGGTGATTAACAAGTAGGCTTGTTTAACAAGTCATCTGTCATAGGCTACTGTGTAAAATGGGACAAATAAGGTTTTACATATTGGACTCATTATAAATTAGCAGCCAATCACTAATGATATTATTATATGGTAACTGCAAATGCCAGTTAGAAACAATAATTTTGATTGGTCTAAGATAACAAAGATGGGTGGGGATATGATTTTATAAAATAACACTGGACCAAGAACTTGCAAGATAAGTCACCAGACACGTTGATTTTGTGTTGACATAATAAGTAGCCTGGCGGGCCATCCTATATCATTGAAATGTATAGTCTGGAATCGAACCATTCACCTCGCTTAATCCAAGGGGCGGGCAGAGAATTGTCTTCCAAACTGCCTAGGCATGCAATAGGCCAGCACTACGACCATATCCGTATCCGGTTGGCAAAACGGCAAATACATCCTTCTTCGAAAGGAATGACTGTGTTACTCAACTTTCAAAGAAAAGCACAAGTCCAACTCCTCCAAAGTTGACGCCAACGCCGATTCAAACAACCACTCTTCGTTCGCCATAACCACCTTCCTTGTTCACCGTCGCAGGACTGTCGTTATCCTGTTAAGCCCGCCTTAAGACTCTCTAACAAAATAGAGCGCTGTGATTGGATGACGTCCACGGCGTCAGCCAATAGAAATCCCTATGGTTTGATACTAGACGTACAGGCTGAGCAAATTAATTTGCCGCCGCTAGGGTGCGTCTAGATTTCTAGGCTACATAATAAGGTTACTGCAGCTAAAACATTGATGATGTACTGTAACACAAAACATGCTTGTATGATGTTATATTGTATATGATTAATTGCTTGGGCTATTATCAAAATATTTTAACAATACATTATACTTTTTTAATATAGGAAATGATTTTAAGTGATTATCTGATGCATCAGGTAAATTGGGACAAAAAATCAGCTATGGGACATTTTTCACATGTAAAATGGCAATGTTTCTAAACCGCTGGGAACCATAAAATCAAAAACCTTGTGCCACACATACAAATGTGCCACACTAACAAATGATTATATTTTGTTGTTGTCTCATTGTAGACCAAGAGAATGAACATAATTAATTTAGCGGGCAAAGCAACTTAAAATGAGGAACATTCAAGCCTATAGGCCTAGGCTAATATAATTGTGTCTGTTATTGTAAAAAAGCTCCCTTTCCCTTTGTGTGCATATTTAGGCTAGCCAATACATAGCTACCTAGAAACCAGTAAAATTACTGTAAAGCCTACCTGTTTGCCTTACTGAACACTTGAGGCGACGTTGAGAATGCAAGGACCGAAACTGATTCGGTGAATCACCTATTTTGGTTTCATTTTTAACAGTTCTGAAACTCTTGCCATATATGTGTTCCAACCATTTCATAACCCAGCTGGTCCAAACACAGCTAGTCAGGTAGACCTAGGTCAGCTATTAGATCACTTGTGTTCAGTGCACAACACAGGCAAAATAAATACTAACTTTCCGAAATAAGTTTTAAGGATCTTCCGGTAAACGTGTTAACTGAACATTAGCACATCATCACGAGTGGCTATTTTGTTTGACATTACCTTACCCATTGACTCCAATCACTATTTACAGAAGCTCAAAATAGACATTTATGAAAACTGTAGGCTACTTTTTGTGGGAATCAAAGAGAATCTCTTGTGCATTTATTTTGGTTATGCCCTCATACTAAATTCCTTTGGAGTAAACTCTTGATACTTGCTAGCTGATCTTATTTACCCTGAATTCTCCTTGTACTGGGAAAATGTAGGCCTACTTTTTGGTTTCATTACTATAACACAAATCTCACCTCTCAGTTTGATTTAATCAACCTGATTTTAATTTTGACCAAATTTTACATTCATTAGTCCAAATTCCAAAATAAAACACATAACTTCATAGAGCTGTCCATTCACATTAAACAATTTCTACTATCCTGTTGCAGTAATAAGAAGGGTGTTAGAACACACACACTATTTGTACTTTTCAAATGCTTTATGTAAATTTAATTGTTTTCTTTCTTATTGTATTTTTTGTATCTCACCTGGCATACTTGACCTGTATTGTATACACGTGACTGTATACTTGTGATGTGCTTAAAAAAAAAAAAAAACTTACCTGTTGACTGCAGATGTGATGTGATTTGACAAATGGTCAATGTGTGATAAAAAAATAAATACCACAGAACCAGTCTAGGTCCAGTTCGTCATGCATGTGAGCTTCTGGGTACCCCAGTGTCCATACTCAACAGTTGTTCCAAGTGTCCATATGGGAGTGGATAGATTTTTTTTTTTTTTTTTTTGGGGGGTAGTGTCCCCACCAAAGCTCAGACCAAACCTACGCCCTTGGGGAGTGGATAGCCCGATCAAATAGTTGGGACTCGGCCTCACCAACACAGTGCCCGCGGGCATCAGGGAGCCCACAGCACAACTTAAAACAGCCACAAAGTCGCCGGCCAATCACATTTTAAAAACATCCTCCATTGTGAAGTTTTAATACGTAGCTGTAGCCTATATTTCATTTTAGACCAGAACCATTTTAAGATGTTATGTAGCCTTACTTCTTATACTTACATTTACTTGATTGAGTTTAAAGCAACACCAAAGAGCTTTTTGTACCTTAAAATAATGTTTCCAAAATCGTTTCAGTGGTTAATCAACTCGTAACAGGGTGAACGGCACTTCTGCATTCGCTTCGCAGCCCTCTATCAGCTATAACCGCACTATGAAAAATTGCTAGATCGGGTAGCGGATCTGTAGTTCGATGGAATGAGACATAAGAAACTACAAATTTGACTTGCATCTGATGTTGCAATACATCGTACTTTCATAAAATCATGCAAAATATTCTACCTTGTCTGACATCATTATTTGCAAAGCCGATTGAACCCATGCCACATGACATGATCGAATGCATGTTGAGCAGACATGCTGTCAAGGACAACCATTTCAACAGACACACTACAGTCACTAGACACAAACAGGGAACCAATTAAGAACTTGAAGAATGTTGCCTAAACACATTGCTGTTTAGTATAGGCACAGATATGTGCCATAAATCCAGTCCACTCATAGTTAAATTCTGCTTAATGTTTAATTTTCACCTTGGTGTTCAGTCAATATAATGATGTCAGCTTGGTTCCTTTGTATCAGATCCATGAACAAAGTTTTGTTGTTGTACAAATATCCAGGGATACCTCCATACCAACCATGTGAAGCTACCACTATAGTTAGCCTATTCAGACCGTATCATGTTTAATACCCAGTGTGGCCTACTCTTCTGCCACCTTAAAACACAACTTAAAATAGTTATCTTATAGACCATTTGCTTGCTCGCTGGATAGACATTTTATCAGCCTGCTCATCAAACCACTTGCAGGCAAACCTATAATGATCAAACCTTACAGGTGGAGTCAATAAAGTTTCCACTTAATGGAGTCATTCTCAACTCAGGTCCATTCATATAATATTTGAAGGTGTTGGGTATATCCTGTGTGTATTTGTCTTGACCCTCTCTTATTGATGACCTGGGGCCGGTTCCCCAAAACGTTCTTATCGTTAAGTAGTTCTTAACCTATTCCTTAACCTCTTTCAACGTTATGACGTGATTCCCGACACGTTCGTACGCTAAGTAGGCCTATATCTTCTGTAAGTGACACGTTCGTATAGGTTGGTCTGGACCATTCGTGAGCTCTTTCTTAGCATTGTTTGAGCTCAAGACGCTAGTCGCCGCCACTGTGCAGCAGTCTTTGGAAATCAACGCAGCGCAGTACAAGTCAAACTATGGTACAGTAGCCTATGTTGACAATGTTGTGGCTCAACGATGATTTTATGTTATGGACATTTAAAGACTAATAATAAAATATGTAATGGATACAGGCCCATTTATGAAGTTTACTTTATCTGGTATCAGAACTAATATGGTGGTAATTATATTTCGTAATGTCATTAAAGCGTTCAAATTGGCAATCACTTTTGATAATTAAAAGCTGGCAAAGAATTTGCCTCTAAATGGCTAAGATCTATAAATGGGTAAGCATGGTGGTGTCCAGTAAGGGACCAACTATGGCAGCGATCCAATGTGTCTTTGTATTAAATCAAAGACGGCGCCGGCCGCCGAGCCGTTTAGTCCATGTCGCTCCATAGCACTTTTTTGTTGCTGTTGCACAAGTTATTCCGAAAGCTGGAAAACTGTGTCACCTTGTGCAAGCTCACCTCGTCCAGCAAAACTTCAAGTTCCTCTGACGAGAAGCTTGGTGCCCTTTTTGTACGTTGCTTCCCCACCATAATCTGTTTCTAACTCTCTCTCTGTTCATTGTAGATAGGTTGCTTTTTATTGAAAACATTAACCAATGGCAATCAATACCGCATTAAACAGAAGTAACTGCAGCTGCTTGTTCTATTCTAATTGTAAGGTACCTTACCATTAATATAAAAGTGTATTACATAATTTTTAGAAGTCGTTAAACCCATGTCAAGAAGCGGCACAATGGGATAAGGAGGGGGGATAGGCCTACCGGTTAGTCTACCTGGGGGATGAACATATTACTGACAATTTGATAATTTAATTAATAGATTAAATTAATTAATAAATATTATTATATGTGCCCCTTACTTTTTTGTTTACTTGAATGTTTAGTCTAAAATTGGTCAAATATGTCTTGTCTTCACCGTGGGATAGTGAAAACGTAATTTCGATCTCTTTGTATGTCTGGAACATGTGAAGAAATTGACTGAAAGCTGACTTTGACTTTGACTTTGACTTTGACTAATAGTCTATATTTTACTGATAACTTAAACTATGTTAAAATAAAAGTTACTGGAGTTCCAAAAGTAATTCTATGGAAATGCATGGATTCCAGTTTCTTCCAGTAGCAGCAACTGGAATCCATGCATTTCCACAGAATTATTTTTGGAATCTGATCCCTGATCATACCTGTTCATTCATACTCATCTCGATTAAATTCAAGATGGCTGCAGACGCTAAACTTTGTGAAGATACTGTCTGTATAAATCGTCTTGTAAGTAAACTACCAGTGCTTTTTCAAAGTTCTCAATGTCTCGTTTTAAATGTCAGGGCCCTCGGAAGTCTACCAATGAAGTGCGGAGATACGTTGAGCCTCGTAAATGGTGTAAAACAGTGATTTATTTGCATGGCTAGGCCGATGCCGAGGCAACCCCATTAAAAAAGCTGTTGGTAGCATCGGCTAACTAGCGCCAGATTTTAGAGTGCAGGGGACAAGCCGAGATGGGCTATGAGACATACGTTCACACTCGGTATCATGTTTCAACACACTTTAGGTCAATATCACACCGGAATTCTCCTTTAACGCCGTCATGCACCTTTGCGTGAAGTGGAAAATCGATTCCTGAGCAATCGATGCCAACTAATTCAGCACCTTCACTTGGGACAGCGCCTTTGTAAAGTCGAACGTAAGAGGCAACGTGTTAAGAAGCTTCCTAAGGTACACTTCGGGGAACACACTTAGGAACATAAACAACTTTGTTAAGATATATCTTTCGAGTCTTCTTAACGCGCTAAGAGTGAGCATTATCGGGCAACCGGCCCCAGATGTATAGGCTATTTTAAATGCCTTTTTGTGTCCTAAAGAATTACCCACAATGCCAGCAGACCTCTTCACCGTAAATGGTTCAGCGTCGGCGTCAAGGGCGGGGCTTAGGGGGCCAGGCCATTGTGCCCCCCAACTGAGTTCTCTCACATAAAAAAATCAAAATATTATTATGCCTATTGATTGAAATTAAATCCATATTGAACACTGATGTTGAACACTTAGCCTACTCAAAATGAAACATGACACGGACTGACACGTGTGTCAACGATGCTACTGTTGATTTTGTGCGCAAACTGCGCGATGAAGAGGGATTCTGCACACTCGGACACCGTTGCAGTGAGTGCCACCGATATTTACCACCACTCCTGCAACGCCAAATGAGCATAAATCTCGGCCAGTAGGGTTTTTAGACAGTGCTGCATAAGGTTCAGTAAAAGGTCTCAAGATAGATCTGGGAAGATAATGGAAAATACAAGGTTTTTCGCGTTTCTGAGCGCAGGATCACCCAAGCTGAATGCATGAGCTGTTAATCTAAATTGCAGAAACCATAAATAAAGGGCCAAACTGACACGTCGCATTTTCTATATTTTCCAATATTGTCCAGTGCTAATGATAAACTCGAGCTTTTAATTTAGTCTTAGTCTTGTGACGAAATGTCCTTTTTAATCTTTGTCATATTTAGTCATTCAAATATCATAAAAAAAAAAAAAAACAACATAGTCCAGTATTTCTTTTGAAATTGAAATGAAGTTGTATGGACTGGACTATGTTTTTTTTTTTTTTTAAACGGTGACGAAATTGTGAATTTCCAGAGCATACTTGGCAATCGACTCCTACGGACTTTCCCCTAAAGATGGCAGCACAAAATACTTTTGGGCAGGATCTTACAAGAACATTTCAAAATGAATGGAAAAACACAGTGAAGCCTAGTGTAGCCTAGGCGTGCTAGTGGTGAGTCTGTTATAGCCTATTTACTTGTAGCCTATGCAACGCTATTCTATTACATTTCTATTATTCTAAACGTTGTGTGCTAGTCTATTGAACGCTATACTGTAGGCTATGACCGCTCTGTTCTTGCACTATTTTCCCCCATGATCATTGTTTCTGTTATCCAAAAGGCTCGAAGGATGCTCTTTATTATATGCCAATTTTGGAAAAATAACTAATAAAAGTGAGGTGAGGTGCCCCCCTTGTCAGTGCTCATAGGCCCCCCACCCGTTGCTCTCTGGCACCGACCCTGGAATGGTTGCATAATAAAGGTATGTGTACTGTTTGTAGGTGAAAAAGTCTGACATGAGTTAAAAGTAAGCAACAGGTTAAGCAACAACACATCAACATATAGCCAATCATTCTGTCACTGCAAACTGCTTCTGATATACTTTGTATACAGTGGGCTTTGGCAGTAGGCCAGTAGGCATACTGAAGACCAGTAGGCATACTGAAGCCTATGTTCAAACTAAACATTATAAAATGACACACTTTTTCTTTTTATTTCTTATTTTGCTTGTCTCTCCTTCCTCTTCTGGCCCTGTTTTGATCTGTGGAAAAGATTACAAATAGAGATATTACAATTAGGCTACGTTGCTGTTGGGCATTATTCTTAAAGCCTAAAAACAACATTTGGTTATGTGTGGGCATAATTGGGGGCCAAGCAGCGAAGGCACCCATTGAGTTACTAGCTTTTCCTATTATTATTACACTTCCGCCATTGGAGTCTATGGCAGCCCATAGAACGCCTGGCTAAAAAGTGCAGATTTTTTGGCAGAAAGTTTCGGGACATTCCACTGACCACTCACACTCATTTACGGACCTCTAAACCCAGCCATCTAGCGCCACCAACAGGTCAAAATCTGGCCAAAAATTGAACCGCTGAGTCTAAAGTTATGAAATTTGGCACACTGATTCAGCACTGTCCCATGATCACTCTCACCAATTTCCAGAACTCTATGCCCAACACTCTAGCGCCACCAATGGGTCGAACCTGGATTGCATTCACGCATGTGACCACTGAACGGTGCGTCCGATTTTCACATATCAGGCACCGTTGGAATCCCTGGACCGACCTAAGTTCAATGACCCCTATTACGTCACTTTCCGCCATATTGGACCTCAAAAACGCAAAAACGATACTTGCCAGATTTTTCAATTTCAAATTTGTTTGCCCGTGACAGCCAATCAAATACGGCGACAAAGCCGCCAAACAGGAAGTGGACTAACATCTCTGTGACGCTTTGAGTTAACATAACAAAACTTGATATTAATGTCCCAATCACTCACCGCAATTTTTATGCATATACATTGAACGCTCTGACGCCACCACCAGTTCAATGCTGGACATGCGTTCATGCGCGTGATCCTTGACTCTTTTGTCTGATTTTCACAATTGAGCTAGCGTCTGAATCCTTGGACCATCCCGAGTTCATCTACCCCTATCCCGTCACTTTCCGCCATATTGGATTTAATACAAACCTTATGAAAAGTTTCAGTGGTTACAAATTTCATCCGAAGGAACTTGGCGGAGATGATCTTCTGACCGAGCCGCACAAACGATACTTGTCAATTTTTTTAATTTCAAGTTTATTTGCCCGTGACAGCCAATCACACATGGCTATGATGCCGCCTAACAGGAAGTGGGCTAACATCTCGGCTACGCTTTAATGTGTGAAGTCCAAACTTTGTACAGGGACTTGGAATCTGATTGTGAGGACGCACTAGGAAATTGGCATCATTTGCCCTCTATAGGGGGCGCTGTAATACAGAAAGTGAGCTTGTATCTCAGCAACGCTTTGATGTACAAAGTCCAAACTTGGTATAAGGACCTGTTACCATATTGTGATGACGCACTAGGAAATTGGCATCATTTGGCCTCTATAGGGGGCGCTGCAATACAGGAAGTGAACTTGTATCTCAGCAACGCTTTGATGTATTAAGTCCAAACTTGGCATAGAGACTTGGTACCTGATTGTGGGGACGCACTAGGAAATTAGCATTATTTGGCCTCTACAGGGGGCGCTGCAATACAGGAAGTGAGCTTGTATCTCAGCAACACTTTGATGTATGAAGTCCCAACTTAATACAGAGACAAAGTAGCTGATTGTGAGGACATGCAAGGAAAGTGGTCTCATTTGACCTCTAGGGGTGCTGTAATAGACAAATTGAGCTCACATCTCAGCAACTCTTTGGTGTATGAAGTCCAGGGACATGGTAGCTGATTGTGAGAACGCACAAGGACATTGGTGTAATTTTCACCTCTAGGGGCACTATAACAAAGTAAATGAGCTTATTTCTCAGCCATTCTTTATCCAACTGCAATCAAGCTTGCTGTGAGTGCTTGCTCATGCCATGGCAACGCCATTCCTGCTATAGCGCACTGCTTGGCCCCCCGCATTGCTGCTTGCAGCTATATTTCATTAAAAGTGTTTGTGTAAAGTGCAAATGGATATTTTATTGTAAAGGGCCCCTCTTTCGAAATGAGAAATGCAAATAATATTATAAAGTGCAACAGATTTTCCATCCGGAAACTGAAATGGAACATTTTACATTAGGATAGATGAAAATGGATAGACAAATGGATGTGAGCAATCTATGGACAAATAGAAAAGTAACTATAGTAAATTAACTATATTCTTTTGAATCTTTATTGCCTCTCTAAGCCATTAGGTTATTGCTTGAAATAATGACATACTGCAAGTCTTACAGATTTTCTTGAAATGTCATATTGTCTTGTTTTTACAAAAGTCAACTTTATTTACAACTTCAAGATACAAGATATAATGGGCAAAATGTTGTGCAACGGAGGACATAGGATGTATACGGCAAGTCATATGAAATAAAAAAATTACCCTTTGGCTTACACCTACTTGGTTCTTCTTGCTGTTTTCCTTGGAATTCATCTAAAGGGAAGATCACAATTATTTATGTAAAACTGCTCCAGTTTTAGGATGCTGTTATGCTTATCTGCTACTTTAAAGCAGCACTAAAGAATTTTTACTGGAAAAACTCAAATGGAATGCTGCTACTCAATTTGTCTTCTTACCACTCAGTGATAGTAACCACAGTGACTTATGTTGTGACAGGTGTCACATAGTGAACATTAAATCTTCAGAACTTGTTGCCATGGAAGTAAATTACACATTCACAAACAAACATTTTTTGTGGTTTGGCAGTCTTCCTTTTTGCAAGCCCTTGAATTATGGAGGACCACAGGTGTCACTTACTGTAAATGGCAAATAAAGTTGGTTAATTTGCCATTATAAACAGGATTTAAAAAGATAATTTACAAAAAGTATTTTGTAAATAAATTATTAAATTATCAAGAAATACTCTAATTTTAAAAAGGGGTTTGCAAATATAATCGCAAACTCTTTTTGCTTTTCCATTTGCCAAATCATTTGGCAAATCATTTGGAAAAGAATGCTTTAAAAGAACGCTGATGAAACATTGTAACCAGAGCCTGACGTGTTCCATTGTTTTCCAACAATGGAGGCTCATTCCCGGAAGTTACAATTAGCAGCACTGCAGTTAGCTCCGTATGGTGTGGACTGTTTAACCAACATTTCAGACTCAGATTTACATTATTGGCTCATCAGAATAATACCAATAACAGTAATAGTGGTAAAGTAATAGTATTAATAGCCTAATTATAATAATAAACTATTTATGTAACGACTATGACAGCTTTTCTGCTGCTCAGTTTTTTTTATCCGTTCCTTATCAAACTAGATGTACCGCATAGCGGTACAAAATATGACCGCCGCTCAGTCCTGTACATCCGTTCCGCGAAAATAAATCACACTTCAATTTGTCTCCATATTTTACTCCATCTTACTTCCAAAGAAGATGTAGCATTGTTATAAAACCTTTAAAATCTCTAAACAATCACAAGTAGGGCAGTTCATCACAGTTCATCCATTACAACTGGATTGATGAAAGGTCACTTACACCTGTAGGCTACATTGTATTTGGGAAAAGCAAAAGGTATCAGCATAATGTTATTTATTTATTTATGTATTTATTTATATATAAACAAAAACATCTCTGTCAGTTCCATGCCGTTTTCAACAGCTATCAAAAACAAAGGTCATTTTTGGATGGATGGATTTTTTGTGAATGTTTCTTCTTCTACATAAGATTTTAGTCATCTTTAGTTCATGTAATACTTTATTGTCAATGCACAAATTAAGTAACAGTAGTCTGAAACGTTATTGTTAATGCACAAATTAAGTAACAGTAGTCTGAAACGAAATGCTGTTTTACATCTAACCAGTGGTGCAAATAACTGACATGTCAAATGGGCCTTGATGAAATGCGTCGCTAGACTGTTCATACACATTTTAACGGGCCAAAGTTGAAGAGCTGTTGTCCGTTATTGTTCGTGCAAATATAGGCCGATTCATGTTCCCTTGCATTGTGTAACTGAGGTCCATGGCTAGTCTGGCTTTCACCAGACCAAGCTCAATCTTTTAAGAAATCAAAAAATAAATAGCGGGCAGATCAGGCTGGGTTCACCCAGCCTAGTCCATAGGCACCCGATATTGTTTAATTTTCCGATTGAGATATCCACGCTCTGGCTATTCTAAATGCAAAAATGCATCAGGGAGTTATGACAAAACTGTAACTAACAAACTAGATCCTAATAGAAAGCTGTTAGCTTCCCTAAGCTACAGGTAGGCTTATAAGGTAGGCCTATTTACAACATAAATTGTCAATAGGCTATGCTGGCGACACAAATAAAATCTCCTTTGGAAACCAATGGCTTACGCCTTACAGTATCAAGCGGACTTAAACTGCCATATCGTGGCGAAAAGTTGTAATAAAATTCACGCAGCTCCATGAGTCAAGGAAAGCGCGAATGAAGTAGCCACTTCTAAATGGGACCCACTACTACACAGTAGCTTAAGGTGTGTTGCTAAAGCAACCATAATGAAATGAAGGTGTCATTGTTTGGATACTTCACACACACGTGCTTTTTAATTTCACAGACTACAACTACAAAGCTGGAATCAAAGCACATCGATTCCCCTCTCACACCCTGCACTCACTTAAAACAAAATAAACAGGCGTCTCAGTCTTTTGCCATGTATAGGCAAAACTGTATCAGACCGGTGTAACGTTGGTAAATCTTCCATTGCACAGAATGATTTTTGTAGCACCTGCAACAAATGACCGTCGAAAGATACAATTACAGTGCTGCTATCAATTTGCTTGGTATAACCGCATTTATAGTTTTCTACAAATGCAATCAATCAAATTGGCCTCCATCACTCAACCAACGCTAACGGTAACATTACCTAGGTCCTTATTGATATTATAAGATTAACGTACCTGCAGTAAAAACCAAGCATGTAAGATAAACATCCTCAGATTTATTTCGGCTTCAAGAAGAAATGGGAATTACATTTCATGTGAACATCATCCTATCCTTATTAGACGTTCTCTGCGGTAAACTATAGTTTAAATACAGTCCTTGTAGGAAGCGTCCATTGTTTTTCCAACCCACTTTTAACTTCCAACAAAATTACGTCTCACTGCAACGATGCGCCATCTAGTGGACAAACGACTACTTATCGCCAATACTGGAAATGCAGCCATGATGATGATGATGATGAATATTTATTTTGGCTTTCTTTTAATCCTACTGAATTTGTAATTATGTATCAGCTGTTCTAATACCGATAGTATGTGGGTGCCTGTGTGTGTGTGCATGTGTATATGTGTGCACCGCCATCTACAGGCCAATGAGTGTACAGTACAGTCACTAAATGTACACATAACCTAATTTTTTAGACCCCCATGGATGAAATTCTATTTAAACTTGGCATACCCCCAGGAATGCCAAGTCAATCATACACATAAAATTTGGTGCAGTTCTGAACATCTTAACTGAAGATAGGGGCGATTAAAGCAGAATAATATTGCATTTTCATTTTTACCGGGGGGGTGCAAATCACAAATGAGTGATTATGGGCCAGATTGATGTGGGCCCTTGAGACCAACATACCATAAAAGATTCTTCATCCTCAGTGCCACGGTTCAGGTAGTTATTTAGGAAAAACTGCTTTTTTTTGCGGTTCGGGGGGCCCAGCACGGGGGGGGAGTGGCCCCCGGGGACGAAACGAAAGTTTTCCGTAAAAGTCTAGTGGGGCTACATACCCACCAAATTTCATGTGCCCCGGTGGTTCGGTGTCCCGGGTATCGTTGACCAAACCTTCAGGAAGTAGATGACGGGAAAAAAAAACAAAACAAAAAAAAAACTTTGACAATCCCTATATGACCGCTTCGCTAGCGGCGGTCATAATAAATTAAAGGCTAAAAGCCCAAAAATGTGCCACACCATAATAGCCGAATATAAGATAAAACCTTGCGCTATCCCCATTTTGCATTCAATTAGGCAGCACTAGCTACACCACGAACAAGCTGTCATTACGTTGAGAGGGAGCTGCAGCTGATAGCATCAGCACGGTCATAATAACACAGCAGGGCACACTCCTAGCCCAGTGATGAAGGATCGTCTAAAATCCCCATCCCCAGAATAGAAAGTCTCAGCAAGCTTGCGCTGATGCATGATCACTAATCAAATTGCTATATTCTGACACAATGAGCACAACCATTCCCAGGTGCTATCTGCCTGAACCTTATGAGCTCTTTAGCCTCATCGTTGCTGTATCATTCTATATATACAGTCTATGTGCTGTATTCACAGCACGCTCAATTACAACGATGACAAATGCTGTTGTTTATGAGTTCATAAACCTAACTATTTATTGAAGGACTTACATGTCACGTTTTATATTTTCTCGTGATCACGTTACTGTTTAGGTAATGTTACGGTTAACTTAACATGCCCACCATGAGTTAGGCTGGAGAGATGCTAGAAAACTTTTGAACTTTTTTTTATTCTCCTGCGAGCCTACTTCACTAGGTAATTCGCTCAGATCAGTGAAGAACTAGTAGCCTAGGCTTACAGAAAACATTGGGGAGAAAACTGCTCAGAAATTCTCTTCTAGGTTCGCTTCCGCAGGCTAGCTCACTTCGAATTTCAACCAGTCTGTTTAATGCGGTCATTGGCCAGTGAAAGTACAGGCCAGTGAAAGTACAGCATTACGTAAAATATCCATAAATGGCAGTGCTCCTTTATAGCAAAACTCCTGTATAAAACCCAAAGATATTTTATCAACCGTTCCCTTTGAGTTCAGAAGAAGGTGCTCATGACAGAGCTGGATTCTACTGTAATAGATTTTCATGGTCTTGGAGCTTGGTTCGTTACAATGTTTCATGTGCGTTCTTTTAAAACATTCTTTTCCAAATGATCTGCCAAATTAGCCCTGGCAGCAAATGTAATTTCCTGCCGCTAGGGGCGCGTCTAGATTTCTAGGCTACTGCCAAATGGATTTGGCAAATGATTTGGCAAATGGAAAAGCAATTGTATTTGCAAATCCCTTTTTAAAATTAGAGTATTTATTGATAATTTAATAATTGATCTACAAAATACTTTTTGTAAATTATATTTTTTAAGACTGTTTATAATGGCAAATTAACCAACTTCAAGTGACACCTGTGGTCCTCCATATTGAATCAGAATAAGAATAGCACGGCTAACTAGCATGCTAGCTGTCGAGGCCAGTAGGCATAACATTAGCCAACCCACCAGTTAAACCGCGGATTACTTAATTTAACTGGCTTACAGACAAACTGAGGAATTGGCAACTTTTCATGATCATACATTTATTGTCATCAATTGTAGGCTCACACGATACACGTCACTCACTGGCTAACTCCACCTACGAGCCTACTAGTGGTGGGAAGGGTTCGGTGGTCCTACCCGCTACAAGCAACCTGTTTAGTCTTAATACAGGCGATGCAGCCCCACTCGGATTGCAGCAGAAATTTTGGAAACCTTATTCTTAGGTAAAAAAATATTTAGTGCTGTTTTAAAAGCAACTGTATAATTGAACATCATCTTTATCACAGTTACTGTATACATGTAATTCATATGTTAAATAATAGCCTACTAAATGGACAATACAAAAATATATGTCAGGCTATAGATCTGATGAACATATTAAAGTTAAACTTTTTAGTTATAGTGTTTTTTCATGCATACATTTCATTCTGGGAAAAAAAAAAACTTTATTAGTGTTGTTGTTTTTTACCTTGCCTCCTTTACTTTTGATCATTCTCTGCAGGGGAAAAAAAATTCACTTATGTTGTGAACACACATCTCAGTATCACACATATTCAGTATGAATTCTCAATTATTCCATTATGTTATATACTGCATGTCACAGGTATGCTATTTATTCTTAAAATAAACACATGGCTACCAATACCATTAAGATCTAAAGGAATAATGTGGCAGGTATACACAACGATCCCAGCCTTTACACGTGCGAGTGTGACGTCAAAATGAAGTTTTTGCAGCTGGTGCGGACGACTGTCAGTCTTGTGCGTGCCGCTGATATTTTCTGACTGCCACGTATGGGGCGTGGCATCGAAAGCAGGATGGACGAAATAGAAGCTATGACCAGGGAGCGGGTGTGCTTTTACCCGCACCAGGCACCACATGTTAAAGTTCACTCATATATTTAACATCATGACATGACAACATCAGACAATAGCAGCCCGACATGTCGGCATTTCATATAGCCCACATACAATGTGAATGAAAATAGCCTGGTAAAATAATTAAGATAAATTATTTTCAAAATGTAATTTAAAAATGGGCACTAGAGGGTAAGTGGTCATGAAATTATGAAGTTTGATTATTTGACTAGTCAGTTTAAGATCACCAGCAAGAGTTGCAGCACTGAGGAATGGCACCGTAGGCTATTGTGAAGTTTGAATAGTCAGTTGAGGAAACATCCTAGGCTAAACAAAGTTACCAGCGAGAGATGCAGCGCAGGTGAATATGATTACTAGGCTAGCCTAAACATTCATGAACTCATTAGTGAGCAGGAGAAGTTATCAACAAGAGTTGCAGCATGGGATATTTATCAGCAGGTACTTTACAAAATAAAATTCAGCAAAAGGTAGGCCTAATTAACAGATTTATTTACAACAAAAGTAGCTCTACTGTTCAGACCTTTCTTAACACTGCTAGCTGGTCTTCTTGTTTATAATTTTAGCTTATTTGATGGTGTGCAGAGTCAGAGGTGATAGCCTGTCTTCACCTTGAAGGCAACTAGTGTCGCGCTGCCAAAGTGCAAAAATGCTTATAGCGCTTTAGTGACGCCATACACTCCATGCACAGTGACCAATGTGTCCTGTTTTCTAGCTTTCATGGGCATCGGAAAAACCTTTTCACCAGTGAAAACATCATCATTCCGCATCATTCACGTCACGTCATGTGTGAGTCAAACTGGGTCTAGATTTTGCTAACAGAGTTGCCCAGTTAAGGGCTCGTGATCACTTTTGTCGTCATGTTGTAGTTCGTTTGTAGTCCATTTTTAATGTGAACACTCGGGGAGCAGTGAGGGGTTAGGTGCCTTGCTCAAGGGCACTTCAGCCGCTTTCTACTGGTCGGGGTTCGAACCGGCAACCCTCCGGTCACAAGTCCGAAGCGCTAACCAGTAGGCCACGGCTGCCACAGCCATATGCACCATATGTGTAGCAGAATGGAATATTTCCGCCCAGTTAGGGCTCACACCAAAGCTAGTAGATAATTGGCCAGCCAATTACTTCTAGGCTTGGGTATCGAATATCGAGTATTGGTTGGAACCGGGACTATCTTTGCGATTTTCCCGGAATCGTTCAAAAGTTTAAATTTCGATTCCTAGTTTCGATTCCCAGTCCGCCGACCGGAAGAAGAAACGGCTGAACACCAACGAAGAAGCGCATAGTTCATAGAATTAAAATTCATGGAGAATGTCAGACTATTTCATTCAGAAAGCAGAGTTCCCGCGGATCCTTAAAAAGTCTTAAATACAACTGAATTTTCGAAAGAGAGGTATTAAATGTGCGTATAGGACCGCCAGCGATTGCAAGAGAGCGAGTGATGTCTCCATCCAGTTTCGTGTATTTAAAATAGCCTAGCCTAGGGAAGAAAATATCTGTCTAAGTTATAATAGCCTACCTGTAATATCTGCCAGCAGCTTGCTTGCCAGCGTTTCCCTGTAGGCTAGGCCTACTAGGCAAAAGTTGTGAAATATAACCGCATATTTTTTGAATGTCGGCGACTGCTACATAAAAAAAAAATATGTGCGTTCATAATAAGTGATGAGATGAAACCAGCAGTTTTCAGCAGGATCATGCGAGGAGGACCTGTCTCTTAATTAATATAAAACAAGTCAATGGTTTTACAATGTTTCAGTCAAGCTTTGGTTGGCTTAGATACAACTGGTATGCAAAATGTAAAGTAGTGGATTTTGGACTTTAATTTGCTGTGCTGCATATTGGACAATAGATGCACATAGTAAATTATATAAAGTAGGCTTATTAAAATATGTAAATAGCTTAGTCTAACTTTGAAAAAAATATTGAAGGGAATCCAGTCCAGTGCACATGTCTTTGGCAAGTAGCCCTAGGCTTCTACAGACACAGGTGAAGAACAGTCAGCCTCAGCAGTAAGCAAAACCAAATATGTACAGCCAGCTTCAAAAGCAAGCAGCCCAGACCCTAAAATTGGGCATTTATAGCTGTGAAGGTAATTCACACACAATTATTTTTCTTTCGCCAAAATACATTTGGTAACTTCTGTAGACATCCATGCATAAACAGTCATATATATCTTTTTGTCGTGGTATAGTCTTAATTTTCATTTAGATGTCTTGAAAAGGTCTTAAAAAGTCTTTACATTTGCACTTGGAAAATGTGCAGATACCCTGAGAAAGACCGTTGGTTAGCTAGCTCATTTAAAATATCCTACATTTTTGTTGACCCTGCCTTTCGGAAAAATCGGAATCGAGAATAGGTTGGAACCGGAATCGGAATCGTTCAAATTGAAACGATACCCAACCCTAATTACTTCCCATGTGGCTCTTGTACTGTACATAAGCTTGGTGACAGCCCTTCCGACTAGCTGGGTCTTGCTCACCTGATTTCTGCCACTTACGCAGCCTGCCTGTGGATTCTTCCCCTTTGTCTGTCCAATGCTTTTTGACGGTAGTAACTGCTACATCCCTCAGCGTGTTTGTCTGAATGGTAGAGGAGGCAATGTCTATCTACTGAGACTGTAGTTAACAGCTGGACGGGAAACCACAACAGCTTCTGCGTGACCGCTGCTGCTTTGCCATTAGCTCGTATGCTTGTATGAAGTTGCCTGCAATTAGTCCACACGGATTCCTGCACCTTTGCGTCACCTGTGTTGTGTGGTTGTTTATTGTCTGTTAAGTAACTGTACATGCTAACCAGCTGTAGCCTGCACCTAGCAGATTAGCCTCTCATTGTTTGTGGATATCTGTTGTGCGTGTAAACGTGCGCGTCAATGTTATATGTTGAATAAATGAGTCATGTCCTTTTCTAACTATTTGTGTTAAGGTGTTTAACCAGCTCACCTTCTCAATTATCTGTATTATTGTGTTCTGTCCTGTTTCTTTGTAATCGATTTGTCACTGGCAGGAGGCTCTTCTCAGGGCTATGGATAACCAGTGTCCCTGTATTTGTTACTTAATGAACCTTTTTGTTATTCTGTGTCTTTAGTTTTGTTTGTTTGCGTTTCACTGGCGGGAGGCCATTTTGATAGCTGCTGAGAGCCACTGTTCTGGTCTCAGCGATTGGTTACTGTTATTAGTTTGGTTTGACCGTGTGACGTTGTTAATCCTCCCTGTCCCTTTCCTTGTCCCTTCCAGGAGCTGAGTGTATATGGTGAAGGGGCTGCTGTCTTTGGGTGGTGTGTCTTGTGCGGTGTGCCATTTTACATCACGGGTACTGTGCCTTAACCATGTGTGTGCGTGTGGACACGTGTGCTGTGGTGTGACCTCTGTAAGCCTCTCCATAGGTAGGCCTCAGCTCCAGTGGTCCCCGTCTTCCTTCTTCCCTTATTATATGTCTGGTGTGAATGGGAATTGTGTTTTAATTTGTTAATAAAACTATTTGGATGAAACCACGTCTCTTGCCATCAGTCAACGAAACCAAAGTCCTTTTAGGCAAGTCCCTCCACTTGGCGGCCATATGGCAACACTTTTTGGGCACTCATCGGGCATCCATCTCGGCATAAATGCACGTGCGCAAGGCTTCACGACACCAATCTACTGCAATCTTGCTCCAGCGGCGAGATCACAACACATGATTGGTACGATGTCTTCACAACACACCACATTATTGGCTCAATCAGGGTATATACAGAAATGCTTAAGTTGAATTTAATACCTTTTAATACCTTTTTTAATACCTTCACAGTATTTTTTAATACCAACACGACTTCGAGCTGCAACTAGCGGCAACCTTTTCGAAATTCAGTGTTGGGGGTAACTAATTATAAAGTAACGGATTACTGTAATTTTGTTACTTAACTTTCTGAGTAAGAAAGTGTAGCAATGCTTACAATTCAAATCAAGTATCTATTATTACACAGTCCCTCCAGGATTTTTTGAGATTGTTGCGATCTAAAATGCGTGATTTTGCGACAACTTTTCTAAAAAATTGCGATGTAAGTTGCGGTGTTTTTAGCGGTTTGTTGCGAAGAAATTGCGAGAGGAAGTGAAAATTGCAAAAATAGTTGCGATATTTTTTAATTGAGGGTAATTAAGGTTAGTAAGACCAAAATTACACTGATCATCTTGATGCTTATTAAAAAGGATAAGTAAAGGTAAATAGTAAGGGTTACAGAAAATCAAAGTAGGCCTACTTTATTTGTGTACATACTTTGACTGGGGTAAGTCACAAAGCAGTATAACCTTTCGTTAGCCTAGAAATCTAGACGCGCCCCCAGCGCAGGGCTAGTCTAGCAACTCTCCGTGGCTTGTGAGCTCCAGAAATCGAAACTCAATCAGGCCAATGAAATCGTGTATAGAGTCGTTAGGTGGGCTTAACATAATGATTGATGGCAGAGTTGCAACGGTTTGGCTTGAATTCCCTGCTACTTGAAAACAAATAAGATGGATGTTGCTGTTGGCGAACAGTGTGACATGAGTTAAGCTTTTAACAAACGTTTGAATTAGCCAACTAGCTCCGCTGGTGGGAAACGCATGGGCGCTGCCACTGTCCTATTGCGTGCAGAGGGAATTTGAAAGACAACTGATTATCCCGCCCCTCGGACTGAGCACTGCGAACGGTGAGTGCCCAGACCCTACATTTTAATGTGGGTCTGGCTCGTCAGGCTAACCTTCCGTAGAATTGTCCAAAAAAGACAGCCCCCTAAAGAGATGGCATAATATGTTTCAATACATTCATATATGTTGTAATTCATATTAAGTTCATATCTTTTTAATAATTCATATTCTGTGACTTGCATAATTACTAATAGCCAACTAAGTATCTAGTAATTTCATATTGATTTAAACTATTAGACTACACTTTTCTGTACTGTTATTACATTGGTGGTGTGTAAGTCTAATTGACTGCCTGCCACTTTAAGGACGTGAGAGTAGCGTAATAACATATCTAAGTGGATTGGAACGCTTGCATCTCACTGTGTTCGGCTACGACTGGAAATAACTTTTTGCATAGTGCATTACGATATGTGGATAGAATTTGGGATGTTTTCTATGTCATTAGTTAAAATAAATGTTAAAAAATAACTCATATGAAATCATTCTTGGATCATAGAAGAGGTAAATGTCTTACAATGTTATTAATTTCTATGATTTTGGTAGCACTGCACTACACAAACTGAGCCCACAAGCTAGCAAACATGACACGAGCTAAAAGGACATCTCCAGGTGTAAACGTTTGCCAATGGGTTGCATATTGTAGCCTACTCAAATGTCAGTAAACCAAGTAGGCCTTAATTAACTTACTTTCATAGCTTAGGCAGGTTAGCAACACTAGGTTGAGATGACAGATACAAGTAAAGCAGATCATTAACGTTAGCCTTCTATTTATTGTCATCAAAACTGCAGAGGAGTGAACAAGTTATAGGGCAGTCTCTGGTGTCTGCAGAAGTGAGTGTGGTATCTGAGTCAATATTCTGCGCGAGGGGCTGTTGTGGTAGGTGAAATTTTACGGGGAAACCATGATGATTGGTCAAATTTGCGAAAAAGTTGCAGTGTTTGGACAAAATTGCGAGGTCGCCCAGAATTCACGAGGATTTGCTGAAGTTGCGTTAATTGTTGCGATCGCAACATTGCAAATTCCTGGAGGGACTGATTACAGTTACTGGATACTTTGTTCCTTTTTTGCTTCAATAAAAACACTGGCCTATACACAATTATTTGTTATTTAATCCTAACCCAAGATAAAAAATTGATTTCATTGTTATGTGTAGGAAGAGCACACACACCACTTCTCCAGCACTACACTCTTTCGTTCACTATCATTCTATCTCAGTCAAGACAACATGACAAATGAAAATCAGAAAAGGTTTACTGGACTTTCTTCCAAAAAGGCCCACGACCATACGCAGTACACACACACACCCTTGCTGTCTCATATAATTTGCCAGTCATGGTATCACATTCAAAAATAGGTGGTCACATTTTACAAAAACACTAATTATTAATTGGGTGCTGCTGGAGAATGTGGGCCCCATGTGATAAAATGCCTGCATGCTCCGCGTGACGAAATTTTTGAAAAATAACCCCTTAAATGGTGACTTCTGGGGAATTTTGTGGAAACTAATTGACAAATTGACTTAAAATATATTATATTATAATATATTGATAGCATATTACAATACAGCCTATAAAAACCTACACAGGTTGTTATATTCAACTCATTTTAAGCAAGTCTATTGGGACTTTGATCTCATCACATACTACATCAAGGGAGTAACCCTATAGCTCCTGAGCAAGCTTTGAATAATGTAAAGGTAACACCTGTTAAACTATCCTTAACATGACATTTACTGAGGGTAGAAAATGTTAAACCTTATAGCCTAAATTATATTTATTTAATTATATATTTGTTTGAATGAAAAGGCCTTCTGACTTTATGGGGACTTTTAATTTGAAAATGGGAAAAAGGGTTATTGTGATACTGTATGTAGGCCTAGTTTAGGCTATGTCTGCTGCTCTTACAGCCTTTGTCATTGAAAACGCGATGGCGCAAATGATTACTTTTTTGGATGACAATGACAGCTGGTAGCGTAGACATACTGATAGCTTCAATGACGCATATTTATGTGGAGAGACAGTAGCCCTACGTTGCCGATAAGCCACTGAGCCAGGCAGTCGACTCTTCCACCTCTGACTACGTCCGCACATTCTTGTTTGCTGGCTAGTAGACTCCATTTTTTACCTGACGGCATTCACTCCCATCCAGGTGACATTTTGTGTTTTTTTACAGACGTGGCAATAAGCCCCTTGGCTGTTGCCAACTAGCCTAAGCCAGTCTTTGAATTTCGAGTCCTCTAACCAAATGTCCGAAAAATTACATTTCCCTATGACTTCGTCAATGGTAGTGAGCTTAAACAAGTTTGGCAGTAAGCCAGCTGTATATCCAGTTTGAGCATAGAGTTTGAGGGGGCGCTAAATGTTTTTTCCCGCGAACGCACACTGACATATTGCTCAGGTCCTACTCATAATTAATATAATATAAATAAATGCACACAAATTTTAGGAGATAGGCCTGCACTTAACACAAATGGAAAACCTCATAGTTAGGGCTTCGAAAATTTAATACCTCATCAGATGAGAATACCTCATCAGATGACGTATTACTTTTTAATACTTTTAAATGGCCTTAAATTTGGCTAATTTCATTTACTACCTTTTAATACTTTTTACAACCCCGCGGACACCCTGTCAATGTATTCACAACATAGCACATGATTGGCTCAGTGTATTCACATGTCAACGTTTTGCCGCGGAAGGGGTGTGATACGCGTAGACAACTGCGTTACAAACTAAGCCCATGCATTTCTATGGAGGATTTTTTGAGTGCTGTGTCTCCTCATTAGAAAGTCTCTGACGAAACTGAGTGCCTTCTGACCGAATCTGGTATTCACATTTCCCTGGGTGAAATTCCCAGGGTGGCGTAGTCACAGTGTTCATGGGTTTTACACTCCCTTCATACCCCAGCTTGCCACATATGTAAAAGCCTTAATATTTCCAATAATCTTGCAATCGAGTGCATACCTTGAAGTCCTTTAGCTTCTGTGATGTAATGTTGATTGCTTCAGAATTCAGTTTGCAGTTCTTGAGAAGTCCTTCACTTTCATGAAACAGAGAGTTTACTATACATATGTTGGTAGTAGCATATTTGTTACTGTCTGGTACAACTTCATCTCTCTCATATGTATGGTGAAGCACGACTACAATGATGGGCTTCGAAGGTGTAGAGTGACCTATTGAAACAGAAAAAAAATATTAACTGAATATCCACCATTTTGTTATTTTGTATTTAACCCCAGAAGAAGAAAAAGCACAGTAAATGCACAAAATGATAGTGTATCAATAAGCAATGTATGAATGAAAGCATAGGCCTAGAGAAAATATTACAGTTGTTTCTATAATTCTAGTATTGTCCTAAGGCCAAGTTGGGTGGGTGCAATCTATCCTGTCAGGAACTGAGATAAGAACTTAAAGGTACTCTAAGCAATGTTACAATTGCTCGGGAGGGAGGGGGATGGAGCATGTTAGCTCTCTGTTTTGTTTGAACGTCAACAGAAGTGAGCACCTTTAAGATAATAAACATTTCATGTGTTGAAAATATGGTAGGTCACATTCTTCATTGGAACTTACTGAGTGATAAGACTGTTTTTTTAATCCTTATTTCAATGAAATGTCAGGTCAGTTGACTGTTTCATTGGCCTAAACAACCCATCCACCCACCATGCATTTTGCAATTATTTTTCTCACTTTCATCACTCTCTATTCCTGAGGATATCCTTCATGAATAAGGGATGGTTCTTCTGTTCCATGACTTTAATCAATTGATGTGTTAAGTCAAGTGACTCTCATAGCTCTCAGTTTGTTTGGAATATTTCAGGGCAAAACAGTGGAGGGAATGTGACAAGAAGGCAACCTAAAACAATCTGTTGTATCACTGGAATATACAACAGATGAGATTGTGTATAGCTCTACTGATTAGGCCTAGTTGTAAATAAGTTTAAGCTTTGAATCTAGTCTAGGCTAGTTTCAGAGAGACTCTACAACTAGGTGTCGTTGAAAAACAAGTGTAAACGCCCTCTTTAGAACACAATAGCCTAATGCAAATAATTTAAAATAGGCCTGTTTGGGAATAACAAACGTTATGCAAGCAACTCCCTCCCCCAAACACCACCATTGTCATGCAATCACGGTGTTGAAACATATAGGTCTACCTTTAAAGATCTTCAGTGCGGCCTCAATGTCAGTGCCCAATCGAGAAACAATTGGACAGAATGCCAGAATTACGTCGCATTCATGAACTTCTTTCTCTTTGATTTTGCGATGATGACGGAGACGTTTCAGAAAGTCCTTATGGGAATTTAGAGTATTTCCACTTTGGGTCACAAATATTTTCACCGGCTTCATCCTAGAATGGGACAGTAAGAATACAGGACAAAATATATATTCGTGTTACGCATCTGTGCATAGGCTACACCTACCATTCATGTAGGCTACAATAGCTTAACCTACGACTGATGGGTCGATTAAAATAAATGTTGAACGATGCAGGCGTAGACTAGTAGGCTACCTAGCATAGCCTACGCTACCACTTTGTAATTTCGAGAAGACGTAGGCTAGCTTAGGCTACATACAAAATGACCGTAGGCATACACCTACACACACAGATGATTATGTTCGTTCAAATATGGGCAACGTAGGTTAGCTTACCTGTTTTAAATAAACGTGATCCACTGACGGTAACGTTACCAAACACAGTCCCCGCAGCTGTTTTAAAATCGAAAGTGAAAGTGGCTTTCGATACCTTCAAACAAAGGGATTGGCTAGTGGGCATATAGGAAGAGGGAGTAGGCCTAGGCTAGGCTAGGTCTGTCATAAAATCGGTTTTAAAAACAGGCCTGTATAGCCTACTTTATTTATGCTTTATTATTTTATAACTAATGTTTTTCATTCTTACCTCCTGAAATAATGTAATAAACTCAATTGTTTGTAAATAGCCTAATAGCCTATAGGCCTACTCATTTTCAAACTAAATAGCCTACTAATTCTTCTCGTGAAGAAGGCCTGAGGAAATTCTTCATATTGATTTGATAGTGGAGACAGTAGCTCAGGAGGTAGAGTCGTCGTCCAGCAATTAGAAGGTTGCTAGTTTGAGCCCAACTCCTAGCCTGGCGGGCCATCCTATATCATTGAAATGTATAGTCTGAAATCGAACCATTCACCTCGCTTAATCCAAGGGGTGGGCGGAGAATTGTCTTTCAAACTGCCTAGGCATGCAATAGGCCAGCACTACGACCATATCCGTATCCGGTCGGCAAATACATCCTTCTTCGAAAGGAATGACTTAAAGGAACCATATGTAAGATTGTGGCCAAAACTGGTACTGCAATCACTTTCAAATTACTGTAGAGCGGTGTATGCCCTCCCACTCCCCCCTGACTCGAGGTTGCCAACCGAAACATGCCGAAACACTACTGACTTTGTGATTAGTAGATAGGTGGAGGGTGGCGCATCAGGCCAAAACACAACATGACATGACAAAACACAACATCAACATCAGTTGAGGGCTGCAACTTCACTTTTTAAATGACAATATCCTGGCCGGACTACTGTTGTCAGTGATATAAGTATTTGAAATTAACATGATTTCTTAATGTCTAGTGACATATCAGGGCCATTTTTATCATTAATTGAAATACATTTCTTACATATGGTTCCTTTAAGTGCATTGTGTTGCTCAACTTTCAAAGAAAAGCACAAGTCCAACTCCTCCAAAGTTGACGCCAACGCCGATTCAAACAACCGCTCTTCGTTCAGCCATAGCCACCTTCCTTGTTGTTCACCGTCTTGAGGACTGTCGTTATCCTGTTAAGCCCGCCTTAAGACTCTCTAACAAAATAGAGAGCGCTGTGATTGGATGACGTCCACGGCGTCAGCCAATAGAAATCCCTATGGTTTGATACTAGACGTACAGGCTGAGCAAATTAATTTGCCGCCGATAGGGTGCGTCTAGATTTCTAGGCTACCCAACTCTTCCTGACCCTGTCATAGTGTCCTTGAGCAAGACACTTAACCCCAGTGCCGGCCCCCTGATGAGCAGGTTGGCACCTTGCCTGACAGCCTCCACCATCGGTGCATGTGTGAATGGGTGAATGTGAGGCATGACAATGTAAAGCGCTTTGGGTGCTCGCAGGAGTAAAAAAAAAAAAAACACTATGTAAATGCAGTCCATTTACCATATGATTTGGAATACGAACAATCTAGACCCCCCTAGTAGTAAGAACATAAATTAGCCTTTATTAAATTAAATGACTAATGATTAGTGAAGGGCATGGAACTGATCTCATGAGGAAAGTTGTACACAGAGTTGAACAGCTTTCGGGTGATCTCTGGTGTGGACTGACTGATCTCTGGTGTGGACTGACTGACTAATAGCCTATTCACTGAGTCAAACATACAGGCATTTGTGGGCAGTAACAGGCTATGCTGTTGGAGGTGCAAACAAAAGCTGCATTGCCATTGAGATTACATAGATAAGAGCTCAAGGGTTATTTGTATAATGAAAAGACAGTTTTTATATTGAAGTGAACTGATGGCAAATCAACCAAGGGGACTGACATTGGCAACGGAATGCAATCTGGCTCCCTACTATGTCCAGGCACAATTTAACCAACTTTATCAGTAACCCTGCGGGAAGTTGTGGGGGAATTTCTCAAAGTTTAAAGAACAGAGGGACCAAAACATTACAGTAGAAAGTTAAAAGGAGATCTCTTTTACAGATAAATTAGCTCCATGCTGGACATGCACAAGTGAGTTCAGAAAAATACAACAGAAACAACAACATGTTTAGCTTGTTTCTATCACAAGTGTACAATGCTGTTGACAGGCAGTCTACATGATGTCACTTCTTTATTTCTGTAAGGATAGAGAATATGCCATTTTCAGCAACTCTCAAACTCATATCCTGAGGGCTAAGGACAGACACACGTCAAATTAACAATCAAAGTGACCAAATATACTGTGTTGGACATTAAATCAAACGTATTAAATCTGTCACACTACATACAGTAGATGTAGGTATATTGTCATGCTTCATAGTTTCATCATGTTCCCTTTTGCATGTTCCATGCATTTGATTTCATCCTCAAAACAATACTTCTTTTACATCTTTTATATGATCTCCCTCTGCTTATAGTGCCATGAGTTTGTTCATACCAGTCTGCATTACTATGACCAACAAGGTCAAAACATTGATGACTAGGTTCTTGTCAAGCTCACTTGAAGAAACCACTGTATTATCAACAGGTGTAACAATACAACTGTAGCCGGTCATATTATTATGACCACCGCGCAGTGAAGCAGCGGTCATATAGGTTTAGGTTCAGATTTTTTTTTTTTTCGTATAAACAGATGCACACGCACACACATACATTCACAGTAATCATACGTATGACACATACTCACACAGTAGACAAATGTACGCATGCATACACATGCACAAACACAGGCATATAGGCAGGCACACACACAAGCATGCATGCACACACACACACACACACACACACACACACACACACACACACCACACACACACGAATTTCTCAGAATTATGAACAGGCAAGATGGGGGTGGGGTTGTATAAAATGAATTTTACATGTGAAATCTATAAACTAATCATGTTTTGGTACTTGTTGTCTAGCAGATACCAGTGAGAATTGAGTGTGATAATGCAATTTAGTGAGACAGTTAGAATCATATAGGCCTTTCACCATGATTTATTTTTGTGGAAAAAATGTGCTGGACTGGGCGGCGGTCATATTTTGTACCGCTCTGCGGTACATCTAGTTGATTGGTACATCCATGTCCCAGTTAGCCTGGCGGGCCATCCTATATCATTGGAATGTATAGTCTGGAATCGAACCATTTAACTCGCTTAATCCAAGGGGCGGGCAGAGAATTGTCTTTCAAACTGCCTAGGCATGCAATAGGCCAGCGCTATGACCATATCCGTATTCGGTCGGCAAAACGGCAAGTACATCCTTCTTCGAAAGGAATTACTTAAGTGCATTGTGTTGCTCAACTTTCAAAGAAAAGCACAAGTCCAACTCCTCCAAAGTTGACGCCAACGCCGATTCAAACAACCGCTCTTCGTTAGCCATAGCCACCTTCCTTGTTGTTCACCGTCACAGGACTGTCGTTATCCTGTTAAGCCCGCCTTAAGACTCTCTAACAAAATAGAGAGCGCTGTGATTGGATGACGTCCACGGCGTCAGCCAATAGAAATCCCTATGGTTTGATACTAGACGTACAGGCTGAGCAAATTAATTTGCCGCCGCTAGGGTGCATCTAGATTTCTAGGCTATGTCCTAGTGCTGGGCGGTATGACCAAAAATGTATCACAGTATTTTTCAAAATTCTTACGGTTTCACGGTATATGACGGTATTTTTTTACCATGCATAATCAGATGTTCACAGCATTTTCTACAGGTTGAGAGAGGAATTGCTGCAGTACATTGACTAAGGATGGTCTATTTTACTGTCAAAACATTAACAAAAAAGTTTGTTTTGGTGCACTGATGACAGTCAGGATAATTTCTAACTAGCCAGCTAGTATTGCTCAGTGCATGTCTATAACACGCTTTATTTGCTACCTGGATCATTTCAGCGAATATTCTTCAGGTGAGATGAATGATAAGATCAGGGTTCTCAAGTTTTGAGCTCAGCTTGGAGTGAGATTTTTTTTGGGGGTGGGGGGCACTCACTCGCACAAATATTTGGCTTCGTGTGCTCATTCAATGAAGGTAGAATTGAATAAAGACTTCTGGTGAGTTTTTGGTTTATTTTTCAGGACATCTTGCATAGCTATGTCTCTTATGTCACCAGGAAGCATGTCAGTAGAAATAACTTTTCATATTTAGGTGGGATAGATTGGAATCTTGAAATATAATAATCTTGACGGTGGGATATTCTCACCAATTTACAAGATATATGTACTGAGTGAGACAAATAGTTTATTTATTAAGCTAATTTCTTTATTCACTTGAGTAGCCTATTGTCACTGAGTCATTGGACCAAGAATGTGCATGCTGAGACCAACTTTTTATTTTCTTTTTTTTATAAGGACAGCAAGTACATTATTTTGGGTCGCTATTACTTTATGATGGTTGGCAGCTCATTGTCTGCAGCAGTCGTGTATCTTTAGAAAAAAATGTATGTGTAGCATACTTGCTCAAATTGATAACACTCATTGATAATAAGCTAATTTTCATTCATTGTTGACATGGTCCATGGAGGCTCAGACGGGTGTCCGATGAACACGCCGCTAAAAAGCACAAACGAGTGCGAAAGTTGCAGTTGTGACGACATGGAAAGTGCAGGCAGCCACGAGAGTGATTGGTCGTATAAAATGAACGTTGCTGATGTCTGGTTTACAGAAAGCTACAACGACACAATCATTATGTTTTCTTAATGACCGACAGTTTAGTTTAGTTTATAAATAAAACACACTGTTAAAGTGCCATAAGTAGGCTGGTTTACTAAATGACAGACAGTTGAATTTCTGAATAAAAAGCATTTTGGTGCAGTTTTGAAATCTTAAACGTGTAACCCCACATAAGCGCACAAGCATAACATGGTTGCAGGTAGGGGATGTCCTATTTTGGAATTTTACCCGGATACAACGAACACTATTTTTGGATTGGATGTAGTGGCTATTTTTTATTATTATTTGGCCGGTGAGTGGTGCGCTAGTTCTGAACTCTGCGAGAAATCCTCTGGTATCCTTGCGCCTCTAATAATTATGCAGATACCTTGACATAGTAGCCTAATATTTCTGCGTGAGAAATGCAAGGTGTGGCGTGTGAGCGTGTGAACTTGTTGAATTGCGTGTGTCTCACGCCCATTGCGTGAGACTTGAGAACCCTGGATAAGATCATTAAACTTCACTGTGTTCGGTGGGTTGCTAACTAACGACATCACCTACTAGCCAGCTAGTTACAGCTGTTGAACAATCTCAATAGAATTTTCGTGACGGTAAATCCTTTTCAATGCAGTATCCCTTAACGTTTTTCCTTAACTAAAGAAACAATTTAAGGTATTATTCTGTGCAACACCCTTAAATTAAACCCCTTACCTAAGGAGAAATTAAGCCTTAAGGGTCATACTTCAGGGGAAAAACTTATGGTGTTTTGTGTTTACCCTCACTATGCCTTGCAGTGGCACCATGCGTGCGTGTAAAAAAAAAAAGTCCCGTCTGAAACACTGTCGCGCGGCGTTCCAAACGTTGTGTAATCAAATACACCGGTATGGCGGTATATTAAAAATTCATATCATAACGAAAATATACACCGGTATACGGTGTGAACCGGTATACCGCCCAGCACTACTATGTCCCAGTTGAAATCCATGTGGAAGTCCAATAATTAATGATCTTCTGAAGGCATGTAGCCTACCCAGCCTGTTAGGAAGCAGAGAAGCAACACATCTTAATTAAAGGAATTATCCGGAGTAAAATGGATGATTGGGAGTACATACGTTGAGTTGACATCAAAATCATGTCATTCGGATGTGTGTTGAGAAAGTTCGATTTTACCGGTTTTAGTCAAAACTCGTTAGCCTGGAAGTGACCAGGGCATGTCATTTCGCCGCTACAAACCGCTATTTTTATACCTCTTCTATAGTTCCAAACAACATTACACTTACGTGGTAGTGAGTAGAGGGTCGCTAACCCTAGCTTACTAACAGGATGGAATTTTGAAATGTCACGTGACGTGATGTCGTGTAACGACGTGATGCAATCGACTCCTACGGACTTTCCCCTAAAGATGCCAGCTGCAGCAGCAACATTTCCGGAAAGGTACTGGCTTGATGAAATTCATTCTGGACTCTCTATCCGACCACATAAAGACCTCGGGATACTTCGGTTTGGCTTTAGGGACCCTCTACTCACTACCACGTAAGTGTAATGTTGTTTGGAACTGTAGAAAAGGGTATAAAAATAGCGTTTTGTAGCGGCGAAATGACATGCCCTGGTCACTTCCAGGCTAACGAGTTTTGACTAAAAACAGTAAAATCGAACTTTCTCAAAACACATCCGAATGACATGATTTTGATGTCAACTCAACGTATGTACTCCCAATCATCCGTAAATTGATCTAAAGTGCATTTTACTCCGGATAATTCCTTTCATACAAGTATAGTCAGAATGTCGGATTATACAGGTAAGAAAATGCACTATAAACATTTACTCCAGACCTTTTACTTGCCATTAGTGATATAAGAGGAGACACTTACGCTGAAGGACGGTTAAAAGTCGGAGAAGCCGGCCCTGGGCACATTATGGAACAGGAGGAATTAGGGATTTAACAAAGTGAATGTGAATTTCCAATACTCAGATATAAAGAATTAATGTCATATACAGTATTATATTATATTATATTTGACTTTCTTGTGAAACATTATGGCATAAACCTGATGGTTAAGGACATGATAGCATATTAGAATATAATACAAAATATGGTCCAATATAAAATAAGAGTTGTAACAGACATTTCTGTGAAATGTTTGAAGTCAATGACTGTGGTGCCGCTCTTACATGCTTTGCTGTACACTAACACATATTGCTGAATATTCTAAGAAAAAGCAGGTCTACTGAGGCACTGTGGTGGGGAGTGAGCTTTGTGCATCACATAGCTCTAGACCCACTGGCCTTCAGTCCATGGTAGTGAAGGCTGCGTGTAAAATGAACAGGCTATGTTATGTGATATGCTGTTGCCAAACAAAATTGTACAGTTACAAGAAAAACTTACCTTATGAAATAGTTTCAAATGTTTTACTGCAAGTCTAAAAGCCTCATTATTTTGGGGGGCTTTTAATAGTCCATCATCATTGAACAAGCAGTCAATTGTGGATATACCCCTGTCTTGAGTAAATCGGTTGGTGTTTGGTACAATGTAATATTTGTCATTGGTGTGGTGAAACACCATTAGGACTGCAGGTCGGCAATCTGTAAAGAAGTCACATTCAGTTATGCTTACTTCAGAATGGCATAATCTTCTTCACAATTATGGTGAAAGACTGATATTTTAGCTCAACAGCAAATCAAATCACACCCCACCATTTCATGCAGCTGTGATTGGCTAGGATTGTTTAAAGCTTGAGTCACCGTGTTGGTTTCCCATTTAGTTGAGGATTTTTTTTTTTTTAGCACAGACACAGAATAGATTGCTAGAGGGCCAAGAGGAGCACTTTGGTGAATTCAACAACAAAGTGTATTAGATTACAAACACTGACTTAATCATCATTAACTGAATTACTACTAACACAATCAACCTACCTGGAATAACCGATAGTGCTGCCCCAATGTCAGTTCCGACTCGAGAAACGATTGGACAGTAAGCCAGGATGACATCACAGTCCTCGACTGAAGGCACTTCCGTCAGGGTCAACTGAGTGGCGAGACAGTTCCTGAACCTCTCATGGGAGCCCAGAGTGTTCCCAGTGAGGACAGTGAACACTTTGATCCCAGCTGTCACTTCCAGGTAAATGGTCAACACTGTCCCATATAAAGACGACACTAGATTATGAAAACACGTGAATGTTCAGCATGGACACTGTTAGAAATTTGAGGTCCCAAGAAAGAATGTAATATTTGGACCCCCTAATGATTATAACATTTGTCAGAAGGAAACTAACTTACATTTTATTAACAATCCTTTGATGATTGGAGTCCTCATTCCTATTGCCCAGAGAAAACTGAACAGTTTACTTGCCAGTGTCACCTCAGCATCTAGGCCTAAAAAAATCAAATGAAATATTCTTACATTACAAAAAAGCCACTTCGTATCAGTTTAGGCTACCCAGTTTATATGTTATCCCTGCCTAGACAATGGTTCTCAAACTTATTCACCCCATTCACATTTTTTCTATTACATTATCCCAATTAAAGGTAAACTATGCAGTATTGGCAATTTCCTTACTGTTTTCTCGGTTTTTGCTTTTTTTTCACTGGCTCTGTCATGACGAATGTCTGAAAAACTCCATCACCATTGAACCCGAAAAAAGTCATATAACCATTCCAATGACTCTGAAGCTGTTAAATGAAGGTAAATTAAGCTAAAACTTGCATATTAACCTAAAAAACCTGCATAGTGTGCCTTTAAAGGGACTCGTAAATGGCTACATTTGGCCTTGGAAATATCTGCGCTCCCTGAGAGCATTTTAGTTATGAAAACTTTAACCATCAGCGAACTGAAATAAGTAGTGAACAAATAGTAACTTTCCAAGACAACATCAAACTATTGGGCCTAGATGAAGTCACAATCCCACTCAGTGGAGATTTTTTAGTTTCGCAATACGTCAGTAGCCTGGCAACCAGACTCTCTGACTTAGCAGAGAGATCCATAGGCGTACGTTTATTTCCGGGTGGTAGGGCACAGTTTGAGGTTTAAAATCATTGGAGTTCCTTTGAACCGCTTTGAACCAATCATAACAACCGGCGTTTCGTCATACAAAGAAGTTTCTCTGCATCATGCCCATAACAAGCAAGCGTGCATCTTATCAGCAAACAATCACACGTTTCATCTGCGTAATTCTCGCCAAAATGCATCATATTGTGTTTTGTGAATGTACCCACCTTTTGAATGGGAATCCTATAGGGCCACTACTTTTTTGATACAATCGCGTCAAAATCGCTATTTTTCAAACACTACGAAGGCTCGACACAACATGAAACTTTGATCGAAGTATCATCAGTGTCTCTACACATGAACTCGAGCATTGAGAACATTGTTGGTGTACACAGAGTTTACTAAAAGAAAGGTTTTGAACAACTCACTTGTTTTTTTTGCTCGCTGCCATCTTGCCATCTTGCAAGGAGTGAGTTGTCCAAAATCGTTCTTTTTAGTAAACTATGTGTACACGAACAATGTTCTCAATGCTCGAGTTCATATGTAGAGACACTGATGATGCTTCAAAGTCAAAGTCAAAGTCAAAGTCTGCTTTATTGTCAATTTCTTCACATGTCAAGACATACAAAGAGATCGAAATTGCGTTTCCTACTATCCCACGGTGGAGACAAGACATATTTTACCAATTAGGTCCACAGACAAACATAACATTCAAGTAAACAATATAAAAAGTAAAAATAAGAAGGCACATACAATGAAGAAATAAGAGCAGCAAAATTTGGTAGAAATTGTGCAATTGTGCATACAGTAGACAGTCAATATAATAGTGCAAAAGTCAGGCCAATAAATGGCTGAGGTAGTTTTGTTTGACCTAAGTATGCAAGTGGCATAGTGGTGCAAGTTATGTAAGAGCAGCAGAAGTGTGTTCAGAAGTGTTCAGGACAACAGGACAACAACAACAAGTTGCAAGTGTGCAAGTGTACAAGTGGAGTAGTGCAAGTGGAGTAGTGCAAGGCAGCCATTTTGGGTCTAAAAGTCCAGGATGTTATGTAGCTGAGAGTGGAGGGGGGAGAGAGTTCAGGATCCTAAACAGCCTGGTGTATGAAGCTGTTGGTGAGTCTGGTGGTGCGGGAGCGCAGGCTTCTGTACCTCTTCCCAGAGGGCAGTAGATCAAACAAATTGTGAGCGGGGTGACTTGCATCACTCACAATTTTGGTAAAGCCTTTGCGGGTGAGGTGGGAGGTGTAAATGTCCTTCAGGGAGGGGGAGAAGCACCAATAATCCTTCCAGCTGTGTTCACTATGCGCTGCAGGGCTTTCCTGTTGTATTCAGTGCAGCTTCCGCCCCCACACAGCGATACAGCTGGAGAGGATGCTCTCAATGGTGCCTCGGTAGAATGTGGTCATGATGGCTGGTGGAGCTCTTGCTGCGCCTGAGTTTCGCTTAGGAAGTACAGGCGGCGCTGAGCTTTCTTCGCCAGTGATGCAGTGTTGATGGTCCAGGAGAGGTCTTCACTGATGTGCACCCCAGGAATTTGGTGCTGCTCACTCTCTCCACCACAGCACCGTCAATGGTCAGTGGCAGGTGTTGGGTGTGACCTCTCACGGAAGTCAACAACAATCTCCTTGGTCTTGCTGGACGTTCAGCAGGAGGTTGTTGTCCCTGCACCACGTGGTCAGAAGGTCGACCTCCAACCTGTATTGATTCTCGTCGTCCTTGGTGATGAGACCCACCAGAGTTGTGTCGTCAGCAAATTTCACTATGTGGTTGTTGCTGTAGGTTGCAGTGCAGTCATGCGTCAGCAGGGTGAAGAGCAGCGGACTGAGCACGCAGCCTTGGGGGGCCCCCCGTGCTCAGTGTGATGCTGCTTGAGATATTGTTGCCAACACGTACTACTTGAGGCCTCTGACAGAGGAAGTCCAGTAGCCAGTTGTAGAGGTAGGTACTGAGTCCCAGTTTGTGAAGTTTGCAGATGAGTTGTTGTGGTATTATGGTGTTGAATGCAGAACTGAAGTCTATAAACAGCAATCTCACATATGAGTCTCTTTTTTCCAGGTGGGTGAGGGCTGGGTGGAGGGCAGAGCAGATTGCATCCTCTGTGGACCGTTTGGCTCGGTATGCAAACTGGAAGGGGTCCAGGGTGGGGGGGAGAATGGATTTGATGTGTGACATGACAAGCCGCTCAAAGCACTTCATGATGATGGGTGTCAGTGCCACGGGGCGGTAGTCATTGAAGCAGGATGGAGCAGTTTTCTTCGGCACAGGTATGATGGTGGCAGCTTAGCTTCGATCAAAGTTTCATGTTATGTCGAGCCTTCTTAGTGTTTGAAAAATAGCGATTTTGACAGCGACCATGTAGCCTACTAAACTAAAGTTTGACTCGGGTATGTTCGTAGCCTATTTCAAGTGACAAAATCTATGACTAAAGTTTAGCTGACGATATAACATCCTACTCCACTGTGACTTCGTTCATGACACTCCTGTTAATAGGCTAAACTAGAAAGAGCTAAAATAACACACCAACCTTATTTGCGCATTTTATTCACATTTGCTCAAAGATTTCATAAGTATAAGCCCTTTTCGCTCCCTACATTGATGTATTCCAAGCGGTCTACTTCAGGGGCGGGGATGTAGTAATTGAAACACCATGCCTGGGTAACGTAATTGCTCTCAGGAACGCCCTCTGTTCGCTGGTTGGTTCGGCTGCCCAACCTCCGAAGTGAACGAGCGCGAATCAACCTATTCCAGACAGAGTACTGTAGGGAAAAGAAATCGAGCGGAAGTACGTAGGCAGGCCGGGGCCAGGCTAATACGTCACCACAGGCTCACCTCATCAAGTCTTTCATTTAACTCACCGTTGGCCGAAGACAAAATAGCACAAAGAGAGGCTAATCACTATGTTCTGTCTGTCATTCTCACTTGTCATTTTCTCTCTTTCGTTCACCCTCGATTCTAATTCACTCGCTCCAGGGAACTTTCTTTAATCAATCTCGCAAATTTAAAGTAATTTTACAGGAAATTGCAAACTCCGAAGATGGTTTCACTGCATTGAAACCTCTCTGTCCAACCAGATGGACTGTTAGCACCCCAGCCATCTGCTCAGTTCTCAACCAGTATGAGTCAGTGCTTACAGCCCTTGAAGAAATGGCCTTATGCAGTTCTAAAGTACACTTCAACTAAGGCCCGTGGTTTTCATGCAGGATTTCTAAGAGGTAACACTCTGCTTGGTCTTGAAATGGCTGAAGACCTGATGGAGGATTTGGAATGCCTGAACACCTCCCTGCAGCTTAGTAAACAGTCTGTCTCAGGCATGTTGGAGGCTGTGGAGCATGTCAAAACAAGCATGCAGGACAAACGAACAAAGGAGCACTTTGATGACTTATTTGCTAAAACAACTGCTATGGCAACAGAGATGGACCTACTACCTATTCAGATGCCTCATATCTGCAAACCTACAAAGCGTTACACCGGTGAAGCTGCAGCCCATATCTATTCGGATGCCAAGTCTTATTAGAGAGCCCAATTCTACACTGCCTTAGATACAGCAAGCACTCAATTCACAAATAGGTTTATTCAAGTTGGATTGTACAAGCTGCAGATGCTTGAAAATGTGATGCTACATGGTGAGATGGCAACGGTTGTGGATCAGTACCATGAGTTGAATTCCAGACTGCTACCGTTGCAGCTAGCCATACTCACTGCAAATTATACATATCAGAGAACTTCTGATGTCGCTACACTTATTCGGGAAATGGTGCCGGAGGTGAGAGGTCTGTTCGGTCAGGTAGAAATGTTAGTGAGGCTTTTGCTCATTGTGCCTGCCTCTTCTGTTGAGGCTGAGAAGAGCTTTAGTACCCTGAGGAGGCTTAAGACTTGGCTGAGATCCTCAATGTCTCAGGTGAGCCTAAATAATGTGACTATGTGTCACATACATCAAGAGAGACCGGACAGATTGAACTATGAAGAAATACGCCAGTCTTTCATTAGTGTAAATGACATGCGCAAAAATATCGTTGGATCCTTTGTTTGAACATACAACAAACAATCAAAATAAATGGATAAAAATGGATAAGAGTACATATAGAAATAATAGATACATCTATATATAATCATATAATTATACTTGTATTACATTTGAACAAGAATAAAAAAAGATGTGTACTTGCGTTACATTTGTAATTCATAAGGCCTCTCGGGGCTTATTGCCTAATACACCTTGTGCATTTTGCCTACTACCCGTCTACCTGGGACGAAAGTCCTGAAAATGACCACAATAGGAGATACTATTCAATGGGACTTAAATGGGATTTTCCCCCCCTTCATAAATATCCTCATACATTTCAACCAGATTAATCTTCATATTAAGAGAAATATTTTTTGTATTACACTTTGCCTAAAAAATAAAAAAAATAAAATATGCAAATGAGGTAATGTCTCTCTATTAAATATATGTACATATAAACCCTTGAAGCTACAGATTTTCTGAGGTGATCACAATGTTCACAATGACCATAATTATAAGGTCATAGAAGAGTGTACGTATTCTGATTTGATATAAAGAAAATGGCTAAAAAACAGTCAACCTATTACATACAACTATAGTAACATACAGGAATTGCCTAAACTTTAAAAGCTTTAATTTCCTACCTGTTTTAAATATTGCTGTCATCACGCCATCACCTTCAACTATTTTTCCCAACAAAAGTTTACTTGGCAACCATAGAGACCTGAGGTCATAGCAGAGCACATGGCTGTCAAGCAAAATGACTTCTTGATGAGATCAAGAAAAGTAAGGATATCTTTATTCTTTGTGTTGGCATGTACACTTATTACGTGTCATTGTGAGTTGTAATTTTGAACAACTTGAAACAAGTTCAAACAAGTTGATGAAATTACAGTGTCTTCATGTCATTAAGTTATTCCTCAGGAACAGATAAGTTGGTACATACCAATTACTCATATTTGAAACATTATTTTACAAAATTCCAAGAGATCTGAGAGAACAACTTATCCACAGGATCTACATCACTGACACTGTCATCAGGTGACACAGATGTCTTTGCGTGCCTATTATACCACATAATAATTGCTCTGGGCTGGCTCATCCGCAACTCAGGAGTGAAAAGATCAATATTACCACTTCATGATATCTGCATAGTGCTGGGAGACGAGCTTACACAGTGATAACAGCAATACAACAACAGCGCTGACTGGGTGCGATACAACCAGCAAAATATCAACCAAACTTGCAGCTCTGACCACTGTCCGCAAACCACAACTCTTCTCTGATTCTCAATTTCAACTGACCGCAGCTAATAGAGAGTGCAATACAATGGCAGAAAATGTCTTGGTCAAATGTCTCAAACCATCAACAGACATGGAGACATTTGACGACCTGCACAATGCTGCGTTCGATAGTAATGCCCTTAAGATGGACTTTGAGAGGGCTGCTGCACCTCAACTAATGCAAGAAAACATATACAGTACAAAGAGCCTATTATCAACAGCAGCTTTGGGTTCAAGCACCATTTACAGACGCCACCTTGATCTTAAATGCAGATGCTTATGGTTTTGTAAGAAAGGGCAGTTTATTAGTCCCTGAGATTGTAATCTCAAAACCTGAAGGTTTGCCAGATCCCTGCTCGTGTGGCCAGTGTGCACATAAGAATGTGTGTCCCTGTCGGGTAGCTGGTATCAGTTGTTGCAACTGCTGCAAATGCAAGGGAGGCCGTAGTTGTAAAAATCCTATCACTGAATGAGCTCTCATCATCATCCCCATATCTGGACTCTGTTATGAAAGTTTTACCTTGCAACACAGGGAATAAACCTGTTGTTGTGTATTTTTCACTTTATAAGTTAATGTTCCAACTTGATAATAACAAAGTTAGATATAAAATGTCTGTATATTAATCAAATGCTTGTTTTCTTTCTTTTAAAAAAAAAGTCCCTTGTTTTGTATACAATTGTATTTATAATTGTCCATTAAAAAAGCTACAGCACAAAACAGGACCCCCACCCCCCACCCAACATCCACACTGAACATCTACAGAAACACAATTAAAAATATCAAACCAGAATTCTTACACTACATGGTAATTGAACATTGTGATCCCCTCAGAAAATCTGTAGTTCTAATTCAATAGTTTATATGTATGCATATTTAATGAGATATTGCCTAATTTGCATATTTTATTTTATGAATACTTTATTTTAAGACAAAGTGTAATACAAAAAGTATTTATCTTAATATGAAGATTAAACTGGTAGAAATGTATGAGGATAGGCCTATCTATAAAGGGGAAAAAGTCCCATTCACCTGCAGTGTGATAATAGTGTCACCTTGTGGTCATTTTCAGGACTTTCGTCCCAGGTAGAGATTTTGGCATATAGTGTAAAACAGTTGAGATATTCTCCGCTAAATAAAGTGCATACAAATCTTACCCAGAACTTAGACTAGGCCTATAGGCTACGTTTTCAAATGTTTTCTTGAGAAAGTCTAATGATGAACACTGTTATGTAGCAACGGCAACGTTTTATAAGGGTAGCCTATGCGGCGGTGTGGTTGTATTCGCGTTTGTGAAAGGAGTCGTTACATGTTCTCTTTCTAGATCGACTCACGTTTAAGGCTATGCCATTATTCCAAAGCGTACATGTGTTTTTCGTCGTAGGCTGGCTACCCTGGGAAATGTAGCCAAACCCAACCATGTAGTAGCCTATATTATAGCCTACAGACTTTAAAACTTACTGCACCAAACTTACCTTGCATTATTCCTAAATTTGTAGTCATGTCCGTGTGTAGGATAGCTCTTCAACAGCAATGAATGCTGTATGATGACTGACTGGGTGAATCACTTTCACTTTTGAAGAGCTAATAATACAATAGCCAACCGATCTTGACGAGTCTCGACAATAGCCTAGGCCTAAGCACGTCATTACAAAAAATAAGTGCAGTTAGGCTATGAGATGAGACATAGGTCAGAGTCGTAGGCCTAGGCTCCTGCAAAATTTAAGCTGTGTGTTCTAGCTAATACTTCCTAGTCTGAAATATTGCGTTTGCATGAACTGCAAACAATTCCGCTAAAACTGCGTGATGGGCGGGACAAGGGTTATTTGACACGTGAATGTTAGTGATGTTACCCCGTGAACCCCCTGCTTCGAGAAGTGTATCGAAGATTTGGAATGGAACTTGTTCTTCTTCTTCTTCTTCTTCTTCTTTTTTATATGGCGGTTGGCAACCAGCTTTTTTGGTGCATTACCGCCACCATCTGGACTGGAGTGTGGATCAAATGGTCATCCTACACTTTCCTAAATTCTTTTAAATAACCCAGTTACCTTCAAAAAAGAAAACAAAAAGGAAAAACAAATTTCACCTGATTCTCTTTGCAGTATATCATTCAAATTTAATGTCATCTGGATTTCACCAAGTTGTGAGATAAATCTTTGTCTGGCTTGATGGTACTCAGGACAAAACATAATTACATGCTCTATGGTCTCTTGACTATTACAATATTCACACATTCCATCAACATGCTTTTTCATGGTAACTAATGTTCTGTTTAATCCTGTATGTCCTAGCCTCATTCTGGACACCACATCTTCTTCTTGCTTGCTTCTGCATGTATTCCTGCTCCTCCCCACCTTTCCTTGAATACTATGCAGGTGTCTTCCAGACTGTTCGTTATCCCATACAAATTGCCATTTTTCATTTATTTTAGCTTTGATTATACTTTTGACTTCAGCTTTGCTGTATTTAATATTCAACTCTATATCAGACTTCCCTGCTGCTTTCTTTGCACATTTATCTGCTAATTCATTACCTCCTACACCTATATGAGCTGGTACCCATAGAAATGTAGTACTAATACCAGACTTAAGCAGATTGTTGGCTAATTGCATTACTTCATATACTATGTCCTGTCTAGACTCAGAGTGACAACGTTTAAGGCTTATTAAAGCTGAGCTAGAGTCTGACGCAATCACAGCTTGCTTAGGTCTATTGCTCTCTACCCACAATAAGGCCATCCATATTCCTATAATTTCTGCTGTGTATACAGCTAAATCATCATTGATTCTCTTTCCAGATTCAATGTTTAATTGAGGGATAACATAAGCAACTCCCATTTTCTTATCAGTCTGCTTAGATGCATCAGTATATAAAATGACTGCTTCTTTATATTTGCTCGCAATGTAACTCTGGACCCTGTAATGATCCACTTCAACATCCTTCTTTTCCTCTAATAAGCCCAAGTCTACTGGAACCTCTGACATCAGCCAAGGAGGAACAACAGGATATGCCACTGTAGGGCTTATTTCAAGTGCAAATAAGGTAACTCTCTCTCTCTTGACACTGCCATAAGACTGATTGACTCATGTGTTTTTCACTATGACCCCTTAGATTTGTCCAATACACAAGAGACAGCTGGTCTCTTCTAAGATAGAGAGGCATCTCTCCCATCTCTACCTGGACTGCTGCCACTGGCGTGGTCTTAATTGCCCCACAGCATAGCTTCAAACCTTGGTTCTGAATTACATCTAGTTTCTTAAGTGATGTTTTAGCAGCAGACCCATACACTACACACCCATAGTCAAATACAGATCTCATCAGCCCTGTATAAATGGCTTTTAAAGCAGGTCTACTTGCTCCCCATTCAACTCCACGCAGACACCTCATCACATTCAACACTTTCTTGCATTTCTCAATATTTTTTTGTATATGCATTGTCCAAGTTAATCTTTTGTCAAACCACATTCCTAAATATTTGAAGAATTCCACTCTTTCTAAATCTGCCCCAGATAATTTGATTTTAACATCTACATTTATTTCCTTCCTAGAGAAGAATAAAGTCTTTGTTTTATCTATTGAGATCCTAAACCCCCATTGAAGGGCCCATTCTTGGACTCTGTTCACTGCCTGTTGCATCTTACCCACCACAAAATCTATATTTCTTCCTTTTTTCCACATTGCTCCATCATCTGCAAACAATGCCACCCCAACTGAATTTTGTATGTCTTTAAAAATATCATCAATCATTATTGAAAATAATAGTGGACTAACAATACTTCCTTGTGGGACACCATTTTCCACACTGTATTGCTCACTTAATTCTCCATTTATTTTAATTTGAATTGTTCTATTAGACAAAAACCCTTTAATCCATTGGAACATCCGTCCCTTTATTCCCAATATTTTAACCTTTATCAGTATACCTTGTTTCCACAACATATCATATGCCTTCTCAATGTCAAAAACACTGCCACTACATTTTCTTTGTTCACTTGAGCCTTCCTTATTGTATCTTCAAGGCATACAATGGGATCCATGGTGCCTCTACCTTTCCTGAATCCACTTTGATAATGACTCATTAATCCTTTCGTTTCAACCCAATATGTAAGCCTGTCATTAATCATCCTTTCCATAGTTTTTCCCATCTGGGATGTTAATGCAATAGGTCTATAGTTAATTGCTATTTTAGGATCTTTCCCAGGTTTCCTAATAGGAATAATTATAGACTCCTTCCATGTTCTAGGAATACAGCCATCTATCCATACTTTTATTATATAGACTTAACAAAACTTCCTTCCCCTTATCACTTAAGTTCTCCAACATGGAATAGCAGATTTTATCCATCCCTGGAGATGACTTACCTAATTTACTTAATGCCTTATTGAGTTCAGATTTCGTAAATAACACATCCAATACCCCCTCTTCGCTATCCTCAATGTCAAACACATAGCGATATTTTTCAATTGTAACTTCTCTACCTCTTTTTTCTTCTTGATTTAAATTCCCTGAGCTGTGCACCTTGGCTAATGTTTTAGCCATAACCTCTGCCTTTTCCTTATTATTGGTGATCGTTCTTTGCCCCTCAACCAACATTGGGTATCCATATTCCCTTCCATTCCCTTTCATTTTTTTAATCATATTCCAAACTCTCTCCACTGGAGTAGTTCGACCAATAGAGTCACAGAACTTTTTCCAATGATCTTTTTAGCTTGTCTTATTGTTTTCCTAACTATTGCCTGAGATCTTTTATATTGAACTAAATTCTGAAAATTATGTGTTCTTTTTAACTCTTTTAAACGCTCTATTTCTACCTTTAATTGCTTCCTTACATTCTGTAGACCACCATGGCACTATTTTAGTTAACGTCTTAGGCTTAGTTTTTGGGATTGATACTCCTGCTGCAACAATTATTCCACTGCCAATTTCATTACACAATTTCTCAATATCCTGATTTTGATAGTAACAATTCATCACTTACTTCTCTATACTTACTCCAATCTGCTTTTCCTAAAATCCATCTCTCTTCTCTTATGTCATGTTCATTTCTTAATTCCACTCCTATCTGAATTCTAATAGGATAATGATCACTTCCTACTGTGCTTTCCCTCACTACCTCCCAGTCACATCTATCTGCAATGGTTTTTGTGACAATAGTTAGATCTATTGCTGACTCTGTACCCCTTGCCACATCTATTCTAGTCCCAGATCCATCATTCAAACATACTAACTCTTTCTCTTCCATAAATTCTTCGACTACATTTCCATTCCCATCATCCCTCTCTCCCCATAATGTGCTATGTGCATTAAAATCCCCACACCAGATAATTCTCCCTGTCAAATCCTTCCAAATATCCTCCAGTTGCCTTATCTCCACTTGTCTACATGGGTTATAAAAGTTTATAATTGTCACAATATCTTCATTTGTCCATACCTCTGTAGCAATGTATTCCAAGTCATTCCCCCTCTTTACCTCTCTGAAGTCCCCTTTGTATAAAAATTACAACTCCTCCTCCTTTACCTATTTCCCTATCCCTTCTTATAGAGTCATACCCCTTTATTACAAAATCCAACCTAGGCACTAGCCAGGTTTCTTGTATACAAATAATATTAGGTTTCTCTTGTACATTTTCAACATATTTTTTGAATTCTTGGCCGTTTGCAATTAAACTCCTAGCATTCCACTGAAGTATAATTAAAACCATTATACAGGCCCACTCCATGACTGTGATTGTTGTGTTTCATCATTAAGAATATCTCTTACTCTTTCCCAAGGCATTCCCTTTGCATCCAGGTATTTTTCAGCTGACTTAACAATTATTTTAATTCTTTCAGTTCTACTAGTGGTCTGTGCTTAGCAATTGATTATCTCAGCCATGAAGAGCACAAAATCACCTTTACTCACAATCAACGTATCTTCTTTTAGTTGATCGCACTTTACACATTCCTTTACATCTTTAGTCCCATCCTTTATTGTTTCTACCGGTACACCTATACCTCTTGGGACTTTCTTAGTTGCCTCTGCATAGGAAACCCCTTGGACTACTTTAATTCGCTGTACCTCCTGCATTCTTTTGTTAGCCTCACAACCTCCATATGCTGCACTATGTTCTCCTCCACAGTTGCAACATTTTAGTTTTGCCCCTTCTTCACACTTTCCATATTCATGTTCACCACTACATTTGCTACATCTTTGTTTGCCCTTGCATATCGCCGCTACATGCCCATATCTTTGACATTTAAAACACCGCAGTGGTGGAGGAATGTAAACCTTGACTTCATAGCTCATGTAACCAATCAAGACTTTTCCTGGGAGTTTAGCTTTCGTCAAAAAGTTAACAGTACTGATAGACTGTCACATATAACTCCATTCCTTCTTGTTTTAAGTCGCTTTTGCTTCCCTTACTTTAACATTTTGTATTCCTTCTTTCACTGAATCCACTGACTCACTTAGAGGAATCCCAGAGATCACACCCCTAACAAAGTTTTTGTCATATGCCATTGAACACTTCACTCACTGTCCATTTAGTTTATTTGTCTTTATTGCTTTCTGTTGTTGTTCATCACTTTTACATATTACCAGTAAAGAACCATTCCTCAATTGTTTTAGCTCCTTACCTCCCCAATGTCTTTATGCAGACTTTTGGTTAGTTGGATTGGACTCCACTCGTTAAAAGTAGTCCCCTCTTGTAACAATTTGATAAACACCTTGAACTCATCTTCACTCCTTTTCACCGTTTTTATTTCTTTATCAATGTCACTATAATCTGATTCGTCTCTATCTTTAGTTTTCCGTTTCCTAATGATTACTTTCCACTCATCCAAACTCCCGCGTCCAACATCCATCTCCCCATCCTCACTTCCTGATCCGTCATTTCCTGACCTCTGACCATTCACAGTCCAGTTGTTGCCAACCGCCTGTAGCTCACGCTCAACAGACAAACGTCTACGCTCCTTTCCTCCAGATGCCGCCATTCCTTCTCCGAATGGAACTTGTTTCGGAGCTTGATTTGTTTTGTGATAATCACGTGACCAGTGATGTCCGAAGCTTCGCCAAAGATTGTTAAGGCGGAGCAAGATATTTCATCAGGAGCCACTTCCGGGAACCCGGATCGCACGAGGAGGGGGTCAAAATCCCCTTTATGCAGAGCAGAGGCAGCGACTGCTCCATTGAAGTCTATGGGCATAGCTCAGAATTTTACCACATATGCTAAGGTCTTGGTTCTATAGAGTTAAGAATGTGAATTTTGGGCACATTTTCATTATCCTCAAACCCTTTTGAACATTTCAGGTACATTTTTAACATTTTTGAGCATTCCATGTCTGGAGAAAATTGACTTTATATCAGGTGTGCGCCGGTTATTTATGCCGCTGCTGTTGGCCGGTTGCAACGTACGCTCATCAATACGTCATCGACATGCCTCTTTATGCAGACAGGATTCGATCCCCATTTCGCGCCCATAGACATGAACTACAACGAAGTATCTTGCTCCACCTTAACAATCTTTGGCTTCGTTACACCAGAGAATGTCTAATAAGGGGAGAACTGCCACTCTCGGAAAAAAACTTCCGGTTTCTGAGCTGGTTGCAGTTCCATCTGTGGTTCCACATGAGGGCGCTCGTCCACGAGTGCAGAATGCATGGAAGTCTATGGAGCTGTACCCCTCAAAATCCACTTTTCTCGGGATATAATTATGACCGCCGCGCAGACTAGGTTTAGTCAGATTTTTTTCTTTTTTTCTTTTTTTTTTCTTTTTCGCATGCCCAAATTTCCGTCAATGATTCCCGGGACACTGAAAGACCGGGGTACACGAAACTTGGTGGGCATGTAACCCCACATGGATAGCATGGAAGCATCGTTTTTTGTTTTGATCTGTAGCCCCCCCGCTGGACTGGACCCCCCGAAAGGAGGGTTTAGGAGGACCATTTTTTTTTTTGTATGTTGATCTCAAGGGGCCATGTCAACCCATTCCATAACCACTCATTTCATGTATAGCGCCACCTAGTTAAACACAAAAAAGTAAAAATGAGGTTTTGTAATTGAAGGTATCTGTGACCTAACATAGTCAAAACTGCACGAAATTGGAAGTGTAGGATCATTATTACACCCTCTGTATGCACGCCAAGTTTTCTGGAATTCCGTTCATGGGGGGCCACACAATAAATTCATTTATGTTACTACACACCAACTGGCCTGTAGGTGGCCGGAGACAGTTTTCTGTGAATATCTCGAGAACCGTAGGGCCTAGGAGGTCCACCTTTTTTTATGTATGTTGGTCTTAAGGGGGCATGTCAACCCATCCCATTACCACTTATTTCATGTATAGCGCCACCAAGTTATAAATTAAAAAGCAAAAGATTAGGTGTTTTCATCACAATATCTCTGGCTGACAAGGTCAAAACTGCACGAAATTAAAAGTGTAGGATCATTATGACACCCTCCGAATGCATGCCAAGTTTTGTGTACTTTTGTTCATGGGGGGCCTTACAATAAAATAATTTATGTTTACATTTAGTGACGTACACCAACAAGGATTCCCGGGACACTGAAAGACCGGGGTACACAAAACTTGGTAGGCATGTACCCCCACATGGATAGCATGGAACCGTCATTTTTCGTTTTGATCTGTAGCCCCCCCGCGTGACTGGACCCCCCGAAAGGAGGGTAGGGCAGACACAGTTCTCTGTGAATATCTTGAGAACTGTAGGGCCTAGGATGACCATTTTTTTTCCGTATGTTTGCCTCTAGGGGCCATGTTAACTCATTTCATGTGCACACATGTGCACAAACACACACACACATACATTCACAGTAATCATACGTATGACACATACTCACACAGTAGACATATGTACGCTTGCATGCACAGGCACATACACAGGCACACACACAAGCACGCACACACACACACACACACACACACATAACATAACACAAACAATCAAGAATTTCTCAGAATTATGAACAGGCAAGATGGAGGTGGGGTTGTATAAAATTAATTTTACATGTGAAATCTATGAACTAATCATGTTTTGGTACTTGTTGTCTAGCAGATACCAGTGAGAATTGAGTGTGGATAATGCAATTTAGTGAGACAATTAGAATCATATGGGCCTTTCAGCGTGATTTTTTTTGTGGAAAAAATGTGCTAGACTGGGCGGCGGTCATATTTTGTACCGCTCTGCGGTACATCTAGTTTTTTATTTCAAGTAATTTGAATATTGTATTCGAAAGGGGAGGCAAAGAAAATACACTTGGTTGAGTGTTATATTTTTTAAAGTCACTTAATTGTTCTAAAAAGCCTTTCAAACGTGTCAATGACGTCATTCATTAGCACAATGCTAGCGTGTTATGGGCAACAACGACCCAACCTGTAAGAAATCAAAAGGACATAAGTACTCGTTCATTCAACTTTTGACCTATAACCCATGTTGAAGTTATACAAACTACAATCAAATCTGAGATTTGTCAACGACAATCAGGTGAGAGAGACAAATTTAGCCGTCTAGCTCCATTGATTACCATTCATTCTGCACTCATAGCGATCGCCCCCAGTGGAACTCTGGTGGAACTGCAACCAAAATTCGGTACAATGGGACTAAACTTCAAAACAACACTCCAATTTACTGATTGATAATAAAATGAAATGCATTTTGATGCTTTTACAGACATATGAAAAATCACATCAGTCTGCTTAGATTTAGTGACTCAGTAAGATAATAAGATCTTTGACCTGTGGTGGTGTGTTTAAGAGCCTCTGGAAGTTTCCTCTCCACCGGTGACTCCAACAGGTGATCCAACACTCTGTTGACAACCTCCTCTTTCCCTTGGGGATGAGGGAGGGAGGGGCAGAACCACTAATTCAGCTTAGGACTGAGAAGATTCAGTATTGCCAGCTGCAGAGAGACAGAACGATTGATAGACAGAGAACAAGTGGGAAAAAGAGGAGAGTAAGATGGACAAAGAGAGGTGAGGCTTAGCAATGACTAAGTGATGGACATGGGGATCTCTGTCTGCTCATGGGGGCATCTCAGAAATGGACTGATGCCATGCTGGAACTAGTTACTCATGTCCAGCATGGCCAAGGTCACCTTGTCCTCGTTTTTGTAGGGAGCAGACAGTTCTTTCAAGCTCCAGTTTAGTATGGACTGGATTAATGTTGCACTTCTTAACATGGTGAGGTTATGCTGGAGAGGGAACAAGACCAGAGAAAGGACATACTGTCAGCAACAAACAGCTAAAAACTGTCTGAAAGAAACACTGCTGTTGAGTTATTGTGCATGACTGTACATCAAAGTACAAACAAAATGCCTGAGTGGGGATGTCCTGAGATAATTGATTACTCACAGAATGCCTCTCATCCAATCAAAAATTATTAAATAGTTCTACCGGACCTAACTGTGGTATAAATTACATTGTATCAGAAGAACATCATATTGTATATAATATATATCAATATATATTATTACCTATGATGTGAAATACCTATAAGAAAAAAAGCTCTTCAAGTCATTACAGTATTTAGTAGTACACTGAGATATAATACTTGTTATTCATTCATTCATTTATTCATACTCTGTTATCTGATTAATAAAAAAAACAAAGTGTCTTGCAAAACTTCCTGCGGGTCTCAAGACAGACAGGTCATCCGCCACCTGATTATCGGATAAGGAAGCAATAAAAACATCATTGATCACTGAATGATACATTATTTCAGATAATATGTGCCACTCCTTTTTACTATTGATATCACAACTGTTGACTACAAGTTCAGTGAACATTAGACATAAAATAAATGTACACTAAAATAACACACACACACGCACACACAAACATGGGAAGTACTGTATGTTTACTATATACCAGTAACCTTAGATCAGGATCAACTGGGTGTTTATTAACAATTTATCAAGAATAATTGACTTATTAATTAAGAATAAGAAATTGTTCAATACAGACTTAATAAATGTACAATGGTGCTTAATACAGACCTTGTTGAGCACTAACACAAACATACTATATAGAAGCTATGCGTTAATGGCTAACATGTGTTCACTAAAATAAAATATTACCCAAATTTTCCGTTTACCTGAGATGTGGCAGTTTGATTACATGCCCCCGTTACCAAACCAGAGGAAATGATTATGATGAGGGTGACTGATTCTGAAACTGCCATCATGTCTGTCTACATTTAAGAGAGAAAACAACAACAAAAAACAGTAGAAAGAAGTTCAGAGAAAACGAGCTGACCATTGTCTTGATATATTGCACACATAGCATTATGGAACATATGAAAATGTAGGCCTACTGAAACACATGGCAGAACACTCAAAACACCGCCAATAAGAGCAATGCTGATATTAAAAGCAGCAATAATAACAGTAATCTCTGTTGCCTCAGATTCAATAACTCATGCTATAACTCATGGAATTTCACTTGCTTTCAGATGTCATAATGATCTTATGTGTCAAATTTTGTGCAGTTCTGAACATGTCAGGGGCAATTCAACGGAAAATGTACTTTTTGTCACATCCATAACGCTAGTGAAATGCCTTGGCATTTGTATGATGTGAATGATAATAACATTAATTTTTTGTGCATTTTTTCTCATGTACATTCTTCAGCCAAAAACAGCAAATGCTCAAATTTCATGTAATCATTCACATCATACCATACCATCACATTTTATTGGCGTTATGAATGTTACAAAAAACATAATTTTCCATGGAATTGCCCTCAGCCAAAGCTTCCACTGAGTATGTGTGTGTTTATGTGTGTGTGTTTGTGCGTATGTGTGCATGTGTTTATGCGTGCGTGTCTTTATGTGTGTGCGTGCATGCATGTGTGTGTGTGTGCGTGGTTGTGTGTATGTCTTTAAGTGTGTGCGCGTGTGGGTGTGTTTATGGGTGTGTGTGTGTGTGTTTATGTGCACGTACGTTTGTGTGTGTGTGTGTGCATGTGTGTGCATGCGTGTGTGTGTCTTCATGTGTATGTGTGTGGCTGTGTTGTTTATGTGTGCATCGCAAAAAAGCTACCATCTTTGCCCATAAAAGGAGATCCGGTATCCTATTTTCCTATGGGAAAATAACATGGGGATTTTGAAATATCGCACCTGTTAAACTCTCGCGGGGACGAAAATGGGACTTGGAAATGTGCGTTTTATTTGGAGACTGTTTTGCGAGACAGAGACTGAGTTTGCTGCTGATATTCTGGGGATAGGCTACAACATAGCCAATGTAGGACTTTAGCCTTTTAATATATTTGCTGCATTGGATCAGTCTTTCTAGAACAGGCAAAAGCTTTCTAGCCTCACGTCAGCAGCGCCGCATCACCCATATACATTAAAACAACCAGCGGATGGCGGGCGGGTGCGGTTTTGAAAATTGGTCAAAAAACTTGTGGATGCGGATGGATGGCGGATGGATGATACGTTTTGCTATGCAGTTACGGTTGAAATAATAGCCCATCTGCGCATCTCTAGTGTGTGTGCCTCTCTCTCTCGCTCAGAGGGGAGGGGGAGGCTGAGGGGTCGATCAAGCATGGATTCTAAACTCTGTGGTGGATAGGATCTACAATTAGGTGTTAATTAATATTACTACACGTCGAAGTACTCCCAAGTGCTATTGCGCCACATTGTAGTCTGTTTATTCGCTTGGAAAATCGCCACGTTTCATGTTGTGTGACCTTACACATTTTTATCAACTACTCGTGCAACTGTATTTAAGTAGGGCTACGTCTGAGCCCGTTAGCATAGCAACATGCTAACACATTCGCGCCGCGCACCAGAGCGCTTGAGTGCACGTACCGACATGGAAGAGGTATGACTCAACTCGTGAAAGTTAAGGTACATATATTACTACTGACATTGGGTGGTGTGTTCCTTTAAGAACAAAAGTATTCACATCTCTGGCAAATATTGATTTAATGTTATTTTTTACTTGACCAATATGTTTGTTCTGACTAAAAATGACACTGCCAAAGGTTGTAAGACAATTGGGCAGAAACATGTTTCTACATGGAATCATGTTTTCATATTTGTAAAAAATGTTTCAAGAATAATTCATACCCTTTTTAAATAATCAATGGAAACATCTTTATTTGTCATCAGAGCTCTCAAAATGGTTCTTATAATACCTATTGTACCAAGCTTCTCCATGTCTCCACAATGATTCTAGATCACACCTTTTTAGCATGGTTAACAGAGAGAAATATCAACATTTCAGAGTGGCCCAGCCAGAGTCCAGACCTCAATCCATAAACTAGTGAGTACAAGGCCAGAGTGATGGCGAAGAATCGTTCCTGCCTCAAAACCCAGATTGCTGCAAAAAAGGCGGGTCTAGAATCTTTAACATGCACGTCTTGCCACTAGCGTAAGATTCTTAAACTCTTAGATTATCTTTATTTGACAATTTTTAGGTTTGTGTTATCTAAAAAACTACATTAGGTTGCTTAAGAGTGGTCTAGACCCCTGCATGAAAGTTGAACAAGAACACCACTTGAAGTGAGGACACAGTCTCAGAAACAATGTCAACCTATTCTGTGTTCTATTTTATAAACAATGGCAGAGTAGGCGGGATTAGATTCTCATTTTAAACAGGTTGTTTATATAACTGGAGTGTTCTTCTGTCTCTTAATATACGTGTTTTGGCAATTTATTTCTTGCTCACACATGCATGGGTTCTGCCCTATTGCACAGTGCCAGAAAGAGACAGGAGAGGAGTGACAAAAGTTAAAAAGTTAAAACCCTGTACCTTGCCAATCTTGATGAATGATCTCAACATTCCCAGACAAACAAACACTGTCACGGTCTGGCAGGGGGCATAATAGACACAAAACCAACATTACTGGTTTTGCAACCTTTCAGATATTGCATTTTTTCTATTGTATGTGGAAAGCAGGGGTGTGCGACATGGACAAAAAATATCCTTTAAAAATGTGTTTTTAAAAGTCTGAGTTACTTTACAGCTTGTTATTTTTTTCCTTCACTGTCTTGGACACTGTAACAATGCAAATTTCTCCTTTGGGAGACAATTAAAGGATTATTTTTATGAATAGCATCATTACGATCAATAACCTGTGACTTTTCAACCAAATCAACCAATGCATTGTCACTCTACGACACCAATTTCCAATTTTGCCCCCGCTTGTGTGTGTGTGTGGCAATGGCTTTTAGGAGAATTTCATGGATTTTAAGCCACTGAGCATGAAAAACCACCTTCAAGTTTTCATATCACATTTGAAGAGAAAAATAGTTTCCATCATATTTAAAGTATATTGCTTACAAATGAAGCAGCTGATTAGGCTTTTGATCACCAACATAACTTTAAACCTTTATATTGCACATTTTTTTATTATATAAAAAAAACAGTATTGACAATGACTTATCAGCAAAGTTACAAAAGATTTTTCTTAATTTGTTTTCTTTTTATACACACAAAACACCTAGCCTGGCTAGCGCCACCACTTCTCAATGAGACGTGGTCTGGGAACCAAACGTTAATTTTCTCGTATTTGAAAAAAATGCCCAGATCCGTTTATTGGGTGCCACGGATGTCTATCAAATGCGTCTGTGCATAGCTCATCATCGCCTTGCTTTCCCCCTGTTCTGTGATTGGTTCCCTATCTCGGCTTAAAAATTTGCTCCATGGTCTCCAGGCTGCCTTAGCAGCGTGAATCAAATCGCGCGCAAGGCAGCATGGGAACACCCAGGCTACAAAACACCCCCCACCCACCCCGACTGGACCAACACAACAACAATGACAATAACAAAATAATAAAGGAAAAGGACATGTTTAGTTACAAATGTCTATGAATAGACACACCTAAATAAAACACAGATGAATGAATAGGATTTCAATGAGGGACAACATGACTTCAAAGCTCTGTATGACCTACCAATTATGCCTAAAACTATATTGCCCATTTTTGTGGCTATAATCTCTTTTTGTGATTTCCCTTTCATTTTTAAGTGGTACTAACATTTAACCCACAAAACAAATGGTTTTGGTCAGTCCACACACACTTGGGAATAGCTATGGTGTTATTGGATTTTGAGATGCTGCGCATGAAAATCACCTTCAACAATTACCACAATCAACAGTCTCATCAATCAGTCTCAACAGCATCAATCAGTCTCAACAGCAGCAAAACATGACTGAAGCACTTTTAAAGTAAGTCTCTGATGAACTTAGAATGCTCCATGAGCGCTGAGCTATTTCCATTTGTTGTGCAAAATGTGCAGTCAACGTGAGAACAAAACATTTAAAATATGTTGAACACAATATGTTACCATTATTATGCCATTAAAATGTTATATCAATGTTTTTTTAATTAATAATTGTTCTCCAGTAACCAGTAAATAACATACAATCATGCTACTAAAGTCTACATTTTCTAAATGGTCTAACTAAACAAAGAAAGTTATTGAGAAAAAAAAGAAACTGGCTGTAGAGCCTATTAAGACCATTAAGATGCTGATGCTGTCACTTGAAAATATGTTGAAGTGAAAGTACTGTATTCTCCAAATTCATAGAACTACTTCCTTGTGAGAGGGTGTGCCATTTTCTATCTTTGCTGTGTCTACATTTTTGATATTATCAATCTCATCTTGAATATTGTGTGCATACCAGACATGTGGACTCGAGTCACATGACTTGGACTCGAGTCAGACTCGAGTCATGATTTTAATGACTTCAGACTCGACTGGGCAGAGCACAGTGATCAGTGCTGCTGCTAACACCACACGCGTCACGCACAGTGTGTGTAGAGAATCAAGAGACAGAGGAAGGACCAACATTAAATAAATAGTAGCTTTACTGCAAACTGATTTGCACTCTTGTTAGAGAACGTTTACAATGTCAAAACGTTTACCTGAGATGTGGCAGTTTGATTACATGCCCCCGTTACCAAACCAGAGGAAATGATTATGATGAGGGTGACTGATTCTGAAACTGCCATCATGTCTGTCTACATTTAAGAGAGAAAACAACAACAAAAAACAGTAGAAAGAAGTTCAGAGAAAACGAGCTGACCATTGTCTTGATATATTGCACACATAGCATTATGGAACATATGAAAATGTAGGCCTACTGAAACACATGGCAGAACACTCAAAACACCGCCAATAAGAGCAATGCTGATATTAAAAGCAGCAATAATAACAGTAATCTCTGTTGCCTCAGATTCAATAACTCATGCTATAACTCATGGAATTTCACTTGCTTTCAGATGTCATAATGATCTTATGTGTCAAATTTTGTGCAGTTCTGAACATGTCAGGGGCAATTCAACGGAAAATGTACTTTTTGTCACATCCATAACGCTAGTGAAATGCCTTGGCATTTGTATGATGTGAATGATAATAACATTAATTTTTTGTGCATTTTTTCTCATGTACATTCTTCAGCCAAAAACAGCAAATGCTCAAATTTCATGTAATCATTCACATCATACCATACCATCACATTTTATTGGCGTTATGAATGTTACAAAAAACATAATTTTCCATGGAATTGCCCTCAGCCAAAGCTTCCACTGAGTATGTGTGTGTTTATGTGTGTGTGTTTGTGCGTATGTGTGCATGTGTTTATGCGTGCGTGTCTTTATGTGTGTGCGTGCATGCATGTGTGTGTGTGTGCGTGGTTGTGTGTATGTCTTTAAGTGTGTGCTGCGTGTGGGTGTGTTTATGGGTGTGTGTGTGTGTGTTTATGTGCACGCGACGCTTTGTGTGTGTGTGTGTGCATGTGTGTGCATGCGTGTGTGTGTGTGTGTCTTCATGTGTATGTGTGTGGCTGTGTTGTTTATGTGTGACCAAAAAAAGCCACCATCTTTGCCCATAAAAGGAGATCCGTATCCCATTTTCCTATGGGAAAATAACATGGGGATTTTGAAATATCGCACCTGTTAAACTCTCGGGGGACTCGCGGAAAAAATGGGACTTGAAATGTGCGTTTTATTTGGAGACTGTTTTTGGAGACAGAGACTGAGTTTGCTGCTGATATTCTGGGGATAGGCTACAACATAGCCAATGTAGGACTTTAGCCTTTAATATATTTGCTGCATTGGATCAGTCTTTCTAGAACAGGCAAAAGCTTTCTAGCCTCACGTCAGCAGCCAAGATCACCCATATACATTAAAACAACCAGCGGATGGCGGCAGGGTGCGGTTTTGAAAATAGGTCAAAAAACTTGTGGATGCGGATGGATGGCGGATGGATGATACGCTTTGCTATGCAGTTACTGTTGAAATAATAGCCCATCTGCGCATCTCTAGTGTGTGTGCCTCTCTCGCCAGAGGGGAGGGGAGGCTGAGGGTCGATCAAGCATGGATTCTAAACTCTGTGGTGGATAGGATCTACAATTAGGTGTTAATTAATATTACTACACGCCGAAGTACTCCCAAAGTGCTATTGCGCCCACATTGTAGTCTGTTTATTCGCAATTTGGAAAATCGCCACGCTTCATGTTGTGTGACCTTACACATTTTTATCAACTACTCGTGCAACTGTATTTAAGTAGGGTTACGCCTGAGCCCGTTAGCATAGCAACATGCTAACACATTCGACTTCGCATGATTTTAATGACCGCCAGCACAGTGCACCAGAGCTTTGAGTGCACGCACCGACATGGAAGAGGTATGACTCAACTCGTGAAAGTTAAGGTACATATATTACTACTGACATTGGGTGGTGTGTTCCTTTAAGAACAAAAGTATTCACATCTCTGGCAAATATTGATTTAATGTTATTTTTTTACTTGACCAATATGTTTGTTCTGACTAAAAAAATGACACTGCCAAAGGTTGTAAGACAATTGGGCAGAAACATGTTTCTACATGGAATCATGTGTATTTGTAAAAAAATGTTTCAAGAATAATTCATACCCTTTTTAAATAATCAATGGAAACATCTTTATTTGTCATCAGAGCTCTCAAAATGGTTCTTATAATACCTATTGTACCAAGCTTCTCCATGTCTCCACAATGATTCTAGATCACACCTTTTTAGCATGGTTAACAGAGAGAAATATCAACATTTCAGAGTGGCCCAGCCAGAGTCCAGACCTCAATCCATAAACTAGTGAGTACAAGGCCAGAGTGATGGCGAAGAATCGTTCCTGCCTCAAAACCCAGATTGCTGCAAAAAAGGCGGGTCTAGAATCTTTAACATGCACGTCTTGCCACTAGCGTAAGATTCTTAAACTCTTAGATTATCTTTATTTGACAATTTTTAGGTTTGTGTTATCTAAAAAACTACATTAGGTTGCTTAAGAGTGGTCTAGACCCCTGCATGAAAGTTGAACAAGAACACCACTTGAAGTGAGGACACAGTCTCAGAAACAATGTCAACCTATTCTGTGTTCTATTTTATAAACAATGGCAGAGTAGGCGGGATTAGATTCTCATTTTAAACAGGTTGTTTATATAACTAGAGTGTTCTTCTGTCTCTTAATATACGTGTTTTGGCAATTTATTTCTTGCTCACACATGCATGGGTTCTGCCCTATTGCACAGTGCCAGAAAGAGACAGGAGAGGAGTGACAAAAGTTAAAAAGTTAAAACCCTGTACCTTGCCAATCTTGATGAATGATCTCAACATTCCCAGACAAACAAACACTGTCACGGTCTGGCAGGGGGCATAATAGACACAAAACCAACATTACTGGTTTTGCAACCTTTCAGATATTGCATTTTTTCTATTGTATGTGGAAAGCAGGGGTGTGCGACATGGACAAAAAAAAAAAATATCCTTTAAAAATGTGTTTTTAAAAGTCTGAGTTACTTTACAGCTTATTATTTTTTTCCTTCACTGTCTTGGACACTGTAACAATGCAAATTTCTCCTTTGGGAGACAATTAAAGGATTATTTTTATGAATAGCATCATTACGATCAATAACCTGTGACTTTTCAACCAAATCAACCAATGCATTGTCACTCTACGACACCAATTTCCAATTTTGCCCCCACTTGTGTGTGTGTGTGGCAATGGCTTTTAGGAGAATTTCATGGATTTTAAGCCACTGAGCATGAAAAACCACCTTCAAGTTTTCATATCACATTTGAAGAGAAAAATAGTTTCCATCATATTTAAAGTATATTGCTTACAAATGAAGCAGCTGATTAGGCTTTTGATCACCAACATAACTTTAAACCTTTATATTGCACATTTTTTTATCATAAAAAAAAAACAGTATTGACAATGACTTATCAGCAAAGTTACAAAAGATTTTTCTTAATTTGTTTTCTTTTTATACACACAAAACACCTAGCCTGGCTAGCGCCACCACTTCTCAATGAGACGTGGTCTGGGAACCAAACGTTAATTTTCTCGTATTTGAAAAAAATGCCCAGATCCGTTTATTGGGTGCCACGGATGTCTATCAAATGCGTCTGTGCATAGCTCATCATCGTCTTGCTTTCCCCCCTGTTCTGTGATTGGTTCCCTATCTCGGGCGAAAATTTGCTCCATGGTCTCCAGGCTGCCTTAGCAGCGTGAATCAAATCGCGCGCAAGGCAGCATGGGAACACCCAGGCTACAAAACACCCCCCACCCACCCCGACTGGACCAACACAACAACAATGACAATAACAAAATAATAAAGGAAAAGGAAATGTTTAGTTACAAATGTCTATGAATAGACACACCTAAATAAAACACAGATGAATGAATAGGATTTCAATGAGGGACAACATGACTTCAAAGCTCTGTATGACCTACCAATTATGCCTAAAACTATATTGCCCATTTTTGTGGCTATAATCTCTTTTTGTGATTTCCCTTTCATTTTTAAGTGGTACTAACATTTAACCCACAAAACAAATGGTTTTGGTCAGTCCACACACACTTGGGAATAGCTATGGTGTTATTGGATTTTGAGATGCTGCGCATGAAAATCACCTTCAACAATTACCACAATCAACAGTCTCATCAATCAGTCTCAACAGCATCAATCAGTCTCAACAGCAGCAAAACATGACTGAAGCACTTTTAAAGTAAGTCTCTGATGAACTTAGAATGCTCCATGAGCGCTGAGCTATTTCCATTTGTTGTGCAAAATGTGCAGTCAACGTGAGAACAAAACATTTAAAATATGTTGAACACAATATGTTACCATTATTATGCCATTAAAATGTTGTATCAATGTTTTTTTAATTAATAATTGTTCTCCAGTAACCAGTAAATAACATACAATCATGCTACTAAAGTCTACATTTTCTAAATGGTCTAACTAAACAAAGAAAGTTATTGAGGGGAAAAAAAGAAACTGGCTGTAGAGCCTATTAAGACCATTAAGATGCTGATGCTGTCACTTGAAAATATGTTGAAGTGAAAGTACTGTATTTTCCAAATTCATAGAACTACTTCCTTGTGAGAGGGTGTGCCATTTTCTATCTTTGCTGTGTCTACATTTTTGATATTATCAATCTCATCTTGAATATTGTGTGCATACCAGACATGTGGACTCGAGTCACATGACTTGGACTCGAGTCATGATTTTAATGACTTCAGACTCGACTGGGCAGAGCACAGTGATCAGTGCTGCTGCTAACACCACACGCATCACGCACAGTGTGTGTAGAGAATCAAGAGACAGAGGAAGGACCAACATTAAATAAATAGTAGCTTTACTGCAAACTGATTTGCACTCTTGTTAGAGAACGTTTACAATGTCAAAATGCACCAACAGCATGTTACATAAAGATGATACTTTTCAGGTCCTCTCCATTAAGATCCAACTTGAATGAATGCTAGCCTACTCCATTTAATTAAGAATGCGTCTCAGCGCGCAGGAAAGGGAGAGAAAACAATGACAGTTTCCAGCTCATTGTTGATGATGATTGATATCTCCTTTTAAACATAAGTCATTTATAAAAGGAAATCATAAAGGCAACAAAGATGAGATTATAGGAAATTGCGGATTTATCCGGTTCTCACTACTGTTATAAACTGTGAGAGCCAGGGCACTTTAACATAGGCTGCACTCACTGTGATTTGGAAAATGGACAAGAATATGAACACAACGTTAGATTTTGTGGACTAGCCATAGCTATATTGGAGCTAGTAAAAAAAAGATCATTAGGAGAACGTGTGGAATACTTTAAAACAAAATTACTGTGTCATTATAAGGGCAATTCCATGGAAAATTATGTTTTTTGTAACATCCATAACGCCAATAAAATCTGATGGTATGGTATGATGTGAATGATTACATGAAATTTGAGCATTTGCTATTTTTGGCTTGTACATGAGAAAAAATGCAAAAAAATGAATTTTATCATTCACATCATACAAATGGCAAGGCATTTCACTGGCGTTATGGATGTGACAAAAATTAATTTTCCGTGGATTGCCCATTATTATTTAAAGCAACACCTAAAGAGTTTTTTGTAGGCCTACCTTAAAATAATGTTTCCAAAATTGTCTTGGTGGTTCATGAACTCGTAACAGGGTGAACAGCACTTCTGCATTCGCTTTGCGGCCCTCTAACGGCTATAACCGCACTATGTAAGTTTGCCAGATCGGGTAGCGGATCTGTAATTCGATGGAATGAAACATAAGAAACTACAAATTTGACATGCTTCTGATGTCGCAATACATCATACTTTCATAAAATCATGCAACATACTCTACCTTGTCTGTGGACGTCGGTATTTGCAAAGCTGGTGCTGGATAAACAAATAGTGTGCGTGTGACAGAGGAAAAGTGCTTTAAATAGTGTTTTAAAAAGTGTTTAACTTTTACCTTTGTGGTTAATCAGTCATTTTGTGATTTATGCTGTATTTAATATGCCATATAAGAAGCTTCAGTCTTTAGGGAGAAAATGTACTTTTTAATCGCAATTAATCTAGATTAATTCATTTCAAAATATGAGATTAATTAGTTATTTTTTTAAGTTAATCGTTTGACAGCCCTAATAAAAACGTAAAAAAATTAACCGCAGCAATTTACTAATGTAGCCTATGTGACGATTTTTCTCGTCACCATTTATTGTAATCATTAACCATGACCTTGGCTTCCCTTATGAGTCGCCACTGGCAGACAGCCTAATAAATTGCTTGCAGGCAAATCTGTGGCCTAGCGCAGTGAAATGCCATCAGTCAAATTATTACTCATCCTTAACAGTGGATGCCGCAATTTGGAGTGTCATGCAGCTATCCGTTTCGTACAGATTACTCAGGTATGCTCATGCGTATATTTCACAGCTATGCGCATGCATATATCGTAAAGGATTTCAAGACAGAAACATTGAACATATTTCAATCTGCATTTATAAAAAACACTGTAGATTAGATTGATGTGTTAAAATTATGATCGATAGTCTAATAATGGCATTATTAAGTAAAGAGCACCTGATGACTTGTTCAGGACTTGAAAAAGATTGGGACTTGGACTCGACTTGGCTTTGATGTAACTTGGGACTTACTTGGGACTTGCCAAACAGTGACTTGGTCCCACCTCTGGTGCATATATCTTCTAATCTTATTGAAACATTCCATGGCCACGATTTCCTCTTGCAAAAGCAGTGGTTGCTGGCACATACTAACGTCCAGAAATTAGGAGCTGCTGATGTGATGTGATATTTCGCCTTCTTTTAAAAAAAAAAAATATTAAACTGCTCCTTTCATTTCATCAGCTGATTACAACCCTTTTCTGGAACATTCTTTTCTTCAAATTCCACACACTTCCTGGAAGGCTTTTTTTAGCCAGCACAAACATTTCCAATGGACCATCATCTGTTTACCATTATTGTTTTTAACAAGTTCCATTATGAACTAGGATATTTACTAAAGCTGTTTTATTTCAAAGAAGAGTGCCTTGGCGCCCCGCATGTTTTTTGAGGACTATTACCTGTGTTGCAGCTATTGTTTTAGAGCACCTGTTTACATGGAGCACTTTAAAATGATGAAGGATTTATGTGTGTGTCAAAGTTGAATAAAGAGTTGCCCTGTTGGGCATAAACAAAATATTTAGTGAACATGAAAGGAGCAGAATATAACAGAAGATGCCATTACTGACGCTCCACCGGAAATAAATGTGCTGGCTGAAGAGCCTTCATTTCATGTGCCCCGGTGGTTCGGTGTCCCGGGTATCGTTGACCAAAAATTCAGGAAGTAGATGACGGGGGACTTGGTTCTCCTAAACCCTACGGTTCTCGAGATATTCACAGAAAACTCTGTCTGCCCTACCCTCCTTTCGGGGAGTCCAGTCCAGCGGGGGCGCTACAGATCAAAACGATGGTCCCCCCCCCCCCCCATGGATGAAATTCTACGAAACTTGGCATACCCCCAGAGAATGTCAGGTTAATCATACACATACAATTTGGTGCAGTTCTGAACATCTTAACTGAAGAGAGGGGCAATTAAAGCAGAATGATATTGCATTTTCATTTTTTTACCGGTGGTGCAAATCACAAATGAGTGATTATGGGCTAGGTTGATGTGGGCCCTTGAAACCAACATACCATAAAAATGTCTTCATCCTCAGTGCTAGATTTAGCATTATTGGAAAGGGAGAGTGGAGTTACTATTGATAATTGTGCATTTGAAATATATGTCAGAGAAGTATGTAAATAATATTCATGTGTACACAGATCCATCAAAAACTAGCAGAGCGGTACAAAATATGACCGCTGCCCAGTCCAGCACATTTTTTCCACAAAAATAAGTCAAGCTGAAAGGCATATATGATTCTAACTGTCTCACTGAATTGCATTATGCACACTCAATTCTCACTGGTATCTGCTAGACAACAAGTACCAAAACATGATTAGTTCATAGATTTCACATGTAAAATACATTTTATACAACCCCACCCCCATCTTGCCTGTTCATAATTCTGAGAAATTCTTGAATTGTGTGCATGTACATGTTTATGTATGTGTGTGGGTGGGTGTGTGTGTGCGTGCATGTGCTTGTGTGTGTGCCTGCGTATGTGCCTGTGTGTGTGCATGTGCATGCATGTGTACATATGTCTACTGTGTGAGTATGTGTCATACGTATGATTACTGTGAATGTATGTGTGTGCGTGTGTATCTGTTTATGCACATTTGTGCATATGGAATGGGTTAACATGACCCCTGGAGGCAAACATACGCAAAAAATTGGTCATCTTAGGCCCTACGGTTTTCAAGATATTCACAGAAAACTCTGTTGGTGTACGGTCACTAAATGTACACATAAATTATTTTATTGTATGGCCCCCCATGAACGAAAGTTCACGAAACTTGGCATGCATTCGTAGGGTGTCATAATGATCCTACACTTTCAATGTTGTGCAGTTTTGACCATGTCAGCCAGAGTAATTGTGATTAAAACACCTATACATGAAATAAGTGGTAATGGGATGGGTTGACATGGGCCCCTTAAGACCAACATACCAAAAAAAGGTGGTCCTTCTAGGCCCTACGGTTCTCGAGATGTTCACAGAAAACTGTCTCCGGCCACCTACAGGCCAGTTGGTGTACAGTAACATAAATTAATTTATTGTGTGGCCCCCCATGAACGGAATTCCACGAAACATGGCGTGCCTTCAGAGGGTGTCATAATGATCCTACACTTCCAATTTCGTGCAGTTTTGACTATGTTAGGTCACAGATACCTGCGATTACAACACCTCATTTTTACTTTTTTGTGTTTAACTAGGTGGCGCTATACATGAAATGAGTGGTTATGGAATGGGTTGACATAAACCCTACGGTTCTCGAGATATTCACAGAAAACTCTGTCTGCCCTACCCTCCTTTCGGGGAGTCCAGTCCAGCGGGGGGGCTACAGATCAAAACGATGGTTCCATGCTATCCATGTGGGGCTACATGCCCACCAAGTTTTGTGTACCCCGGTCTTTCAGTGTCCCGGGAATCTGGAATCTGGAAATTTGGCCACGCTGCGGTCATAATAAATGTGTGCACTTTACTTGCACAATATTTGCTTTGTTTTGTGTACAATTGTATTACTGTTAATTGTGTGATGACCTATTACTATTAAATATTCCCTCTTGACTAATGTGTTGTCCCTTTCATCTACTCATTGTTTATTGGTCAATCATTTCATGAGGAACATGGGCTGTTGTAAAATTGTGCTGTGGCTCCTTTAAGATATATCCTTGCAGTCTTGATGCGAACAGAACAGAGTTTATTGAATAGCCTAAGTCACCTTAGCCTTTCTTAAAGGTTGTATCAGTGATGGCGGGGTAACGTCACTTCTGTTGACGTTCAAACAAAACAGAGAGCTAGCTCGCTACTCCCTTTCGTGCAATTTAAACTCACCTGAACGCGCATCTCGTCAGTTATTGGTTGGAACACATTTACTTTTGAGTAGTTGGCAACAGTTGTTGTTAGCAATTGTTTTTGTGTGCAGACCTCAGAGCCTAGGCTGCCTAAAGTTTTTTTTGGCGACCTGCTTATGGGGCGGGCAGCTAGCGGATCATTAGGAAAGATTAGATGAATGTGATCATTTATGTTTGGCCTGCAATCGCTAATACAACCTTTAAGACTAAAAAGGTTTACGTTTATTAATGTTGTAGGCTATACAGTGTGTGCGGCATCAGCAATTAATCCCCTAGCCAAGCCCTTGTTCATTTGCTAATCACCTGGCTGAGGAAAACGGGAGTTATCCCCAAAGTTATTAGGGTAAATAAATAGCCTATTTGACAGCTTCATGCTTAATGACGAAATTGTTTAATTAGAAACGGATCCATAAGCATTATTTTGTTGTGCATTATTCAACATGTCGTTTTAGTTTAGGCTATAGAAATATTAAAAACTAGTAACTACTATTGAGTTGCTTTAACCGCTTTTGAATTGAAACCTGTAGGCCTACCTGTATTCTATGACAGTTGTGTTGCGTTCAGTCCAAGATGGCGGAGCTACAGCTCGGTTATGGGTGCGTTTGTTGCAATGGAACGTTCTATTGAGTTTCGCCTCGTGTTACTTCTATACTCTTTGGTACGGAGTTTCAGTACATCCAGCACTAGCATCAGGTAACGATCCAGTAGCTTTGTAGCCTGACATCAAGGGCGTAGGTTTGGTCTCTGCTTTGGTGGGTCATATACAACCGAGGGGAAAAATGTCTCTGCACAAAGTTACAAACAGCCACGATAGTAACAATTGTCTAGTGACAAGCTTTTTGTTGTAAACAAAATCAACCAAAGCGTGCTCAGGTCACATAACTGAATAGGCACCGTTGCCCATCTGTCCATCATTGTATTAAACCCGCCCAGACGATTGGAATGGTCCGCACAATTCTCAAGTTTTCATATAGGCTTGTCAAAGTCCAGACCGACCATCATGCCCTGGAGGGCAAGGTAGGATGTCATCGCTAACTTCACCTGTGGAAGGTTGGGATAGCGGGGAGTGGGCAGTCGTGTTTTATGGGGCACAAAGACCCCACATGCCCTCATCTCCTCCCATTCCTGATTATTTTCTCTTTTGCAGTTTTTAAATCCACACTGAACACTTGAAGGAACCAACATAATTTGGCATAAGCAGGCAAGATTATGGTGACTATTACGGCCTGACAACAACACTATCATAGTAGCATCATTCACATTAAAATTATGTAGACTACAGCTAACAGTCAATTAGGTTGTATACACATTGACAAATAAAAATCGTTAAAACAAATGTAAGCACTGACATTATTTATTCTCAGTAGTATAAAATGTGCCATCAGTTTTATTTGTAATTAGAGTATTACACATAGTTTGAATAATATTAATGAATTGCTAACTCTAAATATTGCTAAATATAAAGTGTACAGAGTGTAATCAGTCACACTAAGTATGGCTTAAAGTAGCAGAACCTGAAGATACAGGAGCCCCCGAGACATTGTACACATCTGAAATAGAAAAAGAAAACTCAACTTAGTGGCTGAACCATGCAAAGAAATGTATAGGCTTGTCCTGAAGCACAAATGATAGTGGAATGAAGAATTATCAACAATTAACTTTCAGAAGTGTTTTTAACATGGTATATTTTACTTTGTTAAGTCAATGCACTTACTTCTCCTTTTAATCCTTCTAAAGAAATCAAGTGCATTTGATGAGGATGTCCCAACATTTGTGCTCTGATGAATGAAATGATAGATGAGATAGCAAGTAAAGCGAAGCAGAATAAAATGGAGAGCATCTACACAACAAAATGATGTGTAGATGCTCTCCTTAGACAGGATTTTCATTCCTTTTTACCACATTCAAAATTATGCAGCGTAACATGGAATCAATAAAACGATCAATTAATTGGTATGCATAAACAAAAAACACTACCAGCTTTAAAACATATGACTGATATGATAATTGATAAATGACTCAGTGAATCAAATTGAATATAGACGATTACTCACCCTTGTACCACCTGAGGTAGAGAGTTGTATTTCTACTAAAGCGGACTTGATCTGTGTAGAAAAGAGTTAAAAATGAGAAGTTTGATATAAAAATATGCCTGTATACCTTATGTTAAGTGAATATAACAAAAATATTTTATGAAACAAAAATGCACCTTGCCATCCAACAGAGTTCCAAACACCAAAATAAAAAAACCCTGAAAAAGAATGAAAGGTTACTTCAAGTTAACAATACAATGCGAAAATAATATTTTTTATAATTTATAATTATTTTTTAATAATATGGGTTTATTTGATGGAACTTTAAAGTAACTTGCAATCTAAATCTAAAGTAAATGTTGCATTTAAATCATAATAATCATTGTCATAAGGTACCTGTAAAGAATTCAAAACTGCAAAAACAACATGCAGTCCTACTGCTTCAGGTGCAATCATGAGGCCTATGCCAAATCCCCAGGTAAGTCCAAAGAGGGGGGTTAAGATGATGACACATCTTGCAATGACCTCTAGGGCATTTTTTTCATCAATCTGTTTTGTGTTTCCAACACCCCTTATCAACATTTTGTAGAGAACAACAATCATCACTAGAAGGTTTATGGCCACAATGGTCAATGCTGGAATCACAAAAGCCAGAAGGGCTTTAGTCTCATTCCAGTTGAGCCAGCAGATTTGGTTCTCTCGGATGTAACCTCCACCTCCGGCAGTTGCAGCAACAGTTACCACGGCGATTATGAGGGGGGCACCATAGCCAAGGCTGAATGCAATTGCCAGCATTGTTGACCTCTTCATCTGTGAGAGAACCATGACAGTGCGATAAAAAAGTAGCAGAGCAGACACCAACATCCAGAAGAACAACGCTAAGTAAAAGAAATGGATGAAAAAGGTTGCTGCTGTACATGGTCCAACAGCTGTTGATTCAGAGTCTGCGATAGCTGCCCCTATAATAAACCAGATATCAGCTATCAGAAGTGACACAGCAACATTCACCACACAGACATGCCGCATGTAAGACGTGTCATTTCTGGTCATGCTCTTCCATACGACTCCTTCAATGATCAGACATATGATCAAGCTGGCAAGGGATATACCCACACCAATGTATGTGATGAAATCCAGCAACAATCTTATGCCAGGGGGAATGGATGGTGACATTAGAATTGAGAAGGAAGTTGTGTGATTGCATTCACAAGTGACGGTGTTATTCTCGAACGATATGAGCTCACATCCAAATGAATCCCATCCACCAAATCCATCAAAAAGCTCAAAGTTCCAAAAGACACACTGAGGATCTCCTAGTGCTTCATTAATAAGGTCAAAGCTTAGCGAGATGTTGTTGATTGTGTCATTCACTTGCACTAGAACAACAGCTCCATTGATGAAGTTGGATAAACTGCTATCATTGTCACTACTATTCCTGGCTGGTAGGACATTATTTAGGGTAGAGAATGTGATGGTTGTAATTGTAAAGTTCCCCTCCTCAGGGATGAAGATTGCAGCAGATGAATCTGCTCCTAGTGTCCCACTGAATGAGCTGTTGACAAGAGTTTGGCGTAGCTGGATAATCTCTGTTCCTGTTTCGAAAGACGTGTCCCCTTCCAGGGATCCTGATATATCTTCAACAGAACCCAAAAAAGATGCACTGACATTCCTTGTTGCATTGCCGTTATTTATACGACTCCAGGCATTGATGGTAGAATTGGACACAATGACAGATGAGGTGTTGAGGAAATCCTGGAAAGTAAAATAAAAGGTAGTTCAGCCAGATCTACTTTAATCATTCACCATCATCATTTGTATTAAGCGGCAACACTTGCTTTGCCGTTTCGTGTCCTTATCTCCCTCCTCCCTCTGAGTAACGACGTGAACAACGCACATCACACACTCACCAACCAATCCTGAACAGTCTATTCAGAAGAGAATGTGACGCCTAGGTGTAGACGAGAAGAAGTAAACTTTCAGTTCAGTGGTAGCATTATTGTCTATTGGTAGCATAGGCTAGTGTTGTTCAGCATTGAGCTAGGTTGGAAGCAGTTCCGATTTGCAAATAGGCTAAAATAAATCAATTGATGTACCCTATTTAAGCAAGAATTCAAAACTACCTTCACCCCTGTTTTCACATGCAAATATAAAACATGGGGCAATTAAAAGTTTAAGGAACTGTGAGTGCTGTCCTTTTCTTTATATCCAGTAATTTACAGGTAAGGATCCAGCACCCAGTGTACAATTCTCAGGAGGTGCATGTTTTTCAATGGATTTACATTTCACATGCAAATATAAAATGACATGCAAATATAAGATAGAAACCACCTGTGAATAACCAAGAATGTTTTAATGCAGATATTAGCAGGGATTGGACTGGTATGATGAGCCTAGCCTATGGTATGAGCCTAGCATACTGCATCGTACTGGTATGATTTAAAACATCACAGTACAGGGTGAAAGTGAGAATTCATTAATTCTTTTCATTCAAATGTGGCCTGTAGCATAATGTTCTAAACAGTGACTACGCCACTCCCGGTTAGAAGGGTGGGAGAGCCCTATACCATACACATAGGTAAATTCCCCAGCAAGTTCTCTAAGAGAATAAACTGATCAGGGTACAGCTGTCATGTATTCAAATTCTTATTTATTTCACAAAGTTGTTTTTATACACAAGGAAGACAATGGGCTATAAATCGCCACTAGTAAGGGTAATCGTAGGCAATGTGCAAAAGGCAATCTCAATAGTGTGCAAAATGGCAGTAAGTAGTATCACAGATATTGTGCAAAATGGCATGAAGTAATAAATATGGCAGATATTATTATGCAAACACTAGTAAATAGGAACAATAAATATAGTCACTGAAATAAGTTACTATTGAAGGATTATAAATGACATCCAACAGTCAGACAGTACACTGTGCAAATTTGCAATAGTCCAGGACTTCAGCTCAATACAACCAGTACTCAACAGCTAGTACTGAGGCTCAGAGATGTAGTGATGGTACCAACCAATAAGACACACCACACAGCAAAGATGTTTCACAGCAAACACTAAACAAAATCAAACAAAACACCTAATGTAGGCTACAAATGAAAATAAATGCAGCTGCCGCTTTAAGAGAAGATAACTTCTATTTAGAGTGCCCAAGATACACAGCTCACAAGGGTGAGAATAACTGGGGTTGGCCACACACACACACACACACACCTTAGTTAACCTGTGTACTAACATCAAAGACTGAAAGATATTGCACTTAGCCCATATAGCCACTGATAATTGCACATAGATATAATTGCACAAACCCGTTGAATATTAACACAACTAATGCAAAATCACTAGACATACAATAGAGATCACCTTAGATATTGCACTAACCCAATACGCCTCTTCAGTTTGCGACAGCACACACTAGTCAGAAGCCTAGGCCTAGTCAGATATTGCACATAGCCCACTAAATTCACGAGAGCTCAATAAGAAACAAACGGAATAAAGAACCATAAAATCAACATGGGAAAAACAGTGGTGCCCCCCTCTATCGTAGCAACACCAATTAGGACCACGGCCGCGGCAAGCCACTGTGTAGTAATATAGACTCGTTCCTTGGTTGACTCACTTAACCCCGAAACTCGTCTCGTTGCGTGTACAGCGTTACAGCTGGGCTCACACCACCAGCGAGGCTGCTTGACTTAACAATCCAGTATGAAGATAAAGACTTAAACGCACATCCGATACAATCCACAAACATTCCAGTATGGAGGCAAAGTAGGCCATGCTTACCAACGAGACAGGTGCACTCGGATGAACAATAGACTCGTCGTCTCGTGCCAGGTGATTTACAGATGACGTTTTAAGGCCTAAGTGAGACCTCATTAACCTAACCACGTTCCCGCTGGGCCCTAAGGCCTGACCGTGTATGTGCGCAGACAGAAAGGGGGAGGAGGAAATGGTCTAATGTATCAGAAAAAGCGTACAAAGTGCTGCCATGGGCTACACAAAATATTGAGATATATATTGTATATTGTGAAATAGACTAAAAATATTGAGCTCAAACACTGAAGTCAGTGATGAATATCGCCCCACTTCCATTGGACATTGCACTCACGGGTGTGTCAATGAACGAACATAGGCATGGTCTGGCATTTGATCCAAAAATCTTATACTAGAATTAATTACGAAATACCTGGTTCATAGCGAAAAACACATATAAACCACAGCATTGAAGATGCACTTTCACAAAATATAAGCAGCCCTTAATTACCCAGGCAACGACTCATTTTCAGGATGAATAGGCTATCCATAAGATTTTCATTCAGTCATTCAAACGTTATTGGGGCTATGTTTTCGATTGTAACCCTTTGTCAGTCAATAAATAAAGTAAATAACTTAGAACTTAGTTACAGTTCAGTTTGCCTATGAGTTCAAATAATAGGCGAGTGCAGACGCATGTAGGCTATACTCATACAGAATACAGAAGGCAGCAGCAGAACTACAGTTACACCCCACTAATGATCAGCGGGCAACCTGTAGAGAGAGTCACAAGTTTTAAATACCTTGGTGTCCACATTACTGAAGACTTAACATGGACTGTTAACACTCAATATGTTCTGAAGAAATCCAGACAACGACTCTACTTCCTTCGTCAGCTAAGGAAATTCAAAGTTTATACATCCATCATGAAGGCCTTCTACACTTCAGCGGTTGAGAGTGTTCTAACTGGTAGCATCATCACCTGGTATGGGAACTCCACAGTTAGAGATTGTAGTACTCTGCAGAGAGTAGTGCTCAGCTGAACGCATACTATAAGAACTCAACTCCCTGCTCTACAAGATATCTATTCCAGAAGAGTACTCCTAAGAGCCCAAAAGATTCTGAAGGACTCTTCTCATCCTAATAATGAATTATTCCTACCGCTGAAATCAAGAAGACGCCTATGTAGTCACGCCAGAACTGAGAGACTCAGAGAAGTTTTTATCCCCAGGCCATCCGAACTCTGAACTCACACTATACTGACTTTGCACAGATTCACTCCTCAGCACTCAAACATTTCCCAACTCTGAACTCACACTATACTGACTTTGCACTCATTCACTCCTCAGCACTCATGACCCCCCCCACACACACACACCTACATGACTTTTAGCACTTTTACATGCCTCTCCCTATGCTACAGACCTTTTATTTATTTTTTTATTTCATCACACATCAAAACACACACACACATACATATCTGACTTTCTCCAACTTTTGCACATCTCCATAGAACTTTTTATTTATTATTTTTGATTTCTCCTCCATCTATCTACCCATGTCCTTGATTGCCTAGCCTTTCTGCCCCCTACATCCACAGGACATTGTCTTCAGGATCTTCTCCAACACACATCCTCTACATACTTACAGCACACTGCCCCCACCTACCCACACACACACTACACACACACAGTCACTGCTCCACTCCCCTTCCGCCCACACACACACACATCTTCACCGTCATCACTCACATACATCATACATACAGTACGCTGCAATAGTAAGTCCCTTCACCATACTTGCAGTACACTCCCCAACATACTTACAGCACACTGACCCCCAATACACAGCACATTGTCTCATGAGGAAGCTTCTCCAACACACATATTGCACACTGCCCTCTCCCCACATACACAGCACACTATCCCATCTCCCCCTGTCATCCCCCAACACACACACACCAAGACCCCTGGCAGTTGGGTTAGCCCCTTGAGCCGTGGATCTGCCCAAGGTTTCTTCCTTGGTAAGGGAGTTTTTCCTTGCCCCTGTTGCTCTTGGGTGCTCCTTGTTGGTGCCCCCGCCCAATCCCAATCCTCCCCCACCTTTCTTATGCAGCCCTTGCCACTTAATCTACTAAACCCCTTCTACTGCACTTTTTACCCCCCCATAAATGCACAAATAGGCTGACACCAGACATAATTTCACTGCATTTCTTACTTCCAGTAACCATATGCATGTGACAATAAACTTCCTTGTATCCTTGTACTCTGCTAGTCACACACAGGTTTTAGTAAAGCAAGTACTAGTGGAATCGTGCAAGCAGATTCCTTCAGATGTGCTGACTGTCAAAATACCGATGAGCTGATGTTGTGCTGCTGGAATGACAGATGTCATTTTCATTGGTTTAAAGGATGTTATGCCTAAAACACACCCATGACTGATTAAGAAACATAAGAATCCTTTTAAAAAAAAGGCCGGCCTCTGATCACAAAATTACACTGTTTAATTATGTGGACTGGACACCTTAAATGTCTTTAAACTTTGCGTCTCTGACCAGGTGTTTCAGAACGCTAAAATAGAGCCCTTAAGGCCCATTCACACCAAGAATGAACTATAACCATAATGATAAAAGCGTTCACACTGAACAATGATAAACAAAATCTCTCCTTGTGTTAAAGAATGTGACGGCTAAAATTTGATGGGTTCTGATTGGCTATTAGCTTTTTATCGTTATTAAAATCGCTCTGAAAGTGATCCCCAATGATATTGTTCTTCATGTCGTTATCGTTATAGTTTATGTGTGAACATTGTCATTCATATTAACGAGAACGATATTTGTTTATAGTTATTGTTGTGAATGGGCCTTTAAGTGATACATTACAGTGTACATACCTGTATAATTTCCCCACTGATTGTTAAGGCCCGTGAAACGTTTCCAACATTACTCAGGGTATTTACGATGCTTTCAATATTTGCTGTTGAGTTGGTTATCCGTTCTTCATTTTCTGCTGTAACGCGACTTAATCTGTCCACAAACTCTAGTAGGGTTTCTGCTGTCAAAAACTAAGAAAATGCATTAGAGATAGTAGTACATACAGATTGTTAATATTTTACACAACCTCTTAGGTAACAAAGGTAAAAAAGTATAACTTAAAGGTAAATCCTCTTTAAACTTTTCTTCCTGAGACTAATATTGACATGCCATTGCGGATGCCATACATTAGCGATCATGAAAGTTGTCTACTATCTTGTCATATGTTAGGTCGCAGAACAGCCTATCACATTATACAGAATCATAATCCATATGCCCACATATTAAAAAAGTCTGCATATATTGCTGCTTGCACGCTGCAAGTTGCATAAATTCTGATTACTTTTGGCAAATGAAAATAACAGTTTGATGAACCACTTGATATTGGGCAATTCCATGGAAAATTACATTTTTTGTAACATCCATAATGCCAATAAAATGTGATGGTATGGTATGATGTGAATGATTACGTGAAATTTGAGCATTTGCTATTTTTGGCTGAAGAATGTAAATGAGAAAAAATGCACAAAAAATTAATGTTATCATTCACATCATACAAATACCAAGGCATTTGACTGGGATTATGGATGTGACAAAAAGTAAATTTTCCGTGGAATTGCCCCATTTCAGATTAGACTACATTTAAGGCTGAGGGTCATCATCTGTCAGGACATCTGGCATTTCTGCATGCATGTAATGTGATTTTTTAAAACAGGCGTTTGTTGTCAACAACAAAAAGATTAAACTGAAGTTTGGGAGCAGGGGGTAGTCTACAGACTTCTGGGTATCTAGTACTGACTGACCAGCTGCTGGGTATCTTGTCGGGTGATGGGCCAGCTAAAATGGTAGAGGGCGGTTTAGGTTACTATACAACCCCACCCACTGGACTGATGCATCATATTCAAAACAAATACTAAAGTGGAATGTTGTACTGTAATGGTTGCCTAAATCCATGGCACCAATCACCTATTGTTGATTCTAGCCTACTTGGCAAAACTCTGCTGATTAAACAGCAATGATAAATGTATCTGCCCCTGTACCTTACAGCGTTTGTGGCTTTTCCCTTTTATTATGCGTTAAATAAGGCCACATGTTACAATGTTACCTCTGATTCCTCTTCCAGTTCTTTGATCACAAACAAAACACAATTGTCTTCTATTATCTTCCAATCAGTTCCTTGACATTCTGCTGTGATACTACCAACTTCATCGTCTTTACAGTTCCCTTCAGCCACCTGGCTAACATTTCCAGCCCCAAAGCTCTCATTGGAACAATCAAACTCTAAAAGTTAGAAAAGAGCTTATTTAATTGCATGTTTAAGTGTATGTACATGGGTTTGTATGATATTATTTTGAATTAAATACATAATTAATGACAGGGAGAAGCCATACCTTTGTTTTCAAAAGTTATGGTTATACGTCTTGAACTGTAATCAAAGCTCTGCAAATTTGCATTTTTTAATTTGCAGTTGAATACAACATTTCCTGAATTGCCACCGCAGTTCTGTATAATGTAGGAATATGTGCAATCCTCCACTGATGCTAAACCAGTTACCAGAAAGCAGCATTAGCTTGAAAGGTCTTTTTTTACAAGATTAAGCAACAGTAATGAAGACAAAAAAGTATATATGACTAATTTGTGATCAATGTTTTATGTGTAAAATCTCACCTTGGTCTTGGAGATAGCTGTCGACATCATCCACTTTCACCATCTCAACCCCATAGTCTGGGCTTGAACAACACTGTAAGGTCACTTTTTGCCCCACCTCACACTGAAAACCTTTGTCCTGACTTGTCTGAATGATTGGAAATGGTTTTATGCGATCAATGGTTTCCCACCGTATAAATGGCACTGAGTTTTTTGTTGATACACACTCATAGCGTCCTGTGGAAATAACAGCAATTTTGCGATGGAAAAGATTTACCATAAGGGACATGGATATGACTAGTTTGGCCTGATAAAAATATATTTGACTGCAATGATGAATAAGTCATACATTTATATGTTGTTTTGTTTGTTTACCCTGCTGTTGGCACATGATGCTTACTTATATTAGACCCATATTAGACTTTGAATTGAGTGAACTATTTCATACTCTCCTAGAACTATAGGGAAATGCTTTTATGTCTAATAAACCATTTGACTATTCTTTGACTAAATAGGTCTAGCATTATATATTTTTTTTTATAGTTGGCCTGTGCCGCCTTGGAAAATGCTGAAATTACTAATTCACTCATATCTTTGCCTTAAAATCGAAGCAAAATAATCCTAACACAGTTGTTACATTACCATTGCAGAATGCAGAAGTACGAGTTGTCTAGCATAGAAAAAATGTAAAATGCTGTTGCCCTCTGAAAAACTATGGGACAGACAAATATGCTAGCTTTCTAGGGAAACAGGAAAAGGTACCACTTACAGTAAAAGGTACCAGTCCACTTACAGAAAACTCTCATTGACCCAGCAACTCACCATTATCAGCTGGATTAACATTTGTTATACTGAATATTTCACCAGAAGCACCAGAAAGTGTCTGCCCATTGAATCTCCATTCAGTTATTGTTCCATTGCAGTTAAGCACCATTTGCTCCCCAGGAAAAAGAGAGCCTGTGCTACCACTCAAATTTCGTCTTTCTAAGAGAGGAAAAAGAGGAAAATTTGAGCCTTTTTTGGTGCAAAAAGTGATTGTTCTTAGAATATTACTGTAGGAAACAGAATGTTCTTACCACTTTGAGCAAAGGGGTTGTCAGGAAATTTATAATTTTTTGCTTTTAGGTTATTTATGATGCCAATGCTTGCATCCACAAAAATGATTCTTGGATTCGATAACTGAAGAGAAAAATCTGCAATAATGCTACCTGATCTGTGAAGATAGATTAAATGAAAGATATGACCAACATTATTGCAGTGATAAAACAGAGCACACAATAATAGACATCAACATATAAACAACAAAACATCTTACCTAAAACCTCTGACATTAGCTGAGTTGACCTTGTAACCTGGTAATTTATCAGAATTGTCTTCTACCTGTGATGAAAATTACATTTAGTCACGTAGCAGATATTTTGCTAAAGAAACATTTTTGAAACACTGGACAATTATTTTTCTTTTGTTTGTACTATTTTTTCATTATATATGAAAAATGTGTACTATTTGGTAATTAATTATAATAATAATAATAATAATAATAATAATAATAATAATAATAATAATAATAATAATATGCCTATACAATTTTACTTACTGCATTTTCAATATCTGTTTTATATCTGTTGTATATCTGACTTGTTGGGTCATTGAAGCGGAAATCATAGTTACTCTGAATTGTCAAAGACAAATTGATGGTAGAAACTGCAGACGTTAAAGAAAAGAGTTGGACACAGCAACATTAGTAACACAATACCAATAACGTCTGTGGGAAAACTCTATAATATAATATGACAGAGAAGCTCAGAAAATTATAATTTACTACACTTCAAAGCCTATACTCTTATTTATTGTTTTCAACGTCTTTGCATAAATCAGTAAAATTGGAACAATGTCTGTGACTATACACTTGGTGGTTACTTTATTAGGAAATCTGAGTTAAAATGAATGCAGTCTTGTATTCCAGTCTTTCAATAAATCTTTGCTTCATGAAGGTTATAATCTGTATTTGTTTAAACTACTTTAGAAAGCTGTGGATTCAGCTGTGGTCATTTTGAAAGCTACAGTTTGTGATGCTGCAGAACTTGTGCTATTAATTTGATCACTTTGTATCAATAAATGAAGCTAGGCTAAGCTAATAAATTCAGTCTGGTCTTGCTCCATTGACAAGCTTCTATGCCCATATGAAAACTCTGCGACCAATCAAATTGTCGTCTGGGCGGGATAGATGATGGATAGATGAGCAACGGAGCCTAGTCATTCACATGACCTGAGTGCACTTAGGTTGATTTTGTTCACAACAAAGAGGCTGTCGCTAGAGAAGCTAAATGTTTAGATGTCGCTATTGCATCTGTTGTACAAGATATTGACAGTGCAATAACTTTAAAAAACTGAAAAAAGTGATTAAGGCATTTGTCGAGAAGAAGGATGTTTTTCCTGTTCTCCCTACAGGATTAATGGTAGGCTATTTCGTTGCCTACGATCTGCTGAATTTGACAAAAATCGAACCAACTATAAGAACAGTGACATTGGTTTCACATTAAGATACAAGAGATGCCTACTAGCCATTTCAGTGGCTGAGTAGTGCAGTTCTTTGTATGTGTAATTCTCATACAACACTACACAAAAGAAAATGTGACATTATCTTATCTTTCACATACAAGTTCCTGGTGGCGGTGCTTGTTCTGTTGATTGTGGTGGTGGTGGTGGTGGTGGTGGTGGTGGTGTATGTAGTGTTGACTCCTGCGTTGGCAGTGTTGATTTTGGTTTTGATGGTGTTGACAGTGTTGATGGTGCCATTGTTGTTGTGACAATGTTGTTGGTGCCAGGAGTCATTTTTGACAATGGTGAACGGGTGGTTGTTGAACCTTGCATGATTATTATAGAAGGAAAAACAGAATTACTTTGAATAATTACTCATACTAAGATAGAAAAATCATATGATGTAGGAGTATTCATTGTGTATAATTGGGCAGTAAACATTCATGACAATACAGCATCTTGAGAATTAAGAAATATTCTAGTTGTTATTGACAACAATTCGGACAACATGTGAGACATCTGTTTGTTGGTTATTATTTCAGATGCTATAATGCATTTTGTTTATATTTATGGTTCTTGGCAGACACTTATGTCCAAAGCAATTTACAAAAACAAGAATAAACCTGACATTAACAATAAAAGTAACACTTTACAGCAAAATCATATGGGCTAAAACAATTTTCTTAAGAAGTCATGGCTTAATCAGTAGTTTGAAAATAGCAATTTATTTTATGTGGCTCTATGCCCGCTACTACAAGCTATAACCCATTTCATTGCTCATGTAAACAACGGTCTACAGTATCTCCAAACTCCTCAGATTAAGGTAATGGTTACTGGTGGCTCCCAGTTGAAAGTTTGAACTCTTTATCATCCATAGATAGACCCTAGGTTGTGTATACCCTAAACAAACCCTTTAAACACCACTAAGAATACAAGTGAAAGGAGAAAATTATACAAAGTGAGAAACACACCTATGCATGGGTTGCTGACGCTAATAGGCAGAGATGAGCTTGTTGGAGTGTATTCTCTCCAGCAAGAGCAGTTGTAGCTGCCAATGATGTTGGAGCAGTTGGAGTTTGGACCACACTGATCAAAGTCACATTCATTTATATCTATAAAGAATAGATATAGGCGAAATGAGGAAATTATACAAAGAGAGAAACACACCTGTGCATGGCCTTTCATTGGCACAATTATTAAAAAAGTAGTCTTTAATCAACTTACCACCTTCCTAACATCAAATAGGTATTTCGATTACTTTCAGTCGGGTTTTCGGGCAAATCACAGTACTAATACAGCTCTCATTAAGGTTTTCAATGACATACGCCTCAATACAGATTCAGGTAAAACCTCAGTCCTAGTGCTACTGGACTGGAATATTTTATTACACAGACCACTGGGTTGGATTTACAAACATAGTTATCAACTGGCTGAAATCATATCTACAAGAAAGGAGTTTCTTTGTTGCCATTGGAAACTGTACCTCAACACCAACGTCCTTGACCTGTGGTGTTCCCCAGGGGTTGATCTTGGGGCCACTATTATTCAACCTCTACAGTATATGCTTCCACTTGGACAAATCATCCAAAATAATTTGATTTCATATCATAGCTATGTAGATGACACAAATTTACTTTTGTTTAAATTTAAATTTGCTCTATCACCAAACTACTATGGCCCCCTTGAATCACTGTGTATAGAACAAATCAACACCTGGATGTCTCAAAATTGTCTTTAGCTGAACAAAGAAAAAGCTGAAGTAAAGTAATTATATTTGGTAAAAGGAAGGAAAGACTTAGGGTTGCCACTGTCCATAACACAAAATGTTTGAAAGCAAAGGATACTGTTAAAAATCTTGGTGTATTAATTAACAGTGATCTAAATTTCAACAGCCACATGAAAGCGATAACTAAATCAGATTTTTACCACCTCAAAAATATTGCTAAACTTAGAGGGCTGATGTCAAAAGATGATTTAGAAAAACTCATTAATGCATTTATCTCCAGCAGGGTTGATTACTGCAATGGACTTCCTACAAAGGCCTTCCTAAAAAGACTAACAGCTTCAGGTGATACAAAATGCAGCAGCTAGGGTTCTCACAAAAACTAAAAGAACTGACCACATTACTCCAATTCATAAGTCCCTGCACTGGCTTCCAGTAGGCCAAAGAGTTGACTTTAAAGCACTACTGCTTGTTTATAAATCACTAAATGGAGCAGGACCTAAATACCTTTCAGACATGCTTCAGCAGTACACACCCTCCAGACCTATGGTCTCAGGAGAAAAACCTGTTAGTAAAACCTGCTGTTAGAACTAAACATGGTGAAGCAGCTTTTAGCTGCTATGCGGCTCAGCTCTGGAACCAACTTTCGGATGACATTAAAACAGCCCCAACTGTAGCCGGTTTTAAATCTAGACTTAAGACCAAACTGTTCTCAGATGCTTTCTGCTAACCTTGTGTCTTTTATTTTGTCTTTTTAATTATTCTTTATTTTAAAACGATTTTACCTTGTGCTTTTATGTTTTTTTTTATTCATTTATTTTTATTTTTTTATTATTATGATCTTTAGCTTTTAAACTATTATTTCACTATTGCCCTTTTATGCTTTTATTACAGTGCATGAAAATGCACTGTACTGTTATTCCAAGGCTTTTTCTTCTTATTACAGTGCATGAAAATGCACTGTACTGTTCTTCCTAGGCTTCTTCTTATTACAGTGCATGAAAATGCACTGTACTGTTCTTCCTAGGCTTCTTATTAGACTGTTATCCAATTTCTTCTTCTTATTACAGTGCATGAAAATGCACTGTACTGTTATTCCAAGGCTTTTTCTTCTTCTTCTTCTTCTTCTTCTTCTTCTTCTAACGCAGTTAATGCAGCTTCAACCGTTTAACGTAGAAACTTCATTCAAACTGTGTTGCGTAGGTCTTACTTAGGACATGTGGGCTTTGTATTTTTCAACTTTGTAACTTTTATACTTTTTAAACTATTAATTAAAAACTACTCAAAATTTCCCCATAGACTTAACATGGGCTGATGACATCACAATAGAGCCGTTAAGCAATTAGAATCCTATGGCAGGTGTTCAGGCCACCTGGACCAACTGCCAGTCTCAGGCTTTAAGCATACAAACTGGCCCTATTAAGACTATACATCCTGTTCAACTGCTTCCTCTGCCAAAAACTGTTTCAAAATAAAAGTCCTCACTATAATATTTTACTGTTAAACAATTTAACCCTTTAAACTACTGAACTTTTTAACTGTTCAGCCATTGTAACTGTTACTTGTCATCAACTATGACTCCTACCCACTGTAGCTAGTTAGCTAAGTAACATGGTTAGCATAGTTAGCATGCTAGCATAGTTAGCATGCTAGTTAACATTTTTAGCAAAACTGCTAAAAATTATTAGCTAAGTTAGCTAAGTCACATGGTTAGCATTGTTAGCATGTTAATTAGCATTTTTAGCAAAACTGCTTAAAACGATTAGCTAAGTTAGCTAAGTCACATGGTTAGCATAGTTAGCATGCTAGCATGTTAACATGCTAGTTAGCATTTTTAGCAAAACTGCTTAAAATTATTAGCTAAGTTAGCTAAGTCACATGGTTAGCATAGTTAGCATGCTAACATGTTAGCATGCTAGTTAGCATTTTTAGCAAAACTGCTTAAAATGATTAGCTAAGTCAGCTAAGTAACATGGTTAGCATAGTTAGCATAATTAGCATGTTAGCATGCTAGTTAGCATAACTGCTAAAAATAATTAGCTAAGTTAGCTAAGTCCCATGGTTAGCATACTTAGCATTTTAACATTGTTAGCATGCTAGTTAGCATAGTAACTTGGTTAACATTATTATCTTTGTTAACATAGTTAGCATAACTGCTAGCAAACATTAGCCATTCCAAGTGTCAGTTATCGTCAACTATCTACCTAAATAATTTAACCATTTAAACTATCCACTTATTTAACCGTTCAATCATTCCAACTATATTAAACCTCATCTACCAAGTAAATCATTTACCTATATAAACTATCCACCTATTTAACTGTTCAGTCATGCCAACTATATTAAACCTCATCTACCTAGCAACCAATATAGTTTGTTTTTACTCTGTATGATATTTGACATCATATTTTTTGCATTTTCATGCACTGTATTTCCTTCAGGAAATGCTTTTCTAGTTCTTCTTCTAACGCTTTTTGTGCGTTTAATGCGGCTTCAACCGTTTAACGTAGAAACTTCATTCAAACTGCGTTGCGTAGGTCTTACTTATGTGACTTCAGCTATGTATTTTTCAACTTTGTAACTTTTATACTTTTTAAACTATTAATTAAAAACTACTCAAATTTCCCCATTGACTTAACATTAGATTATGACATCACAATAGCAATTAGAATCCTATGCCAGGTGTTCAGGCCACCTGGAGCCACTGTCTCAGGCTTTAAGCATACAATATGGCTGTATTAAGACTGCAGATCCTGTTCAACTGCTTCCTGTGCCCACAACTGTTTCAAATTAAAAGTCCCTTTAAACTATCCAACTTTTAAACTGTTCAACTGTTATCAACTGTTCAACTGTTGTAACTGTCAGTCAACTATGACTCCCATCAACTGTATCCTCTGCCTTCAACTGTTTCATAATAATTCTATTAAGACTACACATTCTGTTCAACTGTTTCCTCTCTCCACAACTGTTTCAAAATAAAAGTCCTTGCTACAATAATTCCCTATTAAATAATTTAACCATTTAAACTATCCACCTATTAAACTGTTCAGTCATTCCAACTATATTAAACCTCATCTACCTAGAAAATAACTTAACCTTTTAAACTATCCACCTATTTAACTTTTCAGTCATTCCAACTATATTAAACCTCATCTAGGCTACCTAGTTCAGTCAATCCAACTATATTAAACCTCATCTGCCTAGCAAATAATTTAACCTTTTAAACTATCCACCTATTTAACTGTTCAGTCATTCCAACTATATTAAACCTCATCTACCTAGTTCAGTCATTCCAACTATATTAAACATCATCTACCTAGCAAATAGTTTAACCTTTTAAACTATCCACCTATTTAACTGTTCAGTCATTCCAACTATATTAAACCTCATCTACCTAGTTATCATCTACCTAGCAAATAATTTAACCTTTTAAACCATCCACCTATTTAACTGTTCAGTCATTCCAACTATATTAAACCTCGTCTACCTAGTTCAGTCATTCCAACTATATTAAACCTCATCTATCTAGCAAATAGTTTAACCTTTTCAAATATCCACCTAATTAACTGTTCAGTCATTCCAACTATATTAAACCTCATCTACCTAGCAAATAATTTAACCTTTTAAACTATCCACCTATTTGCTCCAACTATATTAAAACTCATCTACCTAGCAAATAATTTAACCTTTTTAAACTATCCACCTATTTAACTCCAACTATATTAAACCTCATCTACCTGGCAAATGAATTTAACCTTTTAAACTATCCACCTGTTTTAACTATTCAGTCATTCCAACTATATTAAACCTCATCTATCTAGCAAATGGAGTCATTCCAACTATATTAAACCTCATCTATCTAGCAAATAGTTTAACCTTTTCAAATATCCACCTAATTAACTGTTCAGTCATTCCAACTATATTAAACCTCATCTACCTAGCAAATAATTTAACCTTTTAAACTATCCACCTATTTAACTCCAACTATATTAAAACTCATCTACCTAGCAAATAATTTAACCTTTTAAACTATCCACCTATTTAACTCCAACTATATTAAACCTCATCTACCTAGCAAATAATTTAACCTTTTAAACTATCCACCTATTTAACTATTCAGTCATTCCAACTATATTAAACCTCATCTATCTAGCAAATAGTTTAACCTTTTAAACTATCCACCTATTTAACTGTTCAGTCATTCCAACTATATTAAACCTCATCTACCTAGTTCAGTCATTCCAACTACATTAAACCTCATCTACCTAGCAAATAATTAAACCTTTTAAACTATCCACCTATTTAACTGTTCAGTCATTCCAACTATATTAAACCTCATCTACCTAGTTCAGTCATTCCAACTATATTAAACCTCATCTACCTAGCAAATAATTTAACCTTTTAAACCATCCACCTATTTAACTGTATGTCAACAAACTTTAAACTATCTACATATAACTTTTAAACTTTCAACATTCATTAAACTATCTGTCTATTAAACTATCTGTCTATTAACAACTGTTAAACTATCAACATTCAACTTTTAAACTGTCTACGTCTAAACTATCAACTTTTTATTAAGCTATGCTATATCTGTCCTAGCTTCATTTTCATGCACTCGTAATTCCCTGGAATTACATTCTCTAGTTACAGTGCATGAAAATGCACTGTACTGTTCTTCCTAGGCTTCTTCTTATTCTTCTTCTAACGCATTTAATGCAGCTTCAACCGTTTAACGTAGAAACTTCATTCAAACTATGTTACGTAGGTCTTACTTAGGACATGGGTGCTATGTATTTTTCAGCTTTGTAACTTTTATACTTTTTACGTAACATAGTTTGAATGAAGTTTCTACGTTAAACGGTTGAAGCTGCATTAAATGCGTTAGCGGAAGAATAAGAATAAGAACTAGAAAAGCATTTCCTGAAGGAAATACAGTGCATGAAAATGCAAAAATATGATGTAAAATATCATACAGAGTAAAAACAAACTATATTGGTTGCTAGGTAGATGAGGTTTAATATAGTTGGAATGACTGAACAGTTAAATAAGTGGATAGTTTAAATGGTTAAATTATTTAGGTAGATAGTTGACGATAACTGACACTTGGAATGGCTCTAATGTTTGCTAGCAGTTATGCTAACTATATTAACAAAGATGATAATGCTAACCAAGTTACTATGCTAACTAGCATGCTAACAATGTTAAAATGCTAAGTATGCTAACCATGTGACTTAGCTAACTTAGTTAATCATTTTTAGCAGTTATGCTAACTATGCTAACTAACATGCTAACAATGTTAACCATGTTACATGTCAACCAATGCTGACTTAGCTCATCATTTTAAGCAGTTTTGCTAAAAATGCTAATTAGCATGCTAACATGCTAGCATGCTAACCATGTGACTTAGCTAACTTAGCTAATCATTTTAAGCAGTTTTGCTAAAAATGCTAACTAGCAATTAGAATCCTATGGCAGGTGTTCGGGCCACCTGGACCAACTGCCAGTCTCAGGCTTTAAGCATACAAACTGGCCCTATTAAGACTACACATCCTGTTCAACTGCTTCCTCTGCCAAAAACTGTTTCAAAATAAAAGTCCTCACTATAATATTTTACTGTTAAACAATTTAACCCTTTAAACTACTGAACTTTTTAACTGTTTAGCCATTGTAACTGTTACTTATCATCAACTATGACTCCTACCCACTGTAGCTAGTTAGCATGGTTAGCATGTTAGCATTTTAAACAAAACTGCTAAAAATGATTAGCTAAGTTAACTAAGTAACATGGTTAGCATAGTAGCATGCTAGTGTGTTATCATGCTAGTTAACATTTTTAGCAAAACTGCTAAAAATGATTAGCTAAGTTAGCTAAGTAACATGGTTAACATAGTTAGCATGCTAGTTAACATTTTTAGCAAAACTCCTAAAAATGATTAGCTAAGTTAGCTAAGTAATATGGTTAGCATAGTTAGCATGCTAACATGTTAGCACGCTAGTTAGCATAGTTAGCATAACTGCTAAAAATGATTAGCTAGGTTAGCTAAGTAACATGGTTAGCATAGTTAGCATGCTAATTAGCATTTTTAGCAAAACTACCTAAAATGAAAACATTAGCTAAGTTAACTAAGTTAAGTAACTTGGTTAACATTATTATCTTTGATAACATAGTTAGCATAACTGCTAGCAAACATTAGAGCCATTCAACCTGTCATTTATCGTCAATTATCTACCTAAATAATTTAACCATTTAAATTATCCACCTATTTAACCGTTCAATCATTCCAACTATATTAAACCTTATCTACCAAGCAAATAATTTAACTATATAAACTATCCACTTATTTAACTGTTCAGTCATTCCAACTATTAAACCTCATCTACCTAGCAACCAATATAGTTTGTTTTTACTCTGTATGATATTTTACATCATATTTTTTGCATTTTCATGCACTGTATTTCCTTCAGGAAATGCTTTTCTAGTTCTTCTTCTTCTTCTTCTTCTAACGCACTTAATGCAGCTTCAACCGTTTAACGTAGAAACTTCATTCAAACTATGTTACGTAGGTCTTACTTAGGACATGGGTGCTATGTATTTTTCAGCTTTGTAACTTTTATACTTTTTAAACTATTAATTAATAACTAATCAAAATTTCCCCATTGACTTAACATTATGATTATGACATCACAATACGGCCGTTAAGCAATTAGAATCCTATGGCAGGTGTTCGGGCAACCTGGACCAACTGCCAGTCTCAGGCTTTAAGCATACAAACTGGCCCTATTAAGACTACACATCCTGTTCAACTGCTTCCTCTGCCTAAAACTGTTTCAAAATAAAAGTCCTCACTACAATATTTCACTGTTAAACAATTTAACCCTTTAAACTACTGAACTTTTTAACTGTTCAGCCATTGTAACTGTTACTTATCATCAACTATGACTCCTACCCACTGTAGCTAGTTAGCATGGTTAGCATAGTTAGCATGCTAGCATGTTAGCATGCTAGCATTTTTAGCAAAACTGCTAAAAATGATTAGCTAAGTTAGCTAAGTAACATGGTTAACATAGTTAGCATGTTAGCATGCTAGTTAGCAAAACTATTAAAAATGATTAGCTAAGTTATCTAAGTAACATAGTTAACTTGTTAACTAGTTAATTAGCATAGTTAGCATGCTAATTAAAATTTTTAGCAAAAAAACTTGGTTAACATTATTTTCTTTGATAACATAGTAGCATAACTGCTAGCAAACATTAGGGCCATTCCAACTGTTAGTTATCGTCAATTATCTACCTAAATAATTTAACTATTTAAATTATCCACCTATTTAACCGTTCAATCATTCCAACTATATTAAACCTTATCTACCAAGCAAATCATTTAACTATATAAACTATCCACCTATTTAACTGTTCAGTCATTCCAACTATATAAAACCTCATCTATCTAGTTCAGTCATTTGAACTATATTAAACCTCATCATGTTGGTTGCCAATTAGCACATCATCTGTTTTAACAATATATTTCACACCATATGTTTTGCATTTTCATGCACTGGTAATTCCCTGGAATTGCGTTTTCTAGTTATTCTTCTTCTTCTAACGCAGTTAATGCAGCTTAAACCTTTTAACGTAGAAACTTCATTCAAACTATGTTACGTAGGTCTTACTTAGGACATGTGGGCTTTGTATTTTTCAACTTTGTAACTTTTATACTTTTTAAACTATTAATTAAAAACTAGTCAAAATTTCCCCATAGACTTAACATGGGCTGATGACATCACAATAGAGCCGTTAAGCAATTAGAATCCTATGGCAGGTGTTCGGGCCACCTGCATCAACTGCCAGTCTCAGGCTTTAAGCATACAAACTGGCCCTATTAAGACTACACACCCTATTCAACTGCTTCCTCTGCCAAAAACTGTTTCAAAATAAAAGTCCTCACTACAATATTTCACTGTTCACAATTTAACCCTTTAAACTACTGAACTTTTCAACTGTTCAGCCATTGTAACTGTTTGTCTGCTTGTCATCAACTATGACTCCTACCCACTGTAGCTAGTTAGCTAAGTAACATGGTTAGCATAGTTAGCATGCTAGCATGTTAGCATAGTTAGCATAACTGTTAAAAATGATTAGCTAAGTAACATGGTTAGCATAGTTAGCATGCTAACATGCTAGTTAGCATTTTTAGCAAAACTGCTAAAAATGATTAGCTAAGTTAGCTAAGTAACATGGTTAGCATAGTTAGCATGTTAGTTAGCATTTTTAGCAAAACTGCTAAAAATGATTAGCTATGTTAGCTAAGTATTATGGTTAGCATGTTAGCATTTTTTAACAAAACTGCTAAAAATGATTAGCTAAGTAAAGTGGTTAGCATAGTTAGCATGCTAGTTAGCATAGTAACTTGGTTAACATTATTATCTTTGTTAACATAGTTAGCATAACTGCTAGCAAACATTAGAGCCATTCCAACTGTTACTTATCGTCAACTATCTACCTAAATAATTTAACCATTTAAACTATCCACCTATTTAACTGTTCAGTCATTCCAACTATATTAAACCTCATCTACTTAGCAACCAATATAGTTTGTTTTTTACTCTGTATGATATTTTTACATCATATTTTTGCATTTTTCATGCACTGTATTTCCTTCAGGAAATGCTTTTTCTAGTTCTTATTCTTATTCTTCCCTTAGCGCATTTAATGCAGCTTCAACCGTTTAACATGTAGAAACTTCATTCAAACTATGTTCACGTGGGTCTTACTTGGGGCATGGGTGCTATGTATTTTCAGCTTTGTAACTTTTATACTTTTTAAACTATTAATTAAAAACTATCAAAATTTCCCCATTGACTTAACATTATGATTATGACATCACAATACGGCCGTTTAAGCAATTAGAATCCTGTGGCGGGTGTTAGACCCACCTGGACCAACTGCCAGTCTCAGGCTTTAAGCATACAAACTGGCCCTATTAAGACTACACATCCTGTTCAACTGCTTCCTCTGCCAAAAACTGTTTCAAAATAAAAGTCCTCACTACAATATTTCACTGTTAAACAATTTAACCCTTTAAACTACTGAACTTTTTAACTGTTCAGCCATTGTAACTGTTACTTATCATCAACTATGACTCCTACCCACAGTAGCTGTAGTTAGTTATTTAAAAAACTGCTAAACATGGTTAGCATAGTTAGCATGCTAGTAATAGGTGTTATCATGTTAGTTAGCATTTTTAGCAAAACTGCTAAAAATGATTAGCTAAGTAACATGGTTAGCATAGTTAGCATGCTAGCATGCTAGTTAACATTTTAGCAAAACTCCTAAAAAATGATTAGCTAAGTTAGCTAAGTAATATGGTTAGCATAGTTAGCATGCTAACATGTTAGCACGCTTAGTTAGCATAGTTAGCATAACTGCTAAAATGATTAGCTAGGTTAGCTAAGTAACATGGTTAGCATACAAGATGCTAATTAGCATTTTAGCAAAACTACCTAAAATGAAAACATTAGCTAAGTTAACTAAGTTAAGTAACTTGGTTAACATTATTATCTTTGATAACATAGTTAGCATAACTGCTAGCAAACATTAGAGCCATTCAACCTGTCATTTATGGGTCAATTATCTACCTAAATAATTTAACCATTTAAATTATCCACCTATTTAACCGTTCAATCATTCCAACTATATTAAACCTTATCTACCAAGCAAATAATTTAACTATATAAACTATCCACTTATTTAACTGTTCAGTCATTCCAACTATTAAACCTCATCTACCTAGCAACCAATATAGTTTGTTTTTACTCTGTATGATATTTTTACATCATATTTTTTTGCATTTTCATGCACTGTATTTCCTTCAGGAAATGCTTTTCTAGTTCTTCTTCTTCTTCTTCTTCTAGCGCACTTAATGCAGCTTCAACCGTTTAACGTAGAAACTTCATTCAAACTATGTTAGTTTAGGTCTTACTTAGGACATGGGTGCTATGTATTTTTCAGCTTTGTAACTTTTATACTTTTAAACTATTAATTAATAACTAATCAAAATTTCCCCATTGACTTAACATTATGATTATGACATCACAATACTGCCGTTAAGCAATTAGAATCCTATGGCAGGTGTTCGGGCACCTGGACCAACTGCCAGTCTCAGGCTTTAAGCATACAAACTGGCCCTATTAAGACTACACATCCTGTTCAACTGCTTCCTCTGCCTAAAACTGTTTCAAAAAATAAAAGTCCTCACTACAATATTTCACTGTTAAACAATTTAACCCTTTAAACTACTGAACTTTTTAACTGTTCAGCCATTGTAACTGTTACTTATCATCAACTATGACTCCTACCCACTGTAGCTAGTTAGCATGGTTAGCATAGTTAAGATGCTAGCATGTTAGCAATGCTAACATTTTTTAAAAAAACTGCTAAAAATGATTAGCTAAGTTAGCTAAGTAACATGGTTAACATAGTTAGCATGTTAGCATGCTAGTTAGCAAAACTATTAAAAATGATTAGCTAAGTTATCTAAGTAACATAGTTAACTTGTTAACTAGTTAATTAGCATAGTTAGCATGCTAATTAAAAATTTTAGCAAAAACTTGGTTAACATTATTTTCTTTGATAACATAGTAGCATAACTGCTAGCAAACATTAGGGCCATTCCAACTGTTAGTTATCGTCAATTATCTACCTAAATAATTTAACTATTTAAATTATCCACCTATTTAACCGTTCAATCATTCCAACTATATTAAACCTTATCTACCAAGCAAATCATTTAACTATATAAACTATCCACCTATTTAACTGTTCAGTCATTTCCAACTATATAAAACCTCATCTATCTAGTTCAGTCATTTTGAACTATATTAAACCTCATCATGTTGGTTGCCAATTAGCACATCATCTGTTTTAACAATATATTTCACACCATATGTTTTGCATTTTCATGCACTGGTAATTCCCTGGAATTGCGTTTTCTAGTTATTCTTCTTCTTCTAACGCAGTTAATGCAGCTTAAACCTTTTAACGTAGAAACTTCATTCAAACTATGTTACGTAGGTCTTACTTAGGACATGTGGGCTTTGTATTTTTCAACTTTGTAACTTTTATACTTTTTAAACTATTAATTAAAAACTAGTCAAAATTTCCCCATAGACTTAACATGGGCTGATGACATCACAATAGAGCCGTTAAGCAATTAGAATCCCCATGGCAGGTGTTGAGGGCCACCTGCATCAACTGCCAGTCTCGGGCTTTAAGCATACAAACTGGCCCTATTAAGACTACACACCCTATTCAACTGCTTCCTCTGCCAAAAACTGTTTCAAAATAAAAGTCCTCACTACAATATTTCACTGTTCACAATTTAACCCTTTAAACTACTGAACTTTTCAACTGTTCAGCCATTGTAACTGTTTGTCTGCTTGTCATCAACTATGACTCCTACCCACTGTAGCTAGTTAGCTAAGTAACATGGTTAGCATAGTTAGCATGCTAGCATGTTAATATAGTTAGCATAACTGTTAAAAATGATTAGCTAAGTAACATGGTTAGCATAGTTAGCATGCTAACATGCTAGTTAGTTATTTTTAGCAAAACTGCTAAAAATGATTAGCTAAGTTAGCTAAGTAACATGGTTAGCATAGTTAGCATGTTAGTTAGCATTTTTTAAAGAAAACTGCTAAAAATGATTAGCTATGTTAGCTAAGTATTATGGTTAGCATGTTAGCATTTTTAACAAAACTGCTAAACGAAATGATTAGCTAAGTAGTAAAGTGGTTAGCATAGTTAGCATGCTAGTTAGCATAGTAACTTGGTTAACATTATTATCTTTGTTAACATAGTTAGCATAACTGCTAGCAAACATTAGAGCCATTCCAACTGTTACTTATCGTCAACTATCTACCTAAATAATTTAACCATTTAAACTATCCACCTATTTAACTGTTCAGTCATTCCAACTATATTAAACCTCATCTACTTAGCAACCAATATAGTTTGTTTTTACTCTGTATGATATTTTACATCATATTTTTGCATTTTCATGCACTGTATTTCCTTCAGGAAATGCTTTTCTAGTTCTTATTCTTATTCTTCTTCTTAACGATTTAATGCAGCTTCAACCGTTTAACGTAGAAACTTCATTCAAACTATGTTACGTAGGTCTTACTTGGGGCATGGGTGCTATGTATTTTTCAGCTTTGTAACTTTTATACTTTTTAAACTATTAATTAAAAACTATCAAAATTTCCCCATTGACTTAACATTATGATTATGACATCACAATACGGCCGTTAAGCAATTAGAATCCTGTGGCAGGTGTTCGGGCCACCTGGACCAACTGCCAGTCTCAGGCTTTAAGCATACAAACTGGCCCTATTAAGACTACACATCCTGTTCAACTGCTTCCTCTGCCAAAAACTGTTTCAAAATAAAAGTCCTCACTACAATATTTCACTGTTAAACAATTTAACCCTTTAAACTACTGAACTTTTTAACTGTTCAGCCATTGTAACTGTTACTTATCATCAACTATGACTCTTACCCACTGTAGTTAGTTAGCTAAGTCACATGGTTAGCATAGTTAGCATGCTAGCGTGTTAGCATGTTAGTTAGCATTTTTAGCAAAACTGCTAAAAATGATTAGCTAAGTAACATGGTTAGCATAGTTAGCATGCTAGCATGCTAGTTAGCATTTTAACCCTCTATACCCCAGTGGAATTCTACAACAATGCTTCAGATTCCTGGGAATTCTAAGAGAAAAGGGCAATTTGAGAAACATTTTAAATAACCAAGAATAACTAAAAATCTAATGAAAAGTGTCAATTGTAAGTTTCTTTCAGTTTAAAGATTAGAAATTGCTCTTTCAAATGATATATGATCCATTAAAAATGATATATTCATGTTTCCCATAGACAGCCATAGGCCTACTCACTTACAGTCTCAAAGTTTTTCACTAACAAAAAGTTATAAATATGGTTCACATATTTCTGTATTAGAAGCTGGAAAACACGATACTATATGATTACCGATTTCATTGAAATAGACTGGCATATCTTGCACTTATTTGGGATTTAGCTGGACAGTGAGCCTTACAGCTAAAAAAATGATGAGGATATGAACTAACGTAGGCCATGAAGCATAGCTTATGAAATCGTGACTCATTTGATAAGCATGTCACCAACAACAGGGACTGTTAATCCTGACATGGATTTACGTTTTGTTTTATATGCACATCATGTTATATAATTTATCTAAACTTGATCAGTTGATGATAATGAACCTGTTGCACTTTCGTTCACTAACCTTCAACCTATCCTGTGCTAACATTACGAGTCTCAGACTAACGTTAACGTTACATCAGTGAAGGTAGCAAATTAGCAGGCTTTTTGTAATCGAAGATGACGAGACATTGGCCTACTTGTATACAAATACATTTTCCTGACATCCATAAGCAGAAAACACAACGGTGGTTCCCGCTTTGGTTATTAGTCAACAAAACTCATTTAGAGAGACATACATAAGTAGTAGTTTGCAATAACTATCTGTAAGTGGGATAACGATAATGTTAGCTTTACTGTACATGCCAGAAAGGGGTAATGTTAATGTTATGTGTTAAGATATAACTGCAAATAAACCTGGCATGGGTTTATCATAAACTTTATTGTTAATTAGGCCATGACCCATCATTGAATTATGCCTATATTTTGCTGGTGCTAGCTAAACTCAAACTGACTTTCACAGTGACAGCCATACAATTTTTTTATGCCAGAGAGGCAGCTAAGTCAGTCATGACAAACGGGAGGATGCTAACGTTAAATTTATTACACTTTCATGTTTTTATTTTGTCATTTTCTTACATCAATATGATCGTCACTTACATCAAAACATGGTGGATGCACATCAATACCATCTCATCTAATGAGAAAAGACGCGGACGCTTGTTAGAAGCCATAACTCCAGAGGCACCGTAAGTCCTCAGCCGGTCAGTCAACAGGCTAAACTCAAAAATACCGGAGAAATGTCAATAGCGACCTAGCCATTTAAGTGTGTCAAAATAAAAGTCTGGTGTTTATTTATCCACTAACGCTGTATTATTTCATGTATGAAGGTTATACTGTAGCAGATGTCTCTTTAAGAATTGCGGCCGGCCGCGGCCGTTACAGGAGAATACAGAACGGCCGTCGACGGCCGCTACGGGGTATAGAGGGTTAAGCAAAACTGTTTAAAATGATTAGCAAAGTTAGCTAAGTCACATGGTTAGCATAGTTAGCATGCTAGCATGCTAGTTAGCATTTTTAGCAAAACTGCTTAAAATTATTAGCTAAGTCAGCTAAGTAACATGGCTAGCATGTTAGTTAGCATAACTACTAAAAATGATTAACTAAGTTAGCTAAGTAACATGGTTAGCATAGTTAGCATGTTAGTTAGCATAGTTACCATAACTGCTAAAAATGATTAGCTAAGTTAGCTAAGTCACATGGTTAGCATACTTAGCATTTTAACATTGTTAGCATGCTAGTTAGCATAGTAACTTGGTTAACATTATTATCTTTGTTAACATAGTTAGCATAACTGCTAGCAAACATTAGAGCCATTCCAAGTGTCAGTTATTGTCAACTATCTACCTAAATAATTTAACCATTTAAACTATCCACTTATTTAACTGTTCAGTCAGTCATTCCAACTATGTTAAACCTCATCTACCTAGCAACCAATATAGTTTGTTTTTACTCTGTATGATATTTTACATCATATTTTTGCATTTTCATGCACTGTATTTCCTTCAGGTAATGCTTTTCTAGTTTGTTATTACTGTTTGCTTTTGTTTATGTAAAGCACATTGAATGACCTATGTGTATGAATTGTGCTATATAAATAAACTAACCTCTAATTTTTTGGGGGAAAAATACTGAATTTATTGAGTAAATAACTATTTTAAGAGGGACTATGCATGTGGAACATGATAATTGACACAGAGAGTTTTTACACACCCAAACCCACACTTCAGGAAAAAAAAGGTTACACACTGAAATCAAAACAAAAAGCTAGATACCTATGCATGGATTGTTGGTGTCAATGGGCAAAGATGTGTTTCTTGGAGTGTATCCTCTCCAGCAAGAACAGTTGTAGCTGCCAATGGTGTTGGCACAGGTGGAGTTCAGACCACATGGATCAAAGTCGCATTCGTTTACATCTATCAACAGCAGAAAAAAGGACAAACATTGGGAAACTAATAGGGACAAACGATTCAAAGATATGTGCGTAGAACATGAAATCTTCTGACCTGGATGCATAGGCTGATTGAAAGAAACAAACGCCGCTTTTGTGACATTTTCAAAGTGAGGCTGTTTATTTGCCCTCGTCATATCTTATTTTACTGCCATACTCAAGATTAAATTTAATTAAATGTCTTGTGGTTTTGCCAAGCAAATCATTTAACTATATAAACTATCCACCTATTTAACTGTTCAGTCATTCCAACTATATTAAACCTCATCTACCTAGCAACCAATATAGTTTGTTTTTACTCTGTATGATATTTTACATCATATTTTTCCTTCAGGAAATGCTTTTCTAGTTCTTATTCTTATTCTTCCGCTAACGCATTTAATGCAGCTTCAACCGTTTAACGTAGAAACTTCATTCAAACTATGTTACGTAGGTCTTACTTGGGGCATGGGTGCTATGCATTTTTCAGCTTTGTAACTTTTATACTTTTTAAACTATTAATTAAAAACTATCAAAATTTCCCCATTGACTTAACATTATGATTATGACATCACAACACGGCCGTTAAGCAATTAGAATCCTGTGGCAGGTGTTCGGGCCACCTGGACCAACTGCCAGTCTCAGGCTTTAAGCATACAAACTGGCCCTATTAAGACTACACATCCTGTTCAACTGCTTCCTCTGCCAAAAACTGTTTCAAAATAAAAGTCCTCACTACAATATTTCACTGTTAAACAATTTAACCCTTTAAACTACTGAACTTTTTAACTGTTCAGCCATTGTAACTGTTACTTATCATCAACTATGACTCTTACCCACTGTAGTTAGTTAGCTAAGTTAGCTAAGTCACATGGTTAGCATGCTAGCATGTTAGCATGCTAGTTAGCATTTTTAGCAAAATTTTTTAGCAAAACTGCTTAAAATGATTAGCTAAGTTAGCTAAGTCACATGGTTAGCATAGTTAGCATGCTAGTTAGCATTTTTAGCAAAACTGCTTAAAATGATTAGCTAGGTTAGCTAAGTCACATGGTTAGCATAGTTAGCATGCTAGTTAGCATTTTTAGCAAAACTGCTTACAATGATTAGCTAAGTCAGCTAAGTAACATGGTTAGCATGTTAGTTAGCATAACTACTAAAAATGATTAACTAAGTTAGCTAAGTAACATGGTTAGCATAGTTAGCATGTTAATTAGCATAGTTACCATAACTGCTAAAAATGATTAGCTAAGTCACATGGTTAGCATACTTAGCATTTTAACATTGTTAACATGCTAGTTAGCATAGTAACTTGGTTAACATTATTATCTTTGTTAACATAGTTAGCATAACTACTAGCAAACATTACAGCCATTCCAAGTGTCAGTTATCGTCAACTATCTACCTAAATAATTTAACCATTTAAACTATCCACTTATTTAACTGTTCAGTCAGTCATTCCAACTATGTTAAATCTCATCTACCTAGCAACCAATATAGTTTTTTTTTACTCTGTATGATATTTTACATCATATTTTTGCATTTTCATGCACTGTATTTCCTTCAGGTAATGCTTTTCTAGTTTGTTATTACTGTTTGCTTTTGTTTATGTAAAGCACATTGAATGACCTATGTGTATGAATTGCGCTATATAAATAAACTAACCCCTAATTGTTTTGGGGAAAAATACTGAATTTATTGAGTAAATAACTATTTTAAGAGGGACTATGCATGTGGAACATGATAATTGACACAGAGAGTTTTTACACACCCAAACCCACACTTCAGGAAAAAAAAGGTTACACACTGAAATCAAAACAAAAAGCTAGATACCTATGCATGGATTGTTGGTGTCAATGGGCAAAGATGTGTTTCTTGGAGTGTATCCTCTCCAGCAAGAACAGTTGTAGCTGCCAATGGTGTTGGCACAGGTGGAGTTCAGACCACATGGATCAAAGTCGCATTCGTTTACATCTATCAACAGCAGAAAAAAGGACAAACATTGGGAAACTAATAGGGACAAACGATTCAAAGATATGTGCGTAGAACATGAAATCTTCTGACCTGGATGCATAGGCTGATTGAAAGAACCAAACGCCGCTTTTGTGACATTTTCAAAGTGAGGCTGTTTATTTGCCCTCGTCATATCTTATTTTACTGCCATACTCAAGATTAAATTTAATTAAATGTCTTGTGGTTTTGCATGCCACCCCCTATGTAACAGTTCAGTTGAATGAAATGGGATGTGAACCAACCTCTCTGGCAGAACGGTCCATTTGTCGGTAAACCATTAAGACATCCACAGGTGCCTTCGCTGAACTCATCACAGGCTCCATAAGTGATACAGCTGTCATGGGGCCAGGTGTACTGCTCCTCACAGACACACCGATATCCACTTGTGTTTGAGTAACACACTGATGGATGATGGACAATCAGTTACTATCATGGTATAGTTGGGGAGAAGCATCATTGCAACTTGATTTCACCGTATACTGTACGTATATTCATTATACGAATACAGTAATGAAACCGTTATGAGGCTTTCTGGAGCACATACAACTATGTGAATATGATGTGAATAATATGTAAAGCTTTTGTCATTTGTCAATACCAAATGCATTCTCAATCTGATGTTATTCTCACCTGTTGTGACATTGATGTTAGCGATATCAATTTGTTCAGTTGTTGCGAGTGGGAGAGGAAGGTCAAGTTCAGACAACTCCATCTTTAGTTGGTCAGCATCTACTGTTCTCATCACAATATCAAACTCAAATGTGTACACTTCTGTAGGACCTGTAAGGGATAGTAATGTAAAATGCAATTGTGTCTTTCCTTATGCCTTATATGGCAAAACCACAGCTGTAAGTATATCCTTTCCCGACCCAACTCTTGCCTTGAGCCATATTGCTTAAAGGATTGGTTTGCCGTAAACACAATCTAGGGGTCTATTTATGAATAATGATGAGTTAAACATTTAGTTTGTGAGTAAAATTGCATTATTCGGAGGAGTTTTGAGCTAGAACATTATTTGTATTAGCAACAGGCATAGAGCCACGTCAAAATAAAGAGCAATTTTCAAATCACTGACAAAGTTCAATATGGCAGATTCAAATCAGTGGGCACGTTAGACTTCCTGCAGTGTTGCTGGAATGCGCAGATCTGGTTTAACATAACTCATGCATCACGTTCAAACATATATGCGCACCGCTGCAAGAAGCTACAAGAACATAATTTGGCCCCCAAATGAAAGGTATCACCGTTATCATCCATAAATAGACCCTAGGTTGTGTTTACCCCAAACCAATCCTTGAAACATCACTAAGAATACAGGAAAAATGAGGAAATTATACAAAGAGAGAAACACACCTATGCATTGGTTGCTGCCGCTAATAGGCAGAGATGAGCTTGTTGGAGTGTATCCTACCCAGCAAGAGCAGTTGTAGCTGCCAATGATGTTGGAGCAGTTGGAGTTTGGACCACACTGATCAAAGTCACATTCATTTATATCTATAAAGAATAGATATAGGCGAAATGAGGAAATTATACAAAGAGAGAAACACACCTGTGCATGGCCTTTCATTGGCACAATTATTAAAAAAGTAGTCTTTAATCAACTTACCACCTTCCTAACATCAAATAGGTATTTTGATTACTTTCAGTCGGGTTTCCAGGCAAATCACAGTACTAATACAGCTCTCATTAAGGTTTTCAATGACATACGCCTTGTGGGATATTTTTTTTCATTGAATGTTTAGTATACCTTATATACATGTAGTGAAATCTAATTGTCATCTCCTTACTCTGACCCTTGTGTTTTCTGAAACTCCAATGTTGGAATGTTTAGTTAAATTAACCCCTGTGTCACCGAACTGTGGGTAACCCTCAGGATGGGGGGTCGTAAACATTTCTTATCTCTGTTAAAATACCAGATGGTTAAGTGATCACTGGAGGGTGACAACTTGTGATTTTCCATGGGTGTGGGGTAAGGGTATAAGAGTTGGCTTCACCCACAGATGTGTGGGCTTGTTACTTTGACATTTCATGTGTGTAACATGCTCGCGGCGTCGTGAATAAAGCTGCAGTCTCACACCAGTTGTCTTGGATTAATTTTGACCACAGCCTCAATACAGATTCAGGTAAAACCTCAGTCCTAGTGCTACTGGACTGGAATATTTTATTACACAGACTAGAACACTGGGTTGGATTTACAAACATAGTTATCAACTGGCGGAAATCATATCTTCAAGAAAGGAGTTTCTTTGTTGCCATTGGAAACTGTAACTCAACACCAACGTCCTTGACCTGTGGTGTTTCCCAGGGGTCGATCTTGGGGCCACTATTATTCAACCTCTACAGTATACTGTATGCTCCCACTTGGACAAATCATCCAAAATAATCTGATTTCATATCATAGCTATGTAGATGACACAAATTTACTTTTGTTTAAATTTAAATTTGCTCTATCACCAAACTACTATGGCCCCCTTGAATCACTGTGTATAGAACAAATCAACACCTGGATGTCTCAAAATTGTCTTTAGCTGAACAAAGAAAAAGCTGAAGTAAAGTAATTATATTTGGTAAAAGGAAGGAAAGACTTAGGGTTGCCACTGTCCATAACACAAAATGTTTGAAGGCAAACGATACTGTTAAAAATCTTGGTGTATTAATTAACAGTGATCTAAATTTCAACAGCCACATGAAAGCGATAACTAAATCAGCTTTTTACCACCTCAAAATTATTGCTAAACTTAGAGGGCTGATGTCAAAAGATGATTTAGAAAAACTCATTAATGCATTTATCTCCAGCAGGGTTGATTACTGCAATGGACTTCCTACAAAGGCCTTCCTAAAAAGACTAACAGCTTCAGGTGATACAAAATGCAGCAGCTAGGGTTCTCACAAAAAACTAAAAAGAACTGACCACATTACTCCAATTCATAAGTCCCTGCACTGGCTTCCAGTAGGCCAAAGAGTTGACTTTAAAGCACTACTGCTTGTTTATAAATCACTAAATGGAGCAGGACCTAAATACCTTTCAGACATGCTTCAGCAGTACACACCCTCCAGACCTCTGGTCTCAGGAGAAAAACCTGTTAGTAAAACCTGCTGTTAGAACTAAACATGGTGAAGCAGCTTTTAGCTGCTATGCGGCTCAGCTCTGGAACCAACTTTCGGATGACATTAAAACGGCCCCAACTGTAGCCGGTTTTAAATCTAGACTTAAGACCAAACTGTTCTCAGATGCTTTCTGCTAACCTTGTGTCTTTTATTTTGTCTTTTTAATTATTCTTTATTTTAAAACGATTTTACCTTGTGCTTGTATGGGGGTTTTTTTATTCATTTATTTTTTATTTTTTTATTATTATGATCTTTAGCTTTTAAACTATTATTTCACTATTGCCCTTTTATGTTTTTATTTGTTATTACTGTTTGCTTTTGTTTATGTAAAGCACATTGAATGACCTCTGTGTATGAATTGCGCTATATAAATAAACTAACCTCTAATTTTTTTGGGGAAAAATACTGAATTTATTGAGTAAATAACTATTTTAAGAGGGACTATGCATGTGGTACATGATAATTGACACAGAGAGTTTTTACACACCCAAACCCACACTTGAGGGAAAAAAAAGGTTACACACTGAAATAAAAAAAAAGCTAGATACCTATGCATGGATTGCTGGTGTCAATGGGCAAAGATGTGTTTCTTGGAGTGTATCCTCTCCAGCAAGAACAGTTGTAGCTGCCAATGGTGTTGGCACAGGTGGAGTTCAGACCACATGGATCAAAGTCGCATTCGTTTACATCTATCAACAGCAGAAAAAAGGACAAACATTGGGAAACTAATAGGGACAAACGATTCAAAGATATGTGCGTAGAACATGAAATCTTCTGACCTGGATGCATAGGCTGATTGAAAGAACCAAACGCCGCTTTTGTGACATTTTCAAAGTGAGGCTGTTTATTTGCCCTCGTCATATCTTATTTTACTGCCATACTCAAGATTAAATTTAATTAAATGTCTTGTGGTTTTGCATACCACCCCCTATGTAACAGTTCAGTTGAATGAAACGGGATGTGAACCAACCTCTCTGGCAGAACGGCCCATTTGTCGGTAAACCATTAAGACATCCACAGGTGCCTTCGCTGAACTCATCACAGGCTCCATAAGTGATACAGCTGTCATGGGGCCAGGCATACTGCTCCTCACAGACACACCGATATCCACTCGTGTTTGAGTAACACACTGATGGATGATGGACAATCAGTTACTATCATGGTTATAGTTGGGGAGAAGCATCATTGCAACTTGATTTCACCGTATACTGTACGTATATTCATTATTTATATACATATACGGTAATTAAACCTTTATGAGGCTTTCTGGAGCACATACAACTATGTGAGTATAATATGAATAATACGTAAAGCTGATTGAAAGAACCAAACACCACATAACATCAATCTGATGTTATTCTCACCTGTTGTGACATTGATGTTAGTGATATCAATTTGTTCAGTTGTTGCGAGCGGGAGAGGAAGGTCAAGTTCAGACAACTCCATCTTTAGTTGGTCAGCATCTACTGTTCTCATCACAAGATCAATCTCATATGTGTACACTTCTGTAGGACCTGTAAGGGATAGTAATGCAAAATGCATTTAAATGCAGTGTCTTTAATTGACTTTGTGCTGTAGGTATATCCTTTAACGACCTAACTCTCCCTTGAGCCATATTGCTTAAAGGATTGGTTTGCGGTAAACACTACCCAGGGGTCTATTTTGGCAGTGTGAAAGGGCTCTATGATTAATAATGAGTTGAGTCAAACTTTAGTTTGGGAGTAAACCTTAATCGGAGGGGTTTTGAGCTAGAACATTATTTGCATTAGCAACAGGCATAGAGCTAACCTGACCCTAGCCAGATGAATTTCGTTCCGCTTAGCTCCGCCTTGCTTCACTCACATCCATCTGGGACCTCTTCCATTTACAGTGATTTCTGCAACTGATTTTATGGTACAGCCAATCAGGACGCAGGGCGGGAGTTTCATAGATGTGGCATAGCGTAGAAGCGACTGTGAGACTGTTATCAGCGTCACGGGTTGGCTTCGATGTGAGTGGTTGAAGTAGCACGTCAATAGATGACGGACAAGTGGCTTATTCAATCATATGCAAGCATTTTTTGATTAGGCCCAGCCTTCTGAAGAAACACTTCAATGGATCGGTTCCAGATGGATGAGTGGAGCTAGGCGGAGCGAAATTCATCTGGCTAGGGTCAGGTTAGCATAGAGCCACATCAAAATAAATTGCAATATTCAAACCATTCAATATGGTAGCTTCAAATCAGTGAGCACGTTTGACTTCTTGCAGTGTTGCAAAAATGCGCAGATCTGGCTGAACGTGATGGAAGTTGGTGCTGTATACCTGCATCCCGTTCAGATATATATGCGGACCGCTGCAAGAAGTCGAAGGTGCCCACTGATTTGAAGCTACCAGAACATGAAGGAAGGTAATTATACTGACTTCATTAACAGTCCTTATTGTAACATCTCTGTACACTTTCAAAGTTTAAAATACTTCAATTTGTCTGTATGGTTCTCTCCAAACCACCACTGAAGTACTGTATAAGGCTATTTTGAGCTTAACACTTACATGATGGGTTTCTGGACAGGAAAGGCTGGATGAAGAATTTCAGTACATTCTCTGAGTGGTTTTCTCTCGTGTAATCAGACGGATGACTCAGCTCACCCAAACTGGAAGAGTCAGAGGAACATTTTAGGAAATGGAAATATAATAATCATATTATAATAATATTAGAATCATATCTAATCTCATCAATTCTTGTCATATTGTATGATATCACGTTGCATCTTTTTGCATGGCATCACACTCAATTGTATCATATGGTATTGCATCATATCCTTTTGTGCCTTACCTCTATTCACTGTAAAATCATTTCCTATTTTTTTCTAAAATTATTTCATAACAATAACTCTTATACAACTAGACAGTTAAACAGACCCTTTCAACTGCATAAACAAACATGTGCGTTACTAAAGCATATCCGGTGGCACAGAAAACAACAATAAGCTATTTGCTTCTTGGAGACAAAAAAATAAAATATTAAGTTGACATTTTGTAGAGGATTATTTTAAAGTCTGAATCATTTACATTTCAAAGTATCTGCGCTAGTTTTGAGTGTTTTAACTGGAAACCCTCTAGGAACAGATTGAAAGGGTCTATACAATTACAATTCCTTTTGTGGCTTGTCATAACCAAATGGTATTTGAACATTTCATGTTATCTTGTCTACACATACATGTGCTGGTAAGTTTCACACGAGAGGTTCTTGCTGCTGACACACAGTAGAAGGCCTGCAGAGGCTGAGGGTAAAAATGGACGCAGGCTTTCACCAAACAGTAAGGAGATGAAACTGATGTCTTTCCACTGTAGGTCACTGATCGAGTCCAAACGGAGCTCCCCAAGCACATCCAGGACATGAGTTACAGATGAACCCATGACTGTCAGAGACTGTTAGGAGTGGAAACTAATTTGAATTACAAAATGAGCCTGTTTACATTGAATACATCAGTAGATGCAATCTGAACTCAAAGAACTTTAACAAAGCAGGTATCACAGTAATCTTACATTTATTCTTACTATTATAAATATAACCTAAAGTGTGGCAGTATCAAAATAACTATTAAATGCCCACAATACCGAGCTGGAGACTATGTTGGAGAAGAGGATGAGAGCTCCATCCAGAATGGCAATGGTCTTGGTGAGGAGCAACTTCCAGGTCTCCCTGGAGTAAGTGATGTTGCTGGACAGTTCGCACACCAGGAGCTGGGCCAGGTGTATTTCGGTGAATCCTGTAAGCTGTGTGTTTGCAGAAGCATAAACAACTTTTTACTTTCAAAGCATTTTCCCAAGATACTGCTGAACTGAATAAATGTAGACTGCTTTAATGATCCCACAACACTAAAATTAGTTGAGGCCTAAAACCAAGCATAACCAATGCTTACACCCACTGGCCTCAACTCAAAATGAATGGTGTTATTAGACTTTAAAAACTACATTGCTACAATGTTGACGTGTGCACTCACTCCAAATTTGGACAATGGATTTCAAACATCCAATGGGTGCAATGCAACTCAGCATCACATCATCACATTATGGCGGACTCAAGCCCCATTTGAAAGCATGGACTTAAGTGTTGATAAGTAACAAATGTAACAACCTCCATAATGATGTCTGCTTGTACGTCTCTGCCTGTTACCTAGTAGGCCTAACATTGTTATGAAGAGTACCCAGATACTATGGCAAGCCGATTGAGCATTTATTCAGATATCTTGATATCAGGCATAATTGTCATGTACATGTAAGCCATTTCTGTCCACTATTTAACTAGTGAGCCATTTCTGTGTGAACTAGTTAACTAGTGACAGCCAAAATGCTCACTAGTTAACTAGTACGGCCCAAATTTTCTCTAGTTAACTAGTTCATATGTTTGATATCTTACTAGTTAACTAGTAATGCTCAGCATGTTCACTAGTTAACTAGTTGACACTGAAATGTGCACTAGTTAACTAGTTTAAAGACTTCTATATTTTACTAGTCAACTAGTAAGGTACAAAAATGTTTACTAGCTGACTACTGAATGTCAAATTCCCACTTGTTAACTTCTATGTAATTTGGCCAGCCGCTTGAGCATTTATTCTGATATCTTGATATCAGGCCAACATGCAAGCCATTTTTGTCAACTAGTTAACTAGTTAGCCATGTTTGTGCACACTAGTTAACTAGTGACAGCATAAATGCCCACTAGTTAACTAGTGAACACATATTACCTTTACTAGTTAACTAGTGAGAGCCAGAAATGTCCACTAGTTAACTAGTAAAGGCCAAAATGCATACCAGTCAGCTAGTTGAAGGCTTTTGGGTCTCACTAGTTAACTAGTGACAGCCAAAAATGTGCACATGTTTACTAGTGAAGGCAAAACTCTTCACTAGTTAACTAGTTGGAGTAGGTCAATGTCACTAGTTAACTAGTGAACCATAAATGGCTTACTAGCTAGCTAGGTGACGGCAGCAGGCTCACTAGTTAACTAGTTGATGCATCCTTTGTCCAAACTAGTTAACTAGTGAGGTCATAAATGTATACTAGTAAACTAGTTGAAGCCTAAATTCACACTAGTCAGCTAGTGGCGCAGAATTAAAATTAGGAGGCGGAGAACTCTGGAAATTAAGGGTTTCTATTGGCTCCCTATGTCTAAATAGAACATGACAACCAATCACAGCGCAGAATTTCACAAAATCCCACCCACAACATTTGCATGTGGCACACAAGTTAACATGCTGGCCAAAGGAACTTTAACTAGTAAACTAGTGGCTTCAACGTTGTCGTGTTATGAAATAACCCGTGAGTCCGACTAAGTTAACGTGTCTCTTTATTGTGAACCTTCCCCAACTCTGGCGGTAACTCCCCTCACCTCTGACCCTGCCGATGATGTAATCATGCAGCTCTCGTTAACATACATAACACCACATCTCCCTTTCTAGAATCACTGGGTGGACTACCAGTTGATTCCTCAGACCTTAGAGGATTATTCTGCCTCTTTTGTTGGAAGGTCTGTTTTTTTTCCTTGAACATCACAAATACATTCAACCTATATCTCTGCCTTACTTTATGTAAACTTATCACTGCTGTAACCTCATACTGTAAACTGTATTTTCCTTTTTCCACATGGTATATTTCAGTTTCTGAACACAAATACCAAAATATCAAAATATGCATTTACCCTATTAACAAGTAGACATAACTGAAAAATCTTTCCCATTTTTTTTTTATAAACACAGATCATTGAGAACATGCATGTGTGTTTTCTTTTCAGAAACCTATGTCTTTACAAGTCCAACCTTGTTGGTTTCACCACAGCTCTCCCAGACCTCGTTCTAGGAGTAGATGGCAGATTACGAACAGTCTGTGATTCTGCAGGTGTCTGCTCAGGAATGCCATCTGATGGTGGCGGCTGTTGCGTTGCTCCGCTGTTCTGCTCTGGAGAGGCCCCCATGGGAATCAGGTGATGGCGATTGCGTCTCACTGTTCCGTGAGGTGCATCCACAAGGTAGGAACGTGGGGTGTTGTGGCTGCTGATCACTGTTCCAGGTGTTCTTTAGTCTGTTACCCACACCTCTTGTCCTGGTGGGAGATCATTGAGGTTGCGCGTGCGATGACGCCTGTTGTAGTGTTGAGCGTCTATTGTTCTTTTCACCCTTTCTCTCACTGCCACAGTTCCGCTGTCGGGAAGAGCAGGGTCAAGCAATGCCGGAAGTGTTGGCACAGTTGTGCGAAGGCGCCTCCCCATCAAGAGTTGGGCTGGGCTGTACCCGTTCTGCAGTGGCATGGCCCTGTATGACAGCAGAGCAAGGTAGGGGTCTGCTGCCTTTTTGAGAAGCTCCTTGATGGTCTTGACCGCCCGCTCAGCTTCACCGTTACTCTGTGGGAATTTTGGACTACTGGTGATATGGCAGAAGCCATATGACTCTGCAAATGCTGCAAAAGCCATACCTGAGAACTGCGGCCCGTTGTCGGTCACCAGCGTCTCGGGAATACCGTGACGTGCGAAGATAGACTTTAGATGGACAATGACATCCGCCGATCTGGAAGGGGTGAGCTGAGCAATCTCCACGAACCTGGATGCGTAATCCACCACAAGCAGGTAGGTCTTGCTTCCCAGCATGAAAAGATCAGCTCCCAGCTTCTGCCACGGTCTGTCAGGATAGCTTGATGGAATTAGTGGCTCTTTGCTGTTCTGCCTTTCTTTGCAGCATGCACGGCAGTTGAGGACCAGCTCCTTCAGCTGCTGGCTCAGGCCAGGCCACCACACTGACTGTCTAGCACGCTCTCTGCACTTTTCCACGCCCTGGTGGCCTACATGCAGTCTGGCCAGAACATCATTTCTCATAGCTGAGGGGATTACCAGCCTGGTTCCCTTCAATAAGAGTCCCTTATGAATGGTAAGAAATGCACATTCCGCCCAGCATGCTTTGAGTAGAGATTCCTTAATGCTGTGCTCTGGCCAGCCTTCTTCACACAGCCGCATCACCTTTGCACATACACTGTCTGTCCTCAGCTGCTTTCTCAATTCGTCCAGATACTCCGACCTTGCAGGTAAGTTCTCGGTGATGGAATCAGCATATATGTTAGAGTCCTCTAGGAAATCATTTTCCTCTGGTGTCGCACCCCTCTTGACTGGAGCCCTTGACAGTGCGTCGGCTGTCCCCAGACACTTTCCTGGCACATGAGCAATGGAATAGGAGTAGCGCATCAGCCGCATGCGAAATCGCTGGATTCGCGGGGGGAGGGCATCTAATGCTTGTGACCCCAAAAGGCTCAGCAATGGTTTGTGGTCAGTTTCTAGCGTGAAGTGTTTGCCAATGAGGACATTTCTGAACCTCTCACAGGCCCAGGTCAGTCCCAATGCCTCCTTTTTAACCTGCGCGTATCTCTGCTCAGTCTGTGTGAGCGATCGTGACACATAGGCTACTGGCTTCCACATATCCTCCCACAGTTGAAGGAGAACTCCTCCCAGGCCATAGGAAGAAGCGTCTGCCGAAACTTTAACCTCCCTGTTGGGGTCATAAATCGCCAACACTGGTGGGCTAGTGAGTGCCTCTTTCAAATTCTGAAAAGCATGGGCTTGATCAACTCCCCACACCCAGCAGTTCTTCTTTGAGAGGAGATCTCGCAGAGGTTTGTCTCTCTCTGCCAGCTGTGGGATGAACTTCCCCAGTTGGTTGACGATGCCGAGAAAACTCCTCAGCTCACTCACGTTTGTGGGCTGCTCCATTTTCATTACAGCCTCTGTCTTCCTCGGATCTGGGCTGATGCCGCTGCTGGAGATTGTATGGCCCAAAAAGGTCACCACTTGCTTCGACAGGTCGCATTTATCGATGTTCAATGTGATACCTGCCCTCTGGATCCTCTCCAGTACAGTATGCAGTCGGCAATCATGTTCTTCTTGAGACCGGCCCCACACGAGAACGTCGTCCATGTGGCAGACAACCCCCTGAAGACCGTCTGTGACCTCCGTCACCATTCTGTTCTGGAAGTGCTCAGGGGCTGAGGCTATTCCGAATGGGAGTCTATTGAAGTGATAGCACCCAAAAGGTGTTATGAACGTGGTGTACTTCGCTGAATCTTCAGTTAGAGGTATTTGCCAGAACCCCATGTTTGAATCCAGTTTGCTGAAGATTTCTGCGCCTGCCAGCTTTCCTAATGTTTCTTCCACAGAAGGAAGGATGTACTTCTCTCTACACACCGACTCGTTAAGCTTTTTGAGGTCGACACATATACGCACTGCACCCATCTTCTTCGGCACCACTACGATGCCGGCGCACCAGTCTGTCGGGTCCTCCACCCTGCTGATCACCCCAAGGCTTTCCATTCGTGACAGCTCTTGCTTCACTTTGTCCATTAAAGGCAGTGGAATCCGCCTGGGCGTCTTGAGAGAAAATGGCTCCGCGCCTGGTTTCAGACGGATGATGTATGGCTGACGCATCTCTCCCAGACCACTGCACAGCTTTGGATAGCTCGTTTTCAGTGTCTCTATGCTGATGCTGTCCAGGCGTGCAACAAGCTTGAGTTTGCTGATAGCTGGCCTCCCCAGCAATGCCGTGTGCAGGTGCTTGATGATGTACACCTCCTCCATAGCCGCTTTGTCGCCTCTCCGTAGCTGCATGTCTGTGACACCCACAACATCCAATGGATTCCTCCCAGGTCCCATTAGAGGCTTGGATGCAGCAGCAAGGATAGGTGCATGAGAGTTATGAAAAAGCTCTTTGAATACAGTGTGTGGCAAAACTGTAACATCGGCACCTGTGTCAATTTTAAATGGCACCTGTCTTTTGTTTATGTCTATGTTACCCATCCATGGCTCACCATTTGCTATGACACTGCCGAGAAACACTCCATTGTCATCCTCCTCTTCTATTTCGTTAACAGTCTTTGGTGCTGTGCACACTCTCTGATAGTGTCCCCTTTTACCGCATGAGTGGCACTTTACATCATTGGCAGGACAGTCACGTATTGAATGGGATGAGGAACCACCACATTTACTACACTGGATGTTCTTTGCCTTGCTGTACTGAGCGCCATGCTGCTTAGGCCTAAATTGTGCTTTAGAATGTTCAGGTTTACCTCTATCTTTTGCCTTGTCACTGCCTTTGAACACGCTGTCGATGGCTTTGCTGTCACCGGCATCTGACCCAGAGCCTCTCAGCGTGACTTGCTGGCGTTTCACCTCCTCGCTCTGTCGCGCTCTTGTGATCGCTGACTCCAGTGTCAAATCCTTATCCAACTGCATTCTCTCCGACAGCCGCATGTCGCGCAGCCCCACGACAATCCTGTCTCGGAAGTTCATCATGTAGAAGTCCATAGTCACAGTGTTCAGCTAGTGCATAGAGGGCCGTGACAAACGAGTCTACAGTTTCGTTTTCGCCTTGTACACGCATGTTGAATTTTGCCCGCTCATATATCACATTCTTCTTAACAATAAAAAAAGTTCTGGAAGGCATCGCGAACGCCTCTGTATCAGGGGCGGAGCCAGACATTGTAAACATTCGGGGCTTAGCCCATTTAATTTTTTTTTTAAATAACCCCTTAAATAATGACTTCTAGTGAATTTTGTGTACACTAATGGACACATTGAGACTTAAAAAATGTGAAACTAACATTCAACAGATTCAAGGTATCTGACTGGCACTACACTGTGTAAAATTATAGTTTTGGGTCTTTCAAGAGGCAATATCTGTTCATATCTATTTAGCATGTACTTAGTTAATTAAGCGTTTCTTATGGTTTGCATATTATAGTATTTGTTTATTTTCATTAGGCTATTGTTTGATATGACATTATTGTTTATTATTGCTATTCTCCTTCTTCCTCTTCCCTGATCTCATCTGTGTGACAAATAAATAGAATATCTTATACTATAATATACATAATATTATGATATAATTACAGTATGGCCAGTCATCAGGATACAAGGGTATTTAAGAAGGAATGCATTATCATCTTGACATAGGCGTTTCTAAATTATATTAATTTTGTAATTTAGCAAGATTATTCATAGTTTTCATCAGGTCCCTTTACACAGGTGCATAAAATCAAGCACCTAGATTATGAATGCAGACTGCATGGTGCTTGATTAACACACTTATGATTAACACACTTTTTTTTAGTTAATAATTAGTTAGGCAGCCAAAACTACATAACATGACTTTTATATTTATGTGGACTCTTGGATTATAAGATCTGTGGTGGTGGATAGGATATCAACAAGGTTTTAAGGTAGGCTAACAGTTAACATTCTTTTGTGCAACATATGACACTGAAAAGTTGACATGGGTAGATAACTGTTTGGTTTTTCTGACATTTCAAAACAGTGTAGCCTAATTTATTACAAGACGAGGCAGAGTCCTGCACGGGTCCGATTTTGTAAATCCGCACCCGCCCGTACCCGCAGTCATTGGAACTGCATCCGACCCGTTTTCCGACAGCAGCACTGATTAAAATCTGCACCCGACCCGACCTGCTTAAAATAGAACCGACACCCGACCCGCACCCGAAATAAAATCAGTTTAGCCTGCCAAATTTTAGACACACTTACAAAAATGTTTATTGCCAGGTCATACAGAAGTTATCACACGACCATTAACACAATGACAACAGCCTACGCTGTCAAAAGAGCTAGGCTACCCTATAGGCTATATGAAGAACATGGCTACCAAAACACTGAGTGATAACATTTTAGGCTACCAACCGGCCTGTGCATTAGGCTACTTAACTATAGCCTACAATTGGGGCTGAGACGTGGATCCAATATCTAATGAGGGCAATTTTGGCCTGTACCTTTTCCCGAGGGGATTAGATCCTGTTTGTGGTGGCGTGGTGTTTTAAATTGCTGTGTAAAAAAAGAACATCGTCCACTGTTGATGGTTTCAGCTGACTCCTCCGCTCCTGGATAACGTATCCAGCACAAGAGAAGTCTCGGCTCACTTGCAGCTGGATGCAGGGATGGCGAGGGATAGACCTCCGCAATCTGGGCAATATAAGGGAAAAGGCGAGCATGATCTTGCCACCATGACAAAACGTCAAAAGGGTCATCTTTTGGCGTTTTGTGATCGATGTAAGCAGCCACTTCGTCCTGATATTGCGGGGCCTCGTCACTGGAATCTTCTACGTCTGATAAAGTGTCCGCCGACACTCGAACTCGCTTCTCCGGTGGGGGGCGGTGGCACTGCTGTTCAGGACTTCCACGCTTATCCTTGAGGTCTATGATAAATGTAAACAAACATTGCAGTGCAAAATAACGTTATATATTGTATAGGCAGATGTAGGTAACGTTAAGTTTGGCTACCTTTCACAAGGCGCCGCAACTCGCTGTGCACGCTTGTCACTTCACTACTGTCAGCAAGTAGCTTCAAACTTTTCAGTTTAGGATGCAGTAACATTGCAAGTCTATGTAAAAGATGAATGTCGAACTTGTCCTGGAGAATACTGAGGCATTTCTCCTTCAGTGAGGAAATGGTCATGCTATCATTTGAAGAAGCTTGCAAATGGCGTCTGATGCGCTCATACCAAACAATGGTTAGATGGAGCGTCGGGGTTTTCGATGCCTCTAAAGCTTTAGTGGCTTCCTTAAATCGCTCCAGGAATGCAACAAAGTCGGAGAGAGCCTCTTCATCCAAGTTTGTGAGGCGGTTAACTTCCCTTCGCTCTTCCAGAAGTGTGCGGATGTCTTCATATTGACTGCTGATAGACTCTAGCATTGTATGCAGGGAATTCCACCGAGTCTCTACAGAGTTTTTAAGAGTCTTTTTCAGGCGAGCCTGAAGGTTGGTCTGCTTGAAATAGGTCACCAGTGACTTGGCAGAGTCAATCATAGCTGCTACTTCTTCTCCATACGTATCCTCCTGGGATGGTTTGAATGTAGTGTACAGGACAGTGTTGAAAATATGGGCAGCACAGTTCAATCTGGTCACTGTACGCAGGGCCGCAACTATATTTGCGCCCCTATCTGTCACGTAGACCAGTTTGGAGTAGAATTCATCAATGCCAAATTTGCGCAATGCGCTGACGATTGCTGGTTTAATGTTGTCGGCCGTTTTACGCAGTGAACTGTCCCACTCAGAGGTACAGAGCACTCGTTCGATCAGCTCCCACTTATTGTTTATGTAGTGCAGAGTAACACAAAGGTAGCCGATTTTTCTGTAGTCGTCAGTCCACATGTCCAAGGTAACAGCTCCATTACTCCCCCCCAACTGCATTTTAAGTTCTGGGATTATTTTTTGGCGAATCTCCTCTGCATATTTGTTAACTCCACGAGAAACCGTAGTAGGGTCAGGCAGTAGTTGTTTAGCATCCACCACCACCAGCTCGAGCACCAACATCTATCAACCCTTGTGCTAATGCAAAAACCCTCTCCGTGTACTGCCTCAAAGGGTCTAATATCATTGCATACAAAGTTCACAGACAGTCTGGTTATGGTGTCCTTATCATCTCTACGAGGCACCTTAAGTTCTGTTCCCTTTGAAAAATACTGTTCGATAGAACTGCTTGGTTTGTTACCACAGTTGTCTGCGTGTTTCCTCAGCGATGAAGTTCCCCATTTGCGGCTATCGAACACAAAAACCTTAAGGCAGGTTTTGCATGCAGCAAAGCCTTTCACAATATTGTTTTCCTCATCTGAGATAACTCCAAATTTCTCCCACACACTGGACTTGATTTTTGATGAGGTATTGTCGACAACTTTACAATCTCCACTAGCTATTCTTTTCTTTAACTCCTCAGGATCCATCTCGACGACTGCCGGCAGATCGCGCGGTTGTGATTTTTTAAAAGTGAAAGTAGGCCTAGAGAGTTCTGGGAAAGCGCGGGCATAAATAAACTGATATGGATTTTAAATTATTTTATCAACTTGAAATACAGACATATTCTTGTGGATGTGTTAAAATATGCATAGGCCTATATTTTTACGTTTGCACGTGACTGTTTTAAAACCGTCTTTAGACCCGTGTTTCCCCCTTGTCCGACCCGACCCGCACCCGTATCCGACACGGTTGGATATTTTTCACCCGTTCTAGCAAAATTTGCGGGTACCCGAACCCATACAGGACTCTGAGACGAGGATCACTTTGTTTTGGGAGCTGGAATTTCTTATTCTGCAGTAGGCTTAGCTAGCCTATGAGAGTACTGAATTTGCCTTTTCCGCCGACGAACGAGGACATTTAACGTTAAAGTTAAGCATTTAGGGAGCTAGCCAAGTAGCCTAACGTTAGCCTGCCTAACTGACTGAAAGCTCTTAACGTGAAATCACCAACCTGAAACAACACCATCCGTCAGTTCACTGGGCGATGCTGTTGCTTGAACGGAGCTGAGTGGTCTTTTGAAAAACTTTCTAATATCCATAACGTTTCAACAACATGTACAAAAAGTGTTTTATCACAGACTGTAAAAGTGACAGACTTCTGACAGAGGCTTTTTGGAACACCGAAGCCATGACGTAGCGTTGTCAAGGCAGCATTTTCACTGGATCTAAACAAATCAATCTAACCATTGAAATCACCATAGCGGATAGCCCAGAGATCTGGCATAGATCGTGTAGCAAGTCAAATTATTTTTCAATATTGGGCTTTGAAAATAAGGGATATAATTCCTCAGTAATAGAGCATTTTGTGACATTTATAGAGAAACCGAGGGGAAGTTATATTGGAAATAAGAGTTGCCGGGAATTTAAAACACTAAAAAAAGATTCGGGGCTTTTGAAAAAAGATTCGGGACTTAAGCCCCCTAAGCCACCCCCTAGCTCCGCCACTGCTCTGTATGTTCCCCTTGCTCCGTGTGTGAACGTCAATCCACGTAAAACATCATCCGCCTCATCTCCCATACAATATATCATAGTGTTAATCTGATTCTCCTCGGAGCTAGCATTCAGATTACTTGCCAAGCGAAATCTTTCGAACCTTCGGATCCATTTGGCCCACTCTTGCGGTCTTGAAAAGTCGAAACTCTCCGGTGGTTGTATGTTGAATGTTGCACTCGGCCAAACTGTTCTCTGTGCACCCGCCGCCGCCGCTGCCGCTCTATTGCCAACATCCTGCACATCCTGCTCATCCTCCATTCCGGTGATTTTTTTCGACACTTTAACGCGATAAAGAAAACTTTCAGACCCAAACTCGTGATGCCCAAACGTCCAAAACAGTGTCTATTCTCTCCACGTACTCACAGGACTTCTGACAACATGTCGTGTTATGAAATAACCCGTGAGTCCGACTGTAAGTTAACGTGTCTCTTTATTGTGAACCTTCCCCAACTCTGGCGGTAACTCCCCTCACCTCTGACCCTGCCGATAATGTCATCATGCAGCTCTAGTTAACATACATAACACCACAAATGTGACACTTACATGTAAACTAGTGAAGGCAGAACTGCTCACTAGTTAACTAGCCCTTAGAACCCGATTGACGCAAAGTGCGTCAAAAAACACACCCTTTCTTCTCTGTTACATTGCTCCGCGACTGTTCATCGCAACGAGATGAAACCTTTATTGCATGACAGAGAAGAAGTGGGGCTTTCCAAAGAGACTACGCACTTGTCTGTACGATCAAGTATGAAAATTAAAAAAATCATGAAATTAAATCAAATTGCATCATATTTACAGTCTATACTTTGCGTTCACCTGCGCACCCATTACTCTCGTTTGAATTACTCGCGAACCCAAGATCGCATAGATATGGCAAGCATATCAGATGAAAGAGGAGAAACAGGGCTATCCATTGGTACCATGGATATCGATCTTTCTGGCTTATAAAAACAGACGAAGTGACTGCAAAATATTAACGTCATGTGCTGCACACCCATTACTCTCGTTTGAATTACTCGCGGACCCGTGATCGGATAGATATGCCACGTATGTCAGATGGAAGAGGAGACACAGAGCTATCATTTGATATACCAATATAACATCCTTCTGGGTTATAAAACAGACGAAGTGGTAAAGCATGTTTATAATCCAACGCCATCATTTGTTTCTCTATGGCAAAACATGTTAATAATCCGGTTTTGAGATCCTAGCAAATTCCTGCATGGCATCCAATTCAAGGCTCACATTGCATCCCAATTTGTTCAACAAAGAAACACCTTTTTTACCTTTACTTTGTTCATGGCAATGCAGTAAAAAGTTGAGAATCATCATGAGTGCATACACCATAGTCACACATGCTAACCGGCAAACTTGGGTCAAGTCAGGTCAGATCAGTTCGTGTCACAGATATGGAGCGCAGAATGGTCATTTTTCACCGCTAACTAAAAAATGGCATTTATTTCTGTAAATCACACACCACATATTTCTGTAAATTGCTCAGCCCCAGAGTATCCCTCCAACATGGCAATTATATTGCCCGATTCAGGACAGTCTGCCCTACACACACATGAAATGCATGTAGAGCTATGAGCTTGCTGTGGTGAGATACAGGTCCAAATATAAGAATTTTTATAATATGATTTTTATATTTTAATTCTTTAAAAATCAAAATCAATGCTAGTACTAATACATGAAATGATGGCAGATCTGGGTAGCCTAGACTCTGCTGAAAAAAAACAATATATAATATGTGTGTGTGGCACTTACAATGACCAGAATAAATCCTTATGAATAAGGGTAGTGAAAATGCCCTAAAAACAGCTTAGGGTTCTAAGGGCTAGTGAAGACACAAATGCCCACTAGTTAACTAGTGAGGTCTAAAAAGTGTCACTAGTTTACTAGTGTGCACCAAAACACCCACTAGTAAACTAGTGATGGCAATTTCCAGTCGACTAGCTAACTAGTGAGGTGCAAAAAGTGTCACTAGTTTACTAGTGTGCTCCAAAACGCCCACTAGTTAACTAGTGAAGGCTATTTCAGCCCCACTAGTTAACTAGTGAGATGCCAAAATGGTCACTTGTTAACATGTAAAGGCAAAAATACCCTCTAGTTTACTAATGAGGGTGTTGTAGGCCTTACTAGTTAACTAGTGGCATGCATATTTTGTTCACTAGTTAACTAGTTACACCTAAAAAGAGAAACAAGCTGACCGTTTTTGTCCACTAGTTAACTAGTGGAACAATTTAAGTCTCACTAGATTGCATGTGTGGCAGTGAAGCAGCTCACTAGTTAACTAGTGCCTGAAACGGCTATTATGCAAATTCTAATGAGAGGGTGGGTAGAAGACTCCTATTGGGTATTATGTAAGAATCCCACCCAGTCTATATGTAAATTTACTGTTCATAGCCTCGCGATCAGGTCCTGATGGGTGCCCCTAGTGGCTAAAGTGACACACTGCTCTGCAACGGTACTTCAGTATAGATCAGGGGTCTCAAACTCAAATGAGCTGGGGGCCACTTCTGCCAACTTCATCTGATTGGAGGGCCGGCTATTTCTGAAAATGCAATGTTCTTTTTTTCAAATACCACACAAAACTGCAAACAGAAAGTGCAAGTGTTTTTATCTAGTTTTAGACACCTGTGCTAGCAACCTAAGCTTATAAATAAAATAATGATAACATAAATATTAATACAAATTAGGCTATAAAACAAACAAAAAGCATAAAAACGGGTATGTGTGTGTTTCACATCAAATAAAAATATTTTCCTCTCATAACTTTTTTAAACCTGGCAAACTAGGCGTCAGGGTTAAGAAAGCAACACCTTTGGATTTTTATATCAAAATTTCAAAAGGCCATGGCTTGAAAGTGGTCAGAGATAACGTCCTACTGTAAATGTAAAAATCTTTAAGTATAAACAAAAGTTTATGAAGGGGGTAAATGTACCCATCACTGGATGGCAAGCACCTCAAATTATGCACCTTTCAGTAAATACTGGATGAACATATTTGAGCAGGTTTACTTTCCTTTTTTTCATATTACCCACATAACAAATTAACAGGAAAACACCTAAGATGTATACCAACACCTAAGATGTATATGGTTTAGTGATGTATTACTAAACCACAAGGCCTACAATAAAGTATTCTGATCAAATCAGTTCCTATCGCGGGTAATCTGAGTACCCAGAAGTTCGCATCATATTGCGGGTGACTTTGTAGTTCTATTTCTACTAGCCCTGCTGTCTGTACCACGTCCATTACGGACACTTTCATCACGATTACCACTGCAACCTCCAAGCTATGTTGGGCAGAGGGTCGAAATAAGCATGGTATGCTTAGTGGACACCGTCAGATACACAAAAAGGCGCACCTCCATTCACAGACGACTGTGACTATCACTGTCAATAGACAATCGATCATAATCTCCAAAAGGATATTCTCCTTCAGAATCAGAATAGGTGAATAACATAGCCTACCTAAGACTTCATCACACGTGAGCGTTTTCAACATTAAGTGTAGGCCTATTTCTGCTTCAATTTGTGCAAAACTATGGCCTGCATCGCTTCCGCGTCATTACAAATGCACGTCTTTGTGTTTCTCGCGTGTAATACAAGTAATTCCTGAAAACTTTGCGCAGCGATTTTGGGTTTGAATCAAGCTCTGGATGTCTAGCACATAGTGGAGCAGAGTAGGCTACAAATAAGATTTGTCACCGTACTTGTATCTATCGTCTATTTTAATCAGTATCGTTGTTTGTCGCAATTAGAAATAGCCTCAAGGGCGGATTACATTATTATTATGACCGCCGCGCAGCGGCGGTTGTCATATAGGTTTAGTCAGATTTTTTTTTTTTTTTTTTTTTTTTTTTTTTTTTTTTTTTTTTCGCATGCCCAAATTTCCGTCAATGATTCCCGGGACACTGAAAGACCGGGTACACAAAACTTGGTGGGCATGTACCCCCACAAGGATAGCATGGAACCGTCATTCTTCGTTTTGATCTGTAGCCCCAGCTGGACTGGACCCCCGAAAGGAGGGTAAGGCAGACACAGTTCTCTGTGAATATCTTGAGAACTGTAGGGCCTAGGATGACCAATTTTTTTTTTATGTTTGCCTCCAGGGGTCATGTTAACCCATTCCATGTGCACACATGTGCATAAACAGATACACATGCACACACATACATTTACAGTAATCATACGTATGACACATACTCACACAGTAGACATATGTACGCATGCATGCACATGCACAAACACACATCGCAGGCAAAACACACAAGCACGCATACACACACACACACACACACACCCACACACATAAACATAAATTTGTACCGCGCACATTTCAAGAATTTTTTCCCGTCATCTACTCCCTGAATTTTTGGTCATTGATACCCGGGACACCGAACCACCGGGGTACATGAAATTTGGTGGGTATGTAGCCCCACTAGACTTTTACGGAAAAATTTCATTTCGTCCCCGGGGACCACCACCACCATGAGTGTACATTTAGTGACTGTACACTCATTGGCCTGTAAATGGCGGTGCACACATATACACATGCACACACACAGGCACCCACATACTATCGGTATTAGAACGGCCGATACATAATTACAAATTCAGTAGGATTAAAAGAAAGCCAAAATAAATATTCATCATCATCATGGCTGCATTTTCAGTATTGGCGATAAGTAGTCGTTTGTCCACTAGATGGCGCATCGTTGCAGTGAGACGTAATTTTGTTGGAAGTTAAAAGTGGGATGGAAAAAACAATGGACGCTTCCTACAAGGACTGTAATTTACCGTAGCGAACATCTAATAAGGATAGGACGATGTTCACATGAAGTGTAATTCCCATTTCTTCTTGAAGCCGAAATAAATCTGAGGATGTTTATCGGACATGCTTGGTTTTTACTGCAGGTACGTTAATCTTGTAATATCAATAAGGACCTAGGTAATGTTACCGTTAGCGTTGGTTGAGTGATGGAGGCATTTGATTGATTGCATTTGTAGAAAACTATAAATGCGGTTATACCAAGCAAATTGATAGCAGCACTGTTTGTATCTTTCGACTGTCATTTATTGCATGTGCTACAAAATCATTCTGTGCAATGGAAGATTTACCAACGTTACACCGGTCTGATACAGTTTTGCCTATACATCGTGAGACTGAGGCGCCTGTTTATTTTGTTTTAAGTGCGTGCAGGGTGTGAGAGGGGAATCGATGTGCTTTGATTACAGCTTGGTAGTTGTAGTCTGTGAAATTAAAAAGCACGTGTGTGTGAAGTATCCAAACAATGACACCTTCATTTCATTATGGCTGCTTTAGCAACACACCTGAAGCTACTGTGTAGTGGGTCCCATTTAGAAGTGGCTACTTCATTCGCTTTCCTTGACTCATGGAGCTGCGTGAATGTTATTACAACTTTTCGCCACGATATGACAGTTTAAGTCCAGCTTGATACTGTAAAGGCGTAAACCATTGGTTTCAAAGGAGATTTTATTTGTGTCGCCAGCATAGCCTATTGACAATTTATGTTGTAAATAGGCCTACCTTATAATCCTACCTGTAGCTTAGGGAAGCTAACAGCTTTCTATTAGGATCTAGTTTGTTAGTTACCGTTTTATCATAACTCCCTGATGCATTTTTGCATTTAGAATAGCCAGAGCGTGTATATGTCAATCGGAAAATTAAACAATATCGGGTGCCTATGGACTAGGCTGGGTGAACCCAGCCTGATCTGCCCGCTATTTATTTTTTGATTTCTTAAAAGATTGAGCTTGGTCTGATGAAAGCCAGACTAGCCATGGACCTCAGTTACACAATGCAAGGGAACATGAATCAGCCTATATTTGCACAAACAATAACGGACAAAAGCTCTTCAACTTTGGCCCGTTAAAATGTGTATGAACAGTCTAGCGACGCATTTCATCAAGGCCCATTTGGACATGTCAGTTATTTGCACCACTGGTTAGATGTAAAACAGCATTTCGTTTCAGACTAGGCTACTGTTACTTAATTTGTGCATTAACAATAACGTTTCAGACTACTGTTACTTAATTTGTGCATTGACAATAAAGTATTACATGAACTAAAGATGACTAAAATCTTATGTAGAAGAAGAAACATTCACAAAAAAATCCATCCATCCAAAATGACCTTTGTTTTGATAGCTGTTGAAAACGGCATGGAACTGACAGAGATGTTTTTGTTTATAAATACATAAAAATAAATAAATAAATAACATTATGCTGATACCTTTTGTTTTTCCCAAATACAATGTAGCCTACAGGTGTAAGTGACCTTTCATCAATCCAGTTGCAATGGATGAACTGTGATGAACTGCCCTACTTGTGATTGTTTAGAGATTTTAAAGGTTTTATAACAATGCTACATCTTCTTTGGCTATTCTACAATCTATTCACCTTTTCAGCACCAGTAGGCTACTTTCTGTGCAGCCGCATTCACACACTCAGGCATGCCAAACAAGCATACACAAAAGTTTCAAGAGTGGGGGATGGAGTAAAATATGGAGACAAATTGAAGTGTGATTTATTTTCGCGGAACGGATGTACAGGACTGAGCGGCGGTCATATTTTGTACCGCTATGCAGTACATCTAGTTTTGACATACGTCGCGGGCCGGAATTGGGCCGGACGCGGGCCGGGTGTTTGAGACCCCTGGTATAGATAGTAAAGCAGAGCCTGCAGTATCTCATATTCTGTCAAAATGTTTTTTAATCATAACAGGGAAACCCCATGCTTTAACAAGTGAGCTCTTAGTGATCCACATCAAAGATTCAAAGGATCGATTTTAATATTATTCTTTGTTTATTGTTGCTAGGCAACCACAGACAGATATGAATCCACTCAGTCGCGCTTTTCTGATTAATAACTGAAAAACAAAATATTGTACACATTAACTGCACACATTAACTGCACATGGTTTCAAAAGTAATTAAAAGCTCAAGAAAAAAACTTCATGCACTTCTAAGGAATTGAACTCTGGTCTCCCACATGATCTCCTGCTGCTTAACCACTTGAGCTAGTCTTGCCACATCAGCAATGCTATCATCAATGTTCATGTTACTGAAACGTTTTGTTGCTAGGCAACCATATACAAATACCTCCAGTTTTATCGCGATTTTCAGACTAATAACTGAAAAACTAAAGATTGTAGACATTAACTGAACGAAGATTACAGCAATACACCACCATTTTGTCACTAGACATGTTATCAAAACATATTTTTATGCTCAAACGATCTTAGTTTATAAAAGTTTGCTCTTAGAACAGCCTGGACGAAGTCAGACATGTTTTCTAGGTTTCTGAGTCCTAAATGGACCAATCAAAATCCTTGTTCCACCTTCTTCATTTGCATGCAAGTGTGACATTGCGCACTAGTTAACTAGTGGCCAATGTTATGCCCCACTAGTTAACTAGTTGCACAAAATGCCAGCCGTATTTATTCAAATTCCACTAGTTATACTAGCATTTTTCTCCTGCTAGTTCATTATGGACAGTGTTTTGTCTTCACTAGCTCACATGTAAGGCTCAAAATGCCCTCTATAAGCTAGTGAAAGGCATTAATAATGCAGATATGCTCACTAGTTAACTAGTGAGCATGTCCTGTTCCATTACTAGTAAACTAGTAAGGCCAAACATGTCAACTAGTTAACTAGTGAAGGCCAGTGTGTCACTAGTTAACTAGAAACAGTACCTTTTGCATTACTAGTGAACTAGATAGCTCCAAAAACAGCCACTAGTGTGTGTCTTGTGCGCACTAGTTAACTAGTGAGCTGATTCACTGCCACACATGCAAACTGAGACTTAAATTGTTCCACTAGTTAACTAGTGGACAAAAACAGTCAGCTTGTTTGTGTTTTTAGGTGTAACTAGTTAACTAGTGAACAAAATATGCATGCCACTAGTTAACTAGTGGGTATTTTGGCCTTTACATGTTAACAAGTGACCATTTTGGCATCTCACTAGTTAACTAGTGGGGCTGAAATGGCCTTCACTAGTTAACTAGTGGGCATTTTGGGGCACACTAGTAAACTAGTGACACTTTTTAGACCTTACTAGTTAACTAGTGGGCAGTTCTGCCTTCACTAGTTTACATGTAAGTGTCACACTGAAGCCACTAGTTAGTTCCTTTGGCCAGCATGTTAACTTGTGTGCCACATGCAAATGTTGTGGGTGGGATTTTGTGAAATTCTGCACTGTGATTGGTTGTCATGTTCTATTTGGACATAGGGAGCCAATAGAAAGCCTCAATTTCCGGAATTCTCTGCCTCCTAATTTGAATTCTGCGCCACTAGTTGATTAGTGTGAATTTTGTCTTGAACTAGTTTACTAGTATACATGTATGACCTCACTAGTTAACTAGTTTGGACAAATAATGCATCAACTAGTTAACTAGTGAGCCTACTGCCATCACCTAGCTAGCTAGTCAGCCATTTATGCTTCACTAGTTAACTAGTGACATTGACCTACTGCAACTAGTTAACTAGTGAGGTGTTTTGCCTTCACATTTTTGGCTAGTGACACCCAAACGCCTTCAACTAGCTGACTGGTATGCATTTTGGCCTTTACTAGTTAACTAGTGGGCATTTCTGGTTCTCACTAGTTAACTAGTGAAGCTAAAATGTGTTCACTAGTTAACTAGTGAGCCTTTTGGCTCCCACTAGTTAACTAGTGTGCATGTTTTGGCCCTCACTAGTAAACTAGTTCACACAAACATGGCTCACTAGTTAAGTAGTTGACAAAAATGGCTTACATGTACATGACAATTATGCCTGATATCAAGATATCAGAATAAATGCTCAATCGGCTTGCCATAAGATACTCCATGTGCATGTATGTATGTGACTAGTTTATTTGCATCAAAGTTACTCTGGAAACTTTAATTTATCTCACTTGTGCACAGGCATAATGCTCCAGATTGATGTTGCAGAGGCCCAGTCCAGCCACCAGATTTGACTGCAGGGCAGTGCTGTTGAGATGAAAACAAGATCATGCTCAGGGGTGTAGCAGACATGGCAGAGGTCAGATTGAATGACTTAAACTGAGGTTTGCGTGCCCAACACACACACACACACACACAAACACACACACCAAAACATGGCACTTCAAAATTTAGAACTACAGTACTATTTTCAATCATTATAGTGTCTGCCTACTGAAAAGCCCTCTAACGTTTTAGTTTTGTCAGACCTTCTTTTTTATTTAATCTGAGTTGGCCTTGTGGTCTCTACCTGTTTACTCCATCACATATTTGGCTCTCTACAGAAGAAAAAGAAAGTTAGGTTAAGAAATGGAAGATTTAAGCAGGTGATAACAATTCATTGCTCAAGCAAGTTGAATAACCTAAAACCAACTATTAGTTTGGTTACACTTACCATTGATTGGTGTTCTAAGACACTAAACAAGAAATGAAGCGAAATGTAAATGATGTACAATATATGAAATTATGCACACAAACATGAAAGTTACATAAACTGACTATGCATGAAGTGTAATTATCTTATTAAAAAGTAAACTCACCTTAGACACTAGGCAATCTGTACAGGCAGAAAAAAAGAAAGACAAAAATGAGTTTGTGAACAGCTAAAATTCACCTTTTATTTTTCCTTTCAGACTTTTCTCAGTATTATTGGTATTTGGCAGCCTGGGGCATGTTCTTACACTAGCTGTCAGTGGGCTACAACTGGCAGGGCTATCTGAGAGACAATCCAAACAGCTGGCAAAATTCTGCTCTGTGTCAGCTGTGATAGGCAGTCTTGCTGTGTGGCACAGGCAATGTTTTCTGTCCCCATGATTGTCAAAGCTGTATTTCTATAAGATATGTGATTGATAGATTCAAATTAAAGGACTCAAGTGTGTCTGTGTGTGTGTGTGTGTCTGTGTGTGTGTGTGTTTACCATTTGGACTGAGGAGAAGCAGTTGTTCCATAGCTCCTCTGATGATGGATTCCTGAGTTCCTGGTGCTAAAGTAAGAGATCCATCCAGCCTTGGGACATGTCAAAAATAAAACAAAACAAAAATAAACAAACAAAAGTCAAGTGACAATATTTTAATGTGAGGATGTGGGGGGAAATATGTATGCTGTAAGAAGTCACATTTGGGATTATAGGCATTAGTATCCAAAATGTTCTAAGTTTATAATCACATGAGTCATTGCAGGAATTGCCTTTAAAATGCCCTCAGTGTTTAAATGCATATCTGTGTTACTATAGGAAGTTGAGTTGACTTACATTGCTTGAAAAAACTCACAAGGTGCTTCATTCTATGGGCAGGAGAGGTTCATGATATTAGGGAAGATCTTTACGAGTCAGGTCAACATAATACATTTGAATAACAATCTAATTTGAGTGAACAGAGTTAATGTTTCAGAAATCAAGATAGTCCGAGAGTGTACAATAGGATAACCCGGTCATTGTAACCAAGTTATTGCTATAACCAACAGCAGGCTGCTGAAGCATACTGGCTATCAACACACAGGGCGAGCTTATGGAGCACAGAATAGATATCTGTTTGCTCAACTACAAGTTCTTTATGCTCGAGTTTCATTTTTCCTTAAAATATAATTTGTGTGCTTGCTTAAAACTGCGCTCAAATTGTTTTACTGCTCGCTCATAAAAGAGGCACAAACTCCATAGGAGCTGGCCAGAGACGGTCCTTGCAACCAGCGTCGCCTCAACATGAAGTTAGAATTTTGAGGAGTTGTGTGGTGATGCTGTAGGGCATGTAGGGGGACACACGGTGACTCACAGGCTCTGCGTGGCAACGGCATCAACTCTACACAGAACCATAAATTGGGCTTTAGTAACTGCGATGTTTCACCTGTTTTGCCAGCAAGATGGTCTGATTTAGAACTTCTGGAAGATTCCTCTCTACTGGTGACTTCAGAAGGTGATCCAACACTCTGGTGACAACTTCACCTTTCCCTTGGGGATGAGGGAGGGGCAGAACCATTAATTCAGCTTTCTGCTTAGGACTGAGAAGATCCAACACTGCCAGCTGCAAAGAGAGATAGAGAGACAAAGAAAGAATGCGGGGGAGAGGAGACCGAGAGAGAGGGAAGGACGGAGAGAACAATGAAGGAAGAGAAGGGGGGTAGGGGTAGAAGGAGAGGGACACACGATTTAGCAATGATCATGAGACACAATGAATGATTAGTGATTTATTTATTTATGTATTGACAAGAGATTGATTGGGAAAAGAATGTGTGCATACTGGATCAAAGTGCGTATTGAGATCAAATAGACTTTTGAGTTGGATAAGGACAGTGAATGGACCAAAGTTGTCAATTAGCCAAGCTGTGCTGTTGTTACAGATACATCCAGAGTCTGAGAATAAAACACAAATATATTTTTGATTATGTATTAGAATAGAATGTATTGTTCATCTGCTCATATACAACTGAATGTATATCCCTATACCATTTGTCAAAAAGTTTACCTTTAAAATCAGTAATGAGAATACTTGCGTTGTGAATGACATGTCATATAGTATGAAAAATATATGGGTAAGGCTATTTGCACCGCTGGTACAATTAGCAGAGTATGCTATTCGTACCCTGGTGCAATTAGAAGTGAATTCTATTCGTACCCCGGCGCACACAGCAATGTGTTCTATTAATACCCCGTCTGGTACAAATATCAATGTATGTTATCCGTACCCCGGTGCACACAGCAATGTGTTCTATTAATACCCTGTCTGGTACAAATATCAGTGTATGCTATTTGCACCTCTGTGCATTTACTCTGGCATATTGATCATACAATGTAATAAAAAAAAACGAGCAAAATGTTTTTGTTGTTATGTCACAAGGTGTGAATAGCTCAGCTGTGTAATAGACACGGTAGGCTATGCTGTTTGCATCAATGTATAGTTAGAAGTGGATGCTATTTGTACCCTGGTGTAGGCTATATTGTTATGTATGCCATTTACACCCTGGTGCGTGAACTAGCTAATTGTTGCAATCAAAACTTCCGTTTGAGAACCGATTTCTTGTTCAAACGTTGGTACACGTGCGCACTCACTCTGCCAAAACACATCACCCAGAAATCCAACCCCAGTCTCCCACGTACTAAACCATGTCTTTGACCACTGCACTATCTACTTCCACAACAAATGAATGTCCGCCACGTTTTTTGTGCATGTGAGCAACGTCTTTTTGTTGTTATGTCACAGGGTGTGAATAGATCAGCTGTGTGGCCAAGGCTATTCGTACCAGGGGTGTAAATAGACACTCCGAAAATATAAAGTAGAACGCAGCAAGCTTGAACAATAGAAAAGACTTGTGTTGTTAATGAGCCCCCATGCTCATGCCCCCAGAGTGTAGCACTGTAGCTGCAGCAACTCGAGCTAGGTAGAACCAATTGTTCTCGGGGGTTTTTTTCATACCAATAGTACTTGGTGACCTCAAGAAAGATAGATCTATGTGAAACAAACACGCCACTTTTTAAGTCCTCAAAAAGGAAATCCAGTCTCCCACCTGTTGAGTTTCTGAACAGGAAAGGCATGATGAAGAATCTCAGGACCCTCTCTGCCTGGTGTTCTCCCAGATGATCAAACCCATAACTCAGCTCACTCAAACTGGGGAAGACAAAACATTAAATTAGTGATAACTAGATGTACCGCAGAGCGGTACAAAATATGACCGCCGCCCAGTAATTTTTGGCTTTTTAATTTTTAACTAGGTGGCGCTATACATGAAATAAGTGGTAATGGGATGGGTTGACATGCCCCCTTAAGACCAACATACAAAAAAAGGTGGACCTCCTAGGCCCTACGGTTCTCGAGATATTCAGAAAACTGTCTCCGGCCACCTACAGGCCAGTTGGTGTATAGTAACATAAATTATAAATTAATTTATTGTGTGGCACCCCATGAGCGGAATTCCACGAAACTTGGCATGCATTCAGAGGGTGTCATAATGATCCTACCCTTCCAATTTCGTGCAGTTTTTACTATGTTAGGTCACAGATACCTGGGATTACAACACCTCATTTTTACTTTTTTGTGTTTAACTAGGTGGCGCTATACATGAAATGAGTGGTTATGGAATGGGTTGACATGGCTCCTTGAGATCAACATACAAAAAAAAATGGTCCTCCTAAACTGTACGGTTCTTGAGATATTCACAGAAAACTGTGTCTGCCCTACGATTGTAATGCTTTGCAATATACTTAAGCAATAAGTCCTGAGAGGCCATAGGTTACACTGATTCTACAACAGCTAAGGGGTGTTGTTAGGCACAACACGCCAGCGGAGAATCAGTGTAACCTACGGACTTGAATGGCTTATTGCTTTTCTAAAACTGTTACTATAAATACCTGGCAAAGTTTCATAAAGTAAAGGCACAGCAACTAGAAATATAACGAGTTATTCCTAGATAATCATTCTTCCGCCAATAAATATATTTCCTCTATCTGAATGGTTGCCAAGCAACATCAAGACGCAGCTACTTAAACTTTTGTATCAAAGTTATGGTAGCGTAGTAATATAGAACGAAATGCGGTCAAGGTGTATGTTTATGCTGCATTTTACAACGGCATGAAACGTGATTCAGCCAATCACAATCAAGCACCGGAACTATCAGTTTTAGAATGTATAATAATGTGCAATATCTGTTCATATCATGTCATACATCATATCATATCTGTTATACTAAGCAATATGACACGAGTGGGAGTGGAGTTGGTAAAGGACATCCCCACAGCTGTAATTTCGTAGGTACCAAGGCCCTAATTTCAGTGATACATAATATCGGAATAAATGAATACTGCACAGGCAGTGCATCACAATGTATCATGCCACGTTGTTGCGTGTATCATGTGTATCAATACATCACATACATGTGCTGGTAAGTTTGACACGTAAGGTTCTTGCTGCTGACACACTGCAGAAGGCTTGCAGAGGCTGAAGGTAAAAATGGACGCAGGCTTTGACCAAATATAATGGATATTAAACTGATGTCTTTCCATTGCAGGTCACTGATCAAGTTCAAATGGAGCTCCCCAAGGACGTCCAGGACATGAGTCACAGATGGACTCATGACTATCAGAGGCTGTAAGGAGTGGAAATTAAAAGAGAAATTATCACAGTGATCTTGAGCAAATCATACATATAACCTGAAGTGTGGCAGTATCAAAACAAGTATTAAATGCCCACAATACCAAGCTGGGGACCATGTAGTAGTAGAGGCTACTGAGATATCCATAGCCAACCGAGGTCTTGGTGAAGAGGAGCTTCCAAATCTCCCTGGAGTGGCTCATGTTGCTGGACAGATCACACAACAGGAGTTGGGCCAGTTGCTCTGCAAAGAATTCTGAGAGCTGTGTGTTTGCAGAAACATAAACAGTATTCCACAAAAACAAAGTTTCACTTTCAAAGCATTTTCCTAAAAAGCTAATATTTTATTGAATTCATCTGAATGTGCCTGTACCTCTGCACAGGCATAATGCTCCAGAGTGAAGTTACAAGGGACCTGTCCATTTGCCAAATACAATTGCAGGGCAGTGCTGTAAAGATTATAAAAATGATTAAAACATTGCAAATTACAAATGAATATGTCATGCATTATCACCCTTCTCTCTAAAATATGAAATGCTACACTTCAGAATTTAAGTTTTCCATCATAATGACATTTGTCCCCAATTTGCACAAAGTGTCCATTCTGTCAGTGCTTCCCTTTCCGCACTTGTTAGGCCATATTACTTACCTATTAACACCTTCACAAATTCTGCTCGCTATGGCAGACAAAGAAAGAGACATTAAGTAGAGAAACTTACTAAGTTACTGATATGGCACTGGAGATAACTAAAATTCTCAAAATCATGTCTTATTCTTTTGTACAAGAAACATACCATTGACTTGTGTTGTTGGACACTAAACATGAAAAGATTACACAGTCAAGTGAAAAATGCTGTACATGTGAACACGTGAAAGTAACATTGCAAATATGCTATTTGTTGAACATAAAACAGGTAATTCTCACCTGAACTGGAAGAGAAACTGGGGACTCTGAAAAAAGGAAAACATGACAATGTGCCCATTAAAATATCTAAATAAATAGGTTTTGTATTGACTTGTTTTTGTGCTTAGGTCTAAATAAATCACCTCTGAAAATAGGAATAATAACAATAATCCGTTATAAAATCAGTTATCATCGTTTATGGGATTGTGTTTGGTGTGTACTGAAGTTTCTCTTTCCATCGAGATCACATAATGTTAACCAATGGGCAGGGCTGGCTGAAGGCATGGGCAATCTGGGTATCATTCTTTGGCCACATTTCTGGCCTGAAATTCTAAGAGAGTTCAGGAAGGCCTCGCATCTGTTGTGGCACCTGTCACCAAGGCGATATTGAGTTTGAGATGCTGTCCCTAAAAATGGCGCTTTTGCCTGCTCTGACATCGGTCGAACATGTGAGTGACCTAATGGCCCTATTTGTCAAACTTGCTTACATTAAGTTTGCTGTACTGTAGGTGATTCAAAGGTCAAAGGCCATCTCCCAGCAGGAGATATGGTTATACAAACTCTCCAGTGAGAATGTTGCATGCCTACATTGACCGAACATGTCCCCTATGTGCTTTCAGCTTCATGCTGGTGAGCACGGCCCAGCGTGTTATCAACGTCTGGCCCTGCCTCCCATGCCAGCGTGCTGCCACTGTTCAAAGAACTCACGCACACAGCCTAGATGATATTGAGCTTGCTAGGACAGTTGTTGGCTTTTATCCTTATGACAGCTTACCTTGTGTAACAGAAATCTGTCCCAAAAAAGTCAATCTACTTGCCTGTTCTTTTCACTCTAAGGTGGGGGTGGCTTTCATGTTTGTTTGTGAGCTATTGAAGAAAAATTATATGATTATGGATCAATATTACATTTTCAGAATTGCTTGAAATTATACAAAACATATGGTATGTTGCCTTCTAGTGACTAGACATCCTCTCTAGATAACATTACTTTGCAACTTAAATAAATAGATTTCACTTAACAAATACAAAAATGTCTCATTTACCCGAAATGTAGGGGTTTGGTTGAATGCGCCTGTTACCATACCACAGCAGATAATTATGATGATGACCGAGTTTGGAACTGCCATGCCTGTTGACATTTAACAGAAACACAGAAAACAGAGAAGACTGTTTTCACAGTTTTCGCACATACAGGGGAATACCTAATTAGGCACATTTTATGCTTCTTCTCCCATGTTTTTACACAAAACTCCTACTTTTCCCTAACTCTCCTATGAATGCATATGCATGACATGGCACAATTTGCCATTCTCAGCTCCCGTGACAGACCGTCTGCACTTTTACCTCAGTGGGGCCTGTTTGTACATACCTCGCCATGTTTACAAACATGTTGTGAAACAAATACGCCTGAAGTGGGCGCAAAAGCATTAGTACATCTGACCCTGAGTGCCTAATCAGCACATCTAGCCTTTGAAGTGATTAACTGGAATGTTTGATGTAGTTCTGTCAAGCCACTTGGGAGATATTGTGCACACACTGTGTAGAAACCAATGTGACCTTGATCCCATGACCTTAAGTACCCAATCAGTGTATCTAGCCTCTCAATAAGCAAATTTGAATCTGGAGACGAGATTGGAGGTCTCATTGGAGTTCCATTGAAGCTGATTTCCAAATCACCAAAACCCCAGGAACCAATCACAACCACTTATGCAGCCAGTGTGGTGAGACCACGGTTGCATCCAGGAGCCTTGTAGAACTTCATAACACTAATGGAACACTCATTCTCTCTCCAGTTCCAAACTCTCTGCCAGTGCCTCTCATATAGATTGGGAGATAGTTCACAGAATAAGAGTGAGACTTGATCGTCATATCTAGATTGACTCATCTGTGAGAGATAAAACAATTATTGACAATATTTGTGATGGTAGGTACTGAGCTCCAGGCTCATTGACAGCATCTCACCATGTCAACCAAGGGTTTAGCCATAAACTAAACTTCAGGGTTAGCTAGAACCTCAGGTTCAGGCTGAGACAGAGGGCATCAAACAGGTTCTTCAGCATCAGGCATAGGGCCAGGTTGGGGGTCAATTCTAAGACGCTCTGCCTCCTGAATGGCCTGAATGTGAGGAAAATGGGCTATTTAAACCTACATCTTGTTCCCTGTGTAATTAAACTTAAAATAAATAAATAAATAAATACTGCCTTATCAGTGTGTGTATGTGTATGTGTGTTCCTGCTGGATTTAGGGCTCACATTAGACACAATCTGGTGGAGAGAACTCAACAATTGATGTCTTTTTCTATTATGATATGGAGTCTTTATGCAATTGATTGTAAACTGTAAACTGTGCATTGCCTCTCAGAATATGATTCTCCTCTCATGACGCAAAGGGGAGTTATTGTAAATTGTTATAGTAGTGGGAAGGAATGTATTTCTATAATAGTCCTTATTACAGCAAAGTTGAAGCAATCTCCCGTTAAAAACACTGTTGTCTGACCATGCAGTGGATGCGAGGTGTTGTCCATAATGCTAAGGAGTTTTTGCAGCATCCTTCTCTCAACAACCAGCTCTAGGGGGGTACTTCCAAGCACAGAGGCAGCTCTTTCAATCAACTTAATGGACTCTATCTTATACTCTGCACAACGTGGCGCCAAGCATGATGCACTTGATGATCTTACACCCAAGATCACACATGATGATCTTACATCCAAGACAGTGATGATTTTTTCGCTATGCTCTCCAGTTCGAGTGAACATTGTGCCCATGGTATCAATTAAAAAAATATGTGTGGTCAGGTGCATGATCCAAAAATCGCTATCTTACACCTACTAAAAATCATTACGCCACTGACCAAGGAAAAATCCTGGTCTAAAGTGAAAAGTGCATACAAGCACAGCTATTCTGAGGGTGCACTGTCACAAAATGTAAGCAGCCCTTAGTGACTTGTCCGTAGGATGAATATCCTTAGGTTTTTTATTCAGTCGTTCAAACATTATTGGGGGAAGTATTGCTTTTTTCAGGCTATGTTTTCGATTGTAACCCTTGTCAGTCAATAGTGAAAGTAAACAACTAAGTGTAAAACTGTTTTATTGTTGCCTATGAAACCACAGTGAAGTTAGTTTCAGTTTGGATGAGTTCAAATAATAGGCGAGTGCAGATGCATGTAGGCTATACTCTGTTTGTCACACACACATTTTAGTAAAACAAGGTTTAGTGCTGTTTGATGTTGTGCTCCTTGATGTTGTGCTGTTTGATGTTGTACTCCTTGCTCTTAAAGGGAATACCAGTTGTCACTGTCATTGGTTTAATGGATGTTACGCCCTAAACACACCCATAAAAATAACAACCCTTTATGTGCCTGGCGCCTGGCGAATTTATCCTAAACTAATCAGCGATCTTACACTGAGATAGCTATTTTGGACTGGCCACACCCTAAGCCATCTGCTTAAGACTGTGAGTTTCAGATCGTTAAAATATGGCCTGTTGAATTTGTTGGTGTCATTTGCTCTGATGCTGCTGCCCCAACAGATGGCTGCAAAGAAAATTGCACTAGAAACAGTAGACTTACATGTTGTAAGACCAGCCTTTTACGTTCCAAAAGCAGATGGTTTCAGAATACCCTTTGAAGTCAAGTTGATTGTCGACGGGGAATGTCACTCTTGCCGGTCCTCAAAACTTGAGAGCCCTGATACTGTCTGTATAAATCGTCTTGTAAGTAAACTACCAGTGCTTTTTCAAAGTTCTCAATGTCTCGTTTTAAATGTCAGGGCCCTCGGAAGTCTCGTAAATGGTGTAAAACAGTGATTTATTTGCATGGCTAGCCCGATGCCGAAGCACCACCATTGAAAAAGCTGTTGGTAGCATCGGCTAACTAGCGCCAGATTTTGGAGTGCAGGGGACAAGCCGAGGTGGGCTATGAGACATACGTTCACATTCGGTATCATGTTTCAACACACTTTAGGTCAATATCACACCGGAATTCTCCTTTAAGTTTGTTGTTTTGGTTAAGCTTCCTTTTGTTCCACTGTTACAGTAGGCTATGTTTACCTACTTGAGTTTACTTTTACATTCAACTTAAGTGATTTTGGGTATACATTTACCGTTAAGGCTTAATGCCTAATAAACTGTTAATTTACCCACCAATTGCATATCTCAAAGCCTTGTGCCATGCCATGTTTTACCCTATACTGTAGATAATAAACCAGTTACTTGGTAATCTATTAGAGATACAAGTCATTAATCTTATGGAGTCAGATAATCATGTTTTTTCTCTTAAAGAAGCCCTATGCAGGTCTGATTATTCCTTCGCTGTTTCTGGGTTTTTGTCTGATTTGGGCTGCCATTTTTCACAACATAGCTCCCCCTGCAGCTTCGATAGCAAGTGACTGCTACGCTAAATCCCCACTAGCTAGCGAGTTAGCCATCAATAAACCAAGCTAAACACATAGGGCTCACAATAAAACGGTTGAGCAAACACATTGTCCAAGAGACTATCAAATCACATTACAAAAACGAAGTTCATCCAAGGGTAGGCTACTTACAATTTCAACAGCAACAAAGCCAAGTCGGAGTCCGTTTTACAGTCTAGAAACTACAATCTGACTACATTTTCGAGTATTTCCGCCGAAGTTACATCCGGATGTGTTCGACCGCGATTCAAAAAGTTGCATATTCGGTTTTTCCGCTGAGAAGCACTAGGGGAGACGAAGCACCCACCAAACGACCCAAAAGTGTTGTAGAACCATCAGAACGACTCTTAACCTGCATAATTAAGGTCATTTTTGCTAAAAATTGTTGCATAGGGCCTCTTTAATAATTACTTAACCATCTAACCCTCAGCCTATGTATCTATCCATTGTTTACACACACAATCAACATGAGAACGGCCCAACACACTTTGTGCATGCTCTCTCCTTTCAGTTAGGAAGCCGAGAACTTAATTTCATGTCACAGATTTTTATCTCCTGACAATGTTTAACATCCTGCTGCACACATTTAACCAGCAGCAGCATCCATTTTCATTGTTTTCAAGTAGCAGAGAATTCACACGGAACCGTTGCCGACTCTATATACGATGTGATTGGCCTGATTGAAGTTTCATTTTTCCAGCTCGCAGCCAACGGAGAGTTGCTAGACTACCCTGCTACGGTGCTGGGTGGTGGTAGCGTAGTGGTTAAGGAGCTGGGCTAGCGTGCAGTAGCCTGAAAGTTGTCGGTTCAATTCCCGGCTTCGACCGTTGTGCTTGAGCAAGGCACTTAACCCCAAGTTGCTCTGGGGACAATGTGATCCCTTGTAATATAGAGGGACATATGTAAGTCACTTTGGTCAAGAAGTGTCTGCTAAATGTAATGTAATTTCTAGGCTATTGTCTTGGCCACATTTAAGAGGAAGTGGTTGTTTCCACAACATGACCAGATCTCTATACTCCGTCTCCTCCTCATCCTTCACACACCACACAACTACAGTTTTCAGAGCATTTCTGCAGCCAAAGGCTGCTAGACCTGTTTGCATTAGCCTAATTTATTTACAGTAAGAGTGTAGGAGGTAGACAGTAGCCTAGTAGTGCTAACCCACACCCACACGTCCTCACTTGATACGTTAATTAAAATACAGGTTTGCTAACTTCTGACACAAAAGAGCTTTTGGAAAAGGTCAATGGAATAATTTGTGTGATAACAGAAAACATGGTGTATTTGTTCAATTTAATCAGATACATATGTTAAGACAAATGTATACCTTAATGCATGTTGTTCTGAGGGTTATCTTATTCTGTATATGTGGCTCACAAAATGCAAGAGAAAACAAACCTGGTAGGCTAGAGCTGACTGAGTAAATTATTTCTCCTTATTTCTAATATGACCTAGGTGTTGTCAACAATCATTTTATCTCTCTGCACCTTTATAAAGACCATACACTACACGACTACACTGCTGTATGGTATTTCAATTAATCTACAAAAATGTTAACTCAGGGTATATAACAGGAAAACAGACATACCTGTGCTAACCTTTAAAAGCCCTAAATGATCAAACAGAATAAATAAAGCAGATGGATGGGATGAGTCCACTCACTTTTTTTGTAGCATCCTTCCATTCTTTCACTTGGACACATTATAAAAAGAAAGTATTCACCTGGTTTTTTTATCACAGAGGGTTGGGTCACTCCAGTCCAGGAACATTTCAGACATACCTTCTTTGCTGTGCCGTCATATGCGTGGGTAAGAACAATTGTGTGAAAAAAACTACGGCTCAACAAGTGCAGCCAGGCATCAAATCATGGCCCACGCACTGTAGACACACGTGATTTTTAATCTGAACTGTGAAATCTGAAATTTCACCTTAGGTTTTTCCAGTCTATCTACCTCTTATTAGAGTTTATCTACCTCTCAAAAGAATTTATTAACCAATTGCAACTTTTAACATTCAAAATTCACACTGTATTATCCACATTCACAATATGTGGATATGGCGCAGTCCACCTTACTGTGATCACATAATTCATAGTTTACCACTACACCCCTGATCGACACATCTGTGAGTGCACAATGTTCGTTTGACAATTTGTGAACTCGTGCACCTGGTGAAATAATGATCATTCCACCTGTGTAAACTTAATTTTTCACAGTCTAGTCTCTCACCTTAATTTTTGTAGCTTAATTTTGTAAATTGTATACTATGTATGTGTACTAAATAGTGGGCTCATTTGCTAAATTTTGCACTCATTTGACTAAATTGTGCTCTCACTTTAAGTTTTGTAAAATGAGAGCACTATTTACTAAAAGGAGCTCACGATTTAATAAATTGAGCGCATAGCTCCTCCATCTTAGATTTTTTTTGGAGTTAACTCTCAAGCAATGTAGCCTATGTCTACGGGCCGTAGCCTACACACGTAGCCTGTCCCTCCGGAGACAGAGGGTGTTTCGGGACAGATCCGATCCTTTAGCATTGCCTGAGGATATTCTTTATGAGAGATACAGGTTCTCATCAGAGGGCATTCGCTATTTGATCGCCCTTGTTGGACCTTATGTAGTTAATGCCACAAAAAGAAGGCGTGCGCTTACTGTTCCGCAGTGTGTCTGTGTTTCACTGCGTTTTTTTGCCACGGGAACACATGCAGTTGGTGATGCGGAAAATCTAAGCAAAAACACGGTGTGCCGTGCAATTCAAAAGGTTGTAGCTGCACTCAATAAATTATTAGACGTGTTCATGGTATTTCCTGGCTTTTTGCCCACTCAAACTGTGAAGGAAGGATTCTATCAACTTTCAGGTCATCCAAAACCACTAAATGTGTGGCGGTACACTCCCAATTGTTTCAAACATATGGTATATGATTCTTGCATAAGGTGGTTGATTAGATTACAGAATAAGATACATTTACACTAAGCAGGTTGAACATTTTTTTTCAAGTTGAAATCGGATAACAATTCAGCCTGTGGCATAGGCCTACTTATTTTGCAGACAATATGCAGGAGACTTCACTTACGAATTTACACTATCTGCTATTTTTTTGCCAGCATGCCACCCTAGCCTTGTTATGAGCAACAGTGTTGCCCCTCGCAGTGATTTGCTGCTTGAACTCCTTGTAGGAGTTCATAATGATAACCTGTTCGTCCTGAGTGAAATACAGCGCTCTTGATCTATCCATTTTCTGACGGTGAGTAAAATGACACGATAAACGCCCTTTTTATGTGAACGCGCATTGAACCTAAAGAGGAAAACCTGGCTTGACAAATTGAGTCATCAGTGAGCTTCGTGGTACCGTTTAACTTTGATTACGAGTTTCATATTTGTCGATCTAGGTTATCCGAAGAAAGCCTGGGGATGTTCAGCGAGGTTTGTAGTACATCCCACTGGTCAGAAGTCCATGGCGAGTTGTTTATTTTAAAAGCGCATTATCAACAGTCAGATGGGCGGGTGCACAAAGCACCAATTTTTTCTATCATCCATGCAACACATTACAAATTACATGATTAGGCTACAATGGGAAACATAATTAGAATAAAGATATTACGAAATACATCTCACAATGAGTAGTTATTCACCATAATTTGCAAATTGGTAATGACTGTTAAAAGTGATTAGCCGAGAGCACAGCTGGAAAAAAAAAATACCGATGCACAGTTTGAAGTTGCACTCCGCGCAATTAAAGGGAATGACAGATGTCATTCTCATTCGTTTAAAGCAACATCAAAGAACTTTTCCTCTGTCGCATGTTGCATGATTTTATGAAAGTACGATGTATTGCGACATCATGCAAGTCAAATTTGTAGTTTCTTATGTCTCATTCCATCGAACTACAAACCCGCTACCCGATCTGGCAAACTTACATAGTGCGATTATAGCCTATAGAGGGCCGCGAAGCGAATGCAGAAGTGCCGTTCACCCTGTTACGAGTTGATGAACCACGGAAAAAATTTTGGAAACATTATTTTAAGGTACAAAAAACTCTTTGGTGTTGCTTTAAATGATGTTACGCCCAAAACACACCCATGACTGATTAAAAAACATAAGGCCCACCTTCTTGCGCCGTGCGTCAGACGTTTCATAACTCAACCACACCCAATACGGACTGGACAAAACCCAAAATTTGTTTAAACTATTCGCCAGTGACCATGCGCTTTAGACTGTCATAATAGGGACCTTTGAGTGCTTTTTCTCTACGAAGCTCCCCCTAGCGTCTGTACAGTATGTGTCAATACGTGTGCGAGCCCTTGCTCGGTCTGAAGCTTTTTTCCTTTTCTTTTGCATCTTCCGTCAAGGGTTTTTACTGCTTCTTCGCTGGCTCTGCCATTATACACACATTTGCAACAATCGCTAGCCGGGTTTCGTTAGCTGCCTCTGTGCTGGGGATGCAGGATATAAACTGATCCTGCTTCTCGTAATGTCTGAGACTTGAAGTGAGACTGAAGGTCGCGGGTAGGATACACCGAACTTGCAAGCGGGATATTCTTCCTACAGGCAGTAGGGGTGGGCGAGAGAGTCTTCATTCGCCCTGTAATGAGTCATTTAACCATACCGACTTACTAAGATGATTAATTAACACGAAAACGTTGCCTGGTGTCCCTTTAAGCCACAAAGACAGTCTACAATATGCCCCATAGCATAGAATTGAGTCTGTCAGGCTACCATTTTTATCCTTTGTGATATTTTCTTTTCATTTATTCTATTTAAGTCAATTAGTCTTTCAATATTTTATTTATTATTGTAGCGTCGGTGGATGTACATGTCTAACGTTGAATGAGTGTCTCCCAGAATGCAGTGCAAGTGAATTCTATAATGTGTAATGTCGGTTATAATAGTTGTAGTTGCGTGTACCATGTTGTGTATTTGTTAGTGTGTTAGTCTCTTTAATGGTACCTCATGTGTTTATCCCCATGTCGATGTGTGTGGTAAACCCTTATTGTGCGGCTGAGACTACCCCTGTGTTGCCCTATGTAGTTGTCTAAGTGTGTATGAGTCTGCCTGTTCCAATAAATGGCTGTCCTGGCCAAAGGTGATTCTTGTCTGAGGGTGAGATCGCTACATTATGTTTTATTTATCTTTTACCAGTTTTTACAAACTCTATGAATGTATTTGAAAATTCTTATGAACTTTATTGTATTCAGACATGCACGTTCCGGCCCCACATCAACTGCCCTGAATTCATTAGAACTACTGGCATGACTCCAGACCAGAGGTGGAAAACTGAACTCAAGGTGTCTGCTGGAAGCACACTTGGAAATTGGAAATGTAAAGAGTTTATTTCTGATGAGGTGTTAACAATACGCACCCCCAAATGGGATTTGTAGAACATACAACAGTTGTAGGTTTCTGGGCACGTTGTTAGCCATATCCATAGCATCAGGTCATATAGTGGGCAAAACGTGTAGTCTATCAATATGTTTGTTAAAGATATGGGGTGTGAGTTTAAAGGAGAACTTGGCAGGATTTCCCCCTCTGCTGGAGAAATTGTGCATTGTGCTATTTCAAACTGTGGGAAAAGGTAACAATAAAGCACATGGTTTTGTTTACAAGCTAGCGAACGGTTAGCATAAGTTTTGGCAGAACTATGTGGATGTTACAAGGTAAGAAACACAATTTAAAATGACCCTCTTTCCGGGACGGTAGTCTCAATGTTGCAAGGTTGGTTTTCCGCCTGGGGACGCTAGGCACAGCGGGGAAAGTCACCATTTTCACCGGAACAGGTCATTTAACCATCCAAATGATTTCTAAACGGGTTTATTACATTGAAATTGTTGCCAAGTTCCCCTTTAACAGCGTTGCCAACAGTGCATGCGCAAAGTCATGCATGAAGTGGGCTGAGTCAGACCAAAGTTAATTAAAGATAAACAGATAGATAGATCAGAATTTAAGGGGCCGTGCACACGACGCCGGTTTTTGTGAAACCGGTGAGGTTTTGTTAACGGTTACGCCTTGCATGTACACGACGCCGGCAGTTTAGGAGACTGAAACCGATAGCTTTTGAAACCGGCTTCCCGGCGGGAACTTTTGAAACCGCCCGCTAACTTTCGCCGTGTAGACGCCTGTAGGTGCGAAGCCGGCAACTTCATGACGACATAGCCCCACCTCTCAACTCAGCCACGGCACTCGACCTGACATTCTTGTCAAAACAAACCAAACCATTTATTTATTATATTAAAATGTTTTTCTTTCCCCGGTCATGATTTATGTGCACAATGTAGCCTATCAGCCTTTAGTGGCTAAGTTAGAAGCACACGTTAGCTTAACTTAGCTTACTGCATTAGTGTTTTCTCCAGTGGTGCTCAGACCTAATGCAATGCGTAGACTAAGCATTTGAAATTTCACATAGCAGTCACATACCTTGAAAATGAACTTTATTAGTTTAACATAGGGATGTGACTCTCGAAGCTGACGTTTCGAAACAGTGTCGAGCTTCCGAAACGCAAGTGTTTCGAAGTGTGGTTCAAAACGCCCATGTCACGTGACCATGGCTTGGTGAGGCTTCATGGTGTTTCAATTTGGTTTGGACAGGTGGCACACTTGCCGTCACAGCCAATTACCCGAAAGTAAACACCTGTTTGATCTAAATGACAAAGTCCCAGAATGCTTAAAAGTCATTCAAACACATCCTATCTTTGTGGTTTATTTGTGAGGAGAGAGATTTTAAGAGATATAGCGACATAGAGACATATAGAGATATAGCGATTTATAGTGCATTCTTGTGATTGATAGGTTAGTGATATAGATTAATTGACAGGCTAGAGACAGACAGTAATCGATAGTTTAGATAGATATAGTCTAGTGACGTTAATATTTAGGTAGTAGCAGAAGTAAAAAAAGTATATGACTGATGCCTTTATTTCAAGAACAGCTGACCCTTTGAAATACTGGCAGGAGAGGAGAGTGGTTTATCCAAACCTAACTGTGATGGCAAAAACATATTTGTGCATGCCAGCAACAAGTGTGCCTTGTGAAAGAATTTTTTCCAAGGCTGGGGAGGTTTATTCAAAAACAAGAAACAGATTAAATGCCAAGACGGCAGAACAACTGTTATTCCTAAATAAAAATGTATGTTGACATACAAAAAATGTTTTTCCCATGTTGTACCTGATTAGTCTAACCTGCTTCACATGTATCCTTTATTTCCCTACAACATGTTCCCAAAAAAAACCCTGGGCCATAAGCATAGCCTACATTTTAAAACCATTGTAGCATTTTCCTCTCCAGCATATTCCAAAGGATAATGTACTATGAAACTGAAATAACAAAACATCTAACTGGCAGATATAAAAATGAGTTGGGAGAGAGAAAGCAAGAACACATAGGCTACTACTGGCCTACTGGCCAAATCCTCTCCAACTGTTAGAATTGGACTCTGGGCGTTTGGGAACAGCCGAGGGAGGAGGCTACTTGAAACTGTGAGTTTCGGTCGGTGTGAGCGAGCGGACTTTCAGTTGACAGTAATTAACACCCTTTGAACAATCTAAGCTGTCTGCGAACGCCAGAGGGCGGATCAGACGTGACTAGCTCCTGATAATATCGGAGCACCTCTCAGGTAATCAGACAACAACTGCAGTGAGTTGGGAGAGAGAAAGCAAGAACACATAGGCTACTACTGGCCAAATCCTCTCCAACTGTTAGAATTGGACTCTACGCGTTGGGGAACAGCTGAGGGAGGAGGCTACTTGAAACTGTGAGTTTCGGGTCGGTGTGAGCGAGCCGGACTTTCAGTTGACAGTAATTAACACCCTTTTGAACAATCTAAGCTGTGCGAACGTCAGAGGGCGGGATCAGACGTGACTAGCTCCTGATAATATCGGAGCACCTCTCAGGTAATCAGACAACAACTGCAGTGAGTTGGGAGAGAGAAAGCAAGAACACATAGGCTACTACTGGCCAAATCCTCTCCAACTGTTAGAATTGGACTCTGGGCGTTTGGGAACAGCTGAGGGAGGAGGCTACTTGAAACTGTGAGTTTCGGTCGGTGTGAGCGAGCGGACTTTCAGTTGACAGTAATTAACACCCTTTTGAACAATCTAAGCTGTGCTTAACGCCAGAGGGCGGCCCACGCTGATGCATCATTAGTGAGACAGGAGGACAGCTGCATGCAATTCCTAGCAGAATAAAATAGTGGCTGCTGCTGAAGCGGCAGCATAAGCTGCAGCCCCGCTTTCAGCCAGCCGCGTGTAAGACGGACACGGTCAAGACAAGCAAGTTTACCTGTGCAAGTTCACCGAGCACAGGCACCGACAAAGGAAAAATGTGCCGTTCCACCATATCTGTTATCACCGGCCATTGCAGAAAACGGCATCATGCCAAAAGGGGCAGAAATGTCAAAAGGGGCAGAAATCCCCTTCACCTCCAGGAACTTAAACGGTCCTCACCGACAGAAACCTCCTTCTCCATGGGCTTGTGGAACTGTCAATCCGCAGTCAACAAAACCGACTTCATAGCTGGCTATGCCAACCACCTTTCATTGGAACTCCTTGCTCTCACTGAGACTTGGATCAAACCAGAGAACACTGCCACCCCGGCTGCACTCTCCACTAACCTTACACTATCCCACACCCCCTCGCCTATCTGGACTTAGGAGGCGGGACGGGCCTGCTGATCTCCAACAAATGGAAATTCACCCCGCTACTGCCTTCAAACAAATATGTCTCATTCGAATTCCATGCCATCACAGTGATCGCCCCAGCAAAACTCTACGTGCTGGTCATCTACCGCCCTCCAGGCCAACTAGGCGACTTTATTGACGAACTTGACACTCTGCTATCCTCCATCCCTGAGCATGACTGTCCGCTTCTTGTTCTCGGGGATATGAACATCCACTTAGATGCCCCAGGCTCAACGGACTTTTTGGCCCTGGTCCACTCCTTTGACCTCGAACTGGTTCAAAGCCCACCGACTCACAAAGCTGGCAAAGAGCTTGACTTGATCTTCACTCGGAACTGCAGCACAGACACCCTCATGGTGACGCTCTCCATCTTTCTGACCACTTCTTCATCCAGTTCAACGCCAGCCTGTCAGAACAGCCTCCGCTCCTCAGCCGATGGTCACGCTCCCCGCAACATCCGGAACCTGTCTCCAACGCACTTCTCCTCTGTGGTTGCCTCCGGTCCACCTCCACTCAACACCTTCTCCTCTGGAGGTTAATGAAGCCACTGACTCGCTCTGCTCCACACTGACCTCGCGGTCTAGACGAGCTGTGCCCTCTACCACAAGGCCAGCTCGATCCAAACATTCTCATCCATGGCTAAATGATACCCTCCGACAGAGCACTCAAACTCAGAGCCGCTGGAGAGGAAATGGCACAAATCCAAACTAGCTGACGACCTCAAAAACTACCAGACACTCCTGACCTCCTTTTCTCAGCCAGCATCACTGCTGCTAAGACTGCTTTCTACCATGACAAAATCAACAGCGCTACAGACACTCGAAAACTTTTTTCAACCTTCAAATCGCTACTCAACCCTCAGCTGCCTCCTCCTCCATCCAGCCTTACTGCAGATACCCTCGCCTCATTTTTTACAAACAAAGTGGCGGCAATCAGCAGTCAATTCTCTACATGCCCACTCAACGATCTGACTCAGATACCGCGACTCCTACAACCTCTAGGGACTGCTGGAACATTTTTTCAGCATTCACGCTCTCTCCGAGAGTGAAGTGTCCAGACTCCTGACATGCAGCCGTCCTACCACATGCTCGCTGGACCCTATACCTACGAGCCTACTTCAGTCCATCAGCCCGACCATCGCTCCAGCTATCACACATGTGATCAATGCCTCGCTAACCTCCGCACATTTCCAACAGCGCTCAAAGTGGCCCGGTAACACCATTACTTAAGAAAGCTTCTCTTAACCCTGCTCAAGTCGAGAACTACCGCCCTGTCTCTCACTACTGCCTTTCCTATCCAAAGGCATTGAACGAGCAGTCTCCAAACAGGTCTCTGACTTCCTTTCACAGAACAACCTTCTGGATCCAAATCAGTCTGGGTTCAAAAGCTGCCACTCTACCCAAACGGCTCTGCTGTCTGTAACAGAAGCCTTAAAGAAGCCAGGGCGCACCGCCGGTCATCAGTACTCATTCTGCTTGACTTATCGGGTTGCCTTTGACACGGTTAATCACCGTATCCTTTCTCTATACTCGCTGACATGGGAATCTCCCGGTTCTGCTCTCTCCTGGTTTGAATCCTACCTCACAGGACGCTTCGCTTAACGTATCATGGCTTGGTCAGCTATCCGCACCTCACCATCTCACCACAGGGTCCCCCAGGGCTCAGTGATGGGCCCCTCCTCTTTGCTATCTACACCACCTCCTTGGGACAGATTATCCGCTCGCGACGGCTTCTCATACCACTGCTATGCAGACGACACACAGCTCTATCTGTCCTTTCCACCTGACGCACCCCTGGTTTCAGCACGGATCTCAGATTGCCTTTCAGACATAGCTACATGGATGAAGGCACACCACCTCCAGCTGAACCTCTCAAAGACTGAACTGCTGGTCATCCCAGCTAAACCTACCATACACCACGACATCAACATCAAATTTGACTCCTGTCTGTTTCACCGACCAGGACTGTAAGAAATCTAGGAGTTGTTCTCGACAACCAACTAAACTTCTCAGATCATGTTGCCTCAGTCGCCCGGGTCATGCCGTTTCGCACTCTACAACATAACGGAAAATCAGGACTTACTTGACTCAAGATGCTACCCAACTTCTGGTTCAGGCAATAGTCATCTCACGACTCGACTACTGCAATGCCCTCCCTGACAGGTCTCCCAGCCTGCGCAGTGAAACCACTTCAGATGATCCAGAACGCTGGGCGCGGGCCTGGTCTACAACCAACCCAAAAGGGCACATGTTACCCCGCTGCTCATCCAGCTACACTGGCTACCTATGGCGGCCCGCATCAAATTCAAGTCTCTAACGCTTGCCTACAAAGTAGTCTCCGGTTCTGCTCCCACCTACTTGAATGCCCTCATACAGACTTACACTACCTCCAGACCGCAAGGCGCCCTCTGATCTAACGACGCCTAGCTCTACCACCGCACGCTTCAAGCCAATCCAAACTTTTTCTCATCTGTTGTTCCTCGTTGGTGGAACACACTGCCAGTTCCTACAAGGGCAGGGACATCCTTTTCCACTTTCAAAAAACTCCTGAAGACCCAGCTCTTTAGAGAACATCTACTCTCTTAGCAACACTTACAACAAGTCTTACTGATCCTAGCACTCACCAGCCGTTTTAAACTGACAAGTAACTGCTAAAAACAGCACTCACCGACGACTTATTCTTACTGTACTCTAATGTTTTTTTTTTAAACTGTCCTAAAATTGTGAGAATTGTTCTAAAACTTACTGTTTACCATGTTGTTAGTCGCTTTGGTTAAAAAGCGTCAGCCAAATGTAATGTAATGTAATGTAATGTAAAAAAATGTTCTATATACTAGTCTGAAATTTCTAAGCACCTGCAGGGAGTCGAACTCCGGCCGCTCCGGCCGAATGCAAGTTTGTTAACCACTGAACCACGTGGCTGTGGACCTAAATACGCGCTCCATGTTGGCTATTTATATTCTTTTGTCTGAAGCAGTTGTGCTTCACGGTCAAAATGTGATGTTAGCAAAACTGGCCACTAGATGTCACCATGGAGTTACGTGTGTCGGATTGTTTCGAAACCTCGACACATTCCGGCGCAATTGCTTCGAACGTTTCGTTGTTTCACAAAGCCTCGTTCTGCCCATCCCTAGTTTAACAGTTGAATTGAAAATCGAATTGTCTGTAGGCTCCTTATTTCATGCGACTGCTTAACCAGAGCACTTATTAGACATTCTCTGGCTTAACAAACTGTTTCAACAATGTTTTCTTTCACGCCGATTCACGCTAATTTATCGCGGAAGCTTCTGCACAGCGGGCGCCACCGACTGGTCTGGCATATGCACTACAGCACATTTAGCCGGTTACACCTCTGTGTGTACAACAGGTTTTTTCTTGCCGGAGTCGTTAAAGGTGTGAAAGCGGTAAGAGAAAATCCACCCGGCATGTCGTGTAAACGGCCTCTAACACTGCATGCTTGTGATTGGTTTATTCAATTTCACTTCAATGGAGAGTTCTCGTCCATTTCAACAGATTTCAGAGTTCCCGCTTTGACGTAGCTTCCTGCACTTGGTTCAAAAATAGGTGCATTTATTGCAGGCATCTTTTCAGTGTCTTTTCATGCAGATTTTTTTCTTATCTTCTTATCCACGTTTGTTATCACTATCACCATGATTCTTATCTGCACTGAATTTCTCTGATGCAGTCAAGGAATTGTTTTGTCTTTCTCAAGCCATTGTTCCATGACTGGATTGAACAGGTACTTGCAGTAACCTGTCTGCTTTTAGAGCAGGGGTGTCAAACTCATTTTCATAGAGGGCCACATCATTGAATTTATAGGTGAGGGCCACATAATCGGCGAACATGTGCATGGTGCAACCATGAAATCTGTATTGCAGTATGGTTTATTCAAAATTGGTGTGAAATAATGGTCCTAACCACTTTAAAACAGTGTGGCTGAAAAAAAAACATAGCCTACAACAGTAACATTTTCAAATGCAACTTCTAGGCCTATTAGTTTAACAACTGATCAATATTCATTCATGGACTGACATTGACAATAAACTGCAGTCAATAATGACCATAACAATGTCCATAACACTTGTTTGTGCTCACCACTAATAGAAACTGTGGCCAAGAAAGGTGTGTGTGTTTGTGAGAGAGAGAGAGAAAGAGAGAGCTACGGTACGCACACCCACCCACCCCCATCCCCGCAAAAAAAAAAAAAAAAAAAAATCACGCGTGTACAATATTTGTCCGTTTCCCGGTTTTAGGTCCGTGCATTGTAAAAAAGTAGCCTACATAGCATAACAGTATCCACATGCAATAATACAACAACATCTACGATGACCTATTCATTTGGACAACTTGATACAGCCCTATAGGTAAAGTTTAAAGTAAAGGTTTAAAGTAAAGGTTTAAAGTAAAACCTTTAGTTTTGTTTTAGCGTCGTGACGTCTGGTTTTAAACAGCTGTAGGCCTAATGCAGTCTAACGTTCTGACAAGCACACCAATTGCCTACTTTGTTCTTGTCCATCTGGAATAACTCCTCTAGCTTTGCTGCCTCCATCCGTTCTGTTTTCGTTGTTTAAACTTGTGATATCCATGATGAATAGCCTATTGAGTTAGTGAATTAGCTCAACATTGTGTGCTGATAACCATATAGCCGAGTAAAAAAAAAACAAGTAGCCTAGTTGCGTGCCTGCGTGCGTATGCTGTCTCCTGCTCAAACAAAATCTGTGCGCGTTAATTTTAATAACGTGTTCAACTTTACCTGATAGAAATTTGTAAATAGCCTGATGGCATGCAGATAATGGAATACTGTGCATAGTTGGGAAGGAATGGTGGGCCAATTTGGTGTGATACATCACACACACACACACACACAAGGGAAGTTTTCTCTCGTTGTTGAGGGACTGACGTGCGGCCGGGCCGTTTAAAATCATCTTGCGGGCCGTATATTTGACATTCCTGTTTTAGAGTGACAGATAATGTCCCCTCCCCCTATGCGAAAGTGGGCTGGTAAATAGGCTAATACAGGGAACCAACAAATATGCTACATTTGGTTTTGTGAATGCACGCTACTTATCCAGCTCCTGTCCACACTGCACGTCACAGCTATGGTGTAAAACTAGGGATGGGCAAAGCGAGGCTTTACGAAACATTGAAACGTTCGAAGCAATTGTGCCGAATTGTTCCGAAGCTTTGAAACAATTCCGACACCTCAGAGCTGTTTAGGGTGAAACAAATCTGTCAAATGCTTCGTATTAGAGATTCAGTCTTTAAAGTTCGTGGCTCGCTGTGTTACCTGTGTTCAGTCTTTATCAAAAGCTGCAGCATGCCCTTGGTCAATTACTGGATGGGAGACCACATGAAGTCACAATAAAGGGAGTCTTATTGCTGCCACTATGTGTTCTCTAAATCACTTTCTTATAAAAACTCTCGATTTTTGACCATTCTGAGAGTTTAGTTGAAACTGTGTGGTTAATGGTGAAGTAAGAAAACATAAACAGATACGATCTGAAACAATACCTTACAAATCAAACGGGGATCGAACCACATTTGAGCAGCCTGGGCTACCGTGCAAAAAACACCCTCACTAACCACTACACCGTCATGGTTATTGCATAACGCATATTGCTACACTGTTAATTGAACGTGCGGGCACGCCTGTCGACACCGGTGAAAGGCACCGAAGGTTCACTTAACTTTGGTCACATGACATGGGGATTTTGAACGATGTTTCGAAGCAGTGATCACATGACATGGCTGTTTTGAACCACGTTTCGAAGCAGTGTTTCGAAACACTTGTGCTTCGAAGCCTCGACACTGATTCGAGACGTCGGTTTCGAAAGTCACACCCCTATGTAAAACAAACGTGCAGGTAAAACTACAAAGATGTGTGTGTTGTCTGTGCCAAACGCTGAAATCTAGCCTACAAATGTCATGTCATGTCGAAACGAAGGATGTAATTGGTCCGGATAGGATAACAAGGAAGTAACGCTAGCGCAATATAGCATTTGGCTTCATTAAGACTACATTTAGCATATTATGTTTGTGTCCTATCCTGTAGGCTATAGAAATTTGATTGCTTTGTTAATGACTTCTAAGGGAGTTATGTGCTCAGTTGTTTCAATGGCCCATGTCTAGCGCAATCCTTTCACGACACTGTGAACTTTCCTCCCGTGAGCTAAAAACTTGACATCATAGTGGAGTTTGTATGAGCTGCTACAAAGCGGATAGGATAGCCCACTTTCTCCTAAAAGCTGAGTCGAAATACCTCCAACGAATAACTATGCGGAAACGATCTGACCGAGTTGGCAAATCTACAGATGAAAAGCCATGGGTAGTTCATCGGGAAACAAGTCATGAGAAAGCGCAAGAAAGGTAGGCTACCGTTTAGATTAAAGATCCACTGGACTAATTGGCGTCGACTGTGAACTGGTTTCAGACACGTAACCTATGTTACAGCCTAGTCTATAGGCTAGATGATGTTGGGATTTTGTTTAGATAATAATAATAAATTATAATAAGAAATCACTAATCAACGCTACTCTTTTACCATTACCACCCTATCAATAGGCCTATTTATTCTTCTTTTAGGCGGTGCATGAAGACACTGAAGCGGTTGGTTGTGGCTTTTGGGGTCCTGTATTTGTGCATACCGTTTGTAGTGCGACTTTTTCCCGGAATACTGTACCACGCAGTATTTTCTCATGTTGGTAAGATATTACACTGAAAAAAAATACACAGTTTATTCAAACTTGACCTCTAGCCTACTCAGGGCAAGGCACAAGCAACACTGTTTTTCACATGTTCTAGTAGGCCTATTTCTTAGCCTACTGATTTCCTTCATAGCCAGAATTCCATTCTTCGCTGATCTCAGTCAACCTGCAGACCTTGGTCTCAATCACACATATAACATCTACATGTCATCAGAGAAGGATATAACTCTGGGAGTCTGGTAGGGCCTATTTCCTGTTCATATCATGTAAAACTGAATATAACAACAATTAGAACTCTCACCTAATGCCCTTTGTGTTGATTGAGCAATGTCTTCTGCCAGGGTGACAGTTGTATGTTGTCTAATTAAGTAACCTAATTCTGTTTGAATGGGTCATCATCACACTGAAATTCATGAATTAAAATGGTGTTATTCCAAAATTCAGTCATTCATTTGTTGTAATCAGGCATACCGTTCCAGACTCCCTTTGGCAGGAAGCTCAGGGGAAGGATCTGGGATGGTATGAGCAGACCTTACAAAATGGAGCTCCAGTCCTCATTTACCTGCATGGAAATGGGGGCACAAGGTGAGGAATTGCATGAGGTTTCAGGAGAATGGAGTGCACTATGTTTAGGTGTTCGAAAGGATTTTGAAATGATGCTTTGCAAATCATGGAGGAATGAGAGAGAATAGATCCGTGTTGGTGATTTGATATGAAATATTCTGTCAGCCATTTTTGACCTATTTTTGGCCTATTGACAGTTGACCCAATTCAATCTAAAGGATTGGCAGTTTTCAGATGAATTTAGCAATAGGGTCATTCAAGGATACAAGGATACAAGGAAGTTTATTGTCACATGCATATAGTTACTGGAAGTAAGAAATGCAGTGAAATTATGTCTGGTGTCAGCCTATTTGTGCAAAGTGGGGGGGTAAAAAGTGCAGTAGAAGAGGGGTTTAGTAGATTAAGTGGCAAGGGCTGCATAAGAAAGGTGGGGGAGGATTGGAATCGGGGGGCACCAACAAGGAGCACCCAAGAGCAACAGGGGCAAGGAAAAACTCCCTTACCAAGGAAGAAACCTTGGGCAGATCCACGGCTCAAGGGGCTAACCCAACTGCCAGGGGTCTTGGTGTGTGTGTTGGGGGGATGACAGGGGAGATGGGATAGTGTGCTGTGTATGTGGGGAGAGGGCAGTGTGCAAAAAGGCTGGGCAATCAAGGACATGGGTAGATGGAGGAGAAATCAAAAATAATAAATAAAAATTTCTATGGAGATGTGCAAAAGTTGGAGAAAGTCAGATATGTGTGTGTGTGTGTGTGTGTTTTGAAGTGTGATGAAACAAGATAGTCTGTGTTTTTCATGTCAAAGCGAGCATAAAAAGCATTAAGTTCATCAGGGAGGGCTTTACTCACATTCATCATAGGAGGGGACTTTCTTTCAAAGCCAGTGATGGTTCGGAGTCCTTTCCACACTCGTGCTGGATCACCCTCCAAGAAATCAGCTTCAACTCTGTCTCTATAGCGCAGCTTAGCATCTAATTTCACATCAATTCAACCAGGACCCACGCACTTAGGTCTCAAAAAATTCTGAAAAAATTACCAGGTGTACCTATTTTACCCAGGAGACACACTGTAAAATTACTCTTATGTAAGATCAATACTTTCTAAGATACAGCCAGTTTTACAGGGGGAGGGGGGTGTCGATTTTGTTCGGCCTCTTTTTTTTGTCAAGACATATTTGTACTCAAATAAAGATTTGCATAAGACAAGTCAAATTGGTGTTTTCAAAAAGAAGGATCATGGAGAATAAAGAAAAACATATTTAAAAAATCTTTGTATATTCCCACAAGGTGTTTGGGTGCTCTGAAAATGATAACCAAAATGATTTTTCAGACTTGTGAGGTCTGTTGTTCAGACCCTGAAGGGATTTGTTTTCTGTTCATTGCTTTTTGTGAGAGTGTTTCTACTTATCTCAGTAAGGAAAATAAATCAAGAGCCTATGTTGAGTACAAATATGTCTTGACAAAAAAAAGAGGCCGAACAAAATCGACACCCCCCTCCCCCTGTAAAACTGGCTGTATCTTGGAAAGTATTGATCTTACATAAGAGTAATTTTACAGTGTGTCTCCTGGGTAACATAGGTACACCTGGTAATTTTTTCAGAATTTTTTGAGACCTAAGTGCGTGGGCCCTGGTTGAACTGACGTGGAATGACCCAATAGTTAAATGTGTTTGTCTCTTTTTCTGTCTTCACTTCTTTGGAACAGAGGTACCAGTCACAGAGTTGGTCTTGTGAATGTGAGTTATTTTTTTTTATATAGATTTACAATTAGTGTAAACATTGAACTAAATAATTTATTGATATTGCTCTAAATTATTGCAGGCTTTGACTGCTGCGGGATTCCATGTTGTGTCCCTGGACTACAGAGGTTGGTTGAACTATACAAACATACGTCAGTATCCTTACTCTCAATGAATACACTACTATAGACCAAATCTGTTTTTTTCACTTGATGTAACACATACTGTATCTGATGTTTTCAAAACGGTGTAAACAGTGCAACTCGCATACAATTTTTCCAATTCTGATTAATGGCACTTCCATATATGTGGTCCAAATCAGATAAAGGTCTAATTTTTATATATATAATATTATATAGGGATGGGGCTGCAGTCTGAATGATTATATCAGAATTCATGCAACTTTTACTTCAATCTTGATCAAGTTATTCCAAACATTTCACTGGAGTGTCAGGGAAGTTGGGAGCATACTTGCAGATGTGGGTTATAGCATGGTAGAAATGGAAGAGAGCTATGAAGGAAGTCAGTCAGGGCTAGCTGCGTGCTGTACATGTGTTCGTTTGTTGTTTTGCACACTGGGGTAGGAATTTCATATTTGCCACATTTAATAAAAAGAATGTGAACAAACAAAAAAATTGGATTTGAGCAAAAAATCATAATTGATCATTAAGACTTGCAGTGTAATCCTTGCCTAATAGCCTTGACATCTGGGTAGGTTTTGGAGATTCCTCTGGTGAACCGACTGAAGCAGGCCTGACTACTGACACCCTCTATGTGTACCAGTGGGTAAAAGCACGCAGTGGGAGCAGCCCAGTGATGCTCTGGGGACATTCACTGGGCACCGGGTGAGTGATGGTATTTAGAATACACTGAACATGCAGTGGGTTGCAAAATATTCAACCCATTCAACAGACAAGCAAGTTATTTAGCCTTCAGAAATAGTACAACATTACAGATACACTACTGGTCAAAAGTTTGGGGTCACATAGACATTTACATTCCACTCCATTATAGACAGAATACCAGCTGAGATCAGTTGTATTTAATCAGGGCAGCAGTTTTCAGATTACATGATGTGCTTACATAACCGCAAAAGGGTTCTTGACTGTTGTAGAAAGAAATGGCTGATCTTTAATGCAATATCTACATTGCCCATTATCAGCAACCATTCATCTATGGTGCAAAGGCACATTCTGTTTACTCATTCTGTTTACTCATCTGATATCATTTTAAAAGACTTTTGCAAGCTATTGCACAAATTAATAGTTATGTTTACATGCTGTGTATGGGTAATATCTCTTGTGCACTGCTTTTATTGATTTCTTTTATTCTTTTTAAAAATTTTAAATATAGAAGAGACTGCACACCTTGAAACGTTAGAATACAGCTGCAGCTATTTCACAGTATAACCATAATACGTTTTTTTACACAGTGCAGTACACAGCGCAACACTCCTCATTTAATGAACGGCAACCAATTTACCGATGAACTAACTTATTGGCCAGTCAGGGGTGCGTTTCCCAAAACCATAGTTGCCAACCTGTTAGCAACTTAGTTGGTTGGCAATGGGAAATTGCATTGCAACCAACAAAGTTGCTAACTTAGTTAGCAACTATGGCTTTGGGAAACGCGCCCCAGATCTTCTAATGATCACAGCATTCAATTATCACTCATATCTGTCACTTCAGTGTGGAAACTCGTGCAACAGAGTCCACATAAAATGGCAAGTCTTTATACTTAGCAAATACTGAGTGGACCTTGAACATGTAATTGTATAATTTGGCAAGGGATTACTATGCAACCTTAGGTGAATCAAAAATGGTATATATGTTACTGAATTATGTTAATCCATCCACAGAGTAGCCACTAACACTGCTTTGGAACTTCAAGACCAAGGTAAATTGTCTATTTTTGGGTTTTAAAATCCTTGTTGTTGTAATATCCTTGGTCATGTTTTGTGTTTCTTTACCTGAAAGGTAACTGTGAATATCAGTTGTTGTGAGATGCAGAATGGTATTATTAACTCTACAGATTGTAGCCACTCCTACACATATCCGGAAGCAAGTCTTGCAATCAAGTGCACATTCAGAAAGCTTACCACCAGGTCTCATATTATGAGACCACTAAGAGTTATTATTTCATTGACCCCCATTCATTTTGCCATCACTTCATCTGTATCTATAGCAGTTTAAGCCTTAATGTGTTTATTTCCATAGAAATAACACGTATATAACTAGCTCCATAACCTCTTACCAAAAAGCTGTGTGGCAATACCATGTCCAAGCCTAAGATCTGAGAATTGTGATTGACTGAAGTCCTGTTGCCCCTTAGCTGTTCCAAAATCAGTGTAACCTACGGGGTCTCTGGGCTTATTGCTTAAGTTAATTATAAGCCGCACTTGGTGTAATCTGCGTCACCAAGCAGAGTGGAGCAAAAGGGTGGCAGACTACACCAGCAAACCCAATAAGTAACAGTGGCAATAGTTGGTAAAAGCATAAATCTTTTTAGAATCACGATTGACTGCAGTGAATCCTGTTGATTCTTTTTGAAACATTAATTGTGGCATAATGTGATTTGAAGTTGCGGTGGGATAAAAGAGTTCAAGAGACAAATCGTCACAGGCAGGACTTGAACCCTGAATCTCAGTATTGCCACTCATGTCACTTAGCAGGTGAACGACCAACTCTGCATTTGAGTAGGTGGATGGAGGTATACAAAGGCCATGTAGCAACAGTACATCCAAGCCTAACAGGGAGGCTACACCGGGCACATAATTGAAGCGTTCCGTTTCTGCAGCATCTGCTGCAACAGTTAGCTTCCACTTTAATCAGTGAAATTGACTACACCAGACATGATACAGTAGCAGCGTGTTTGTTCGAAAAAATTAGACCAGTCTTCTAAAACAAGTGATTGGAGCGCTTCAGTTAGCCCGGGTGTAAGACCTCTGAGCATTGTCATTGATTAAAGACTTTGAGTTTTGATGATGCTTTTTGAAATATTAATTTAATTGTGGCGTAGAAGATTTTAAGTCATGGTGGCAAAAGACGAGATAATTGAGACTGAGACTAAGTGCATGTCAAGCGTTATTGTTGATTGCTTTATTTTGATCACCTGATTTCTTCAATATCCTCATTATTAATAATAAAATGTCATGCATGATCACTTTTAATGAATGCTTGGGTGGAATAAGCTATGTGTGTGTGGGTCCTTGAGGGGCAGTACATTTCCCTAGAAGGTCACAGAAGTCGCAAAATGATTCCTGTGGCCAACACAACATGTTTCATTATATTAGGTTTTTGCTACACAAACACTTTTAGGGGAGAAGGAAAATATGTATGGTAATTAGAACAAAAACAATAGGGTTCCTGCAGCTTCACTGCTAAGACCCCTAATAACTAGAACACTGCCCAATCAAAAAACTATATCCCTAAAGATGAACTCTCTAGTCAAAGTACATCCTGTGCTACCTAAAAATCCACAAGAAATGTGAAGGTCCTGGCCTAGTTTGCCTCATTATGGCCAGTTTCCAACCAAACTCAAGTGATATATGGACTGGTTCATAAAGCCTATTGTTTGGTTTTTGCCTTCATACCTTAATGATGCTACAGTACTAACCTACAGTACTGCATATGTTAACCACTATAACTGTTTTTCCAGGGGTCACTGTGGATGCGGTCATATTAGAGGGAGCATTTTCGAACATAAGGGAAGCAGGAGCCAGTCACCCATTTTCCAGGGTAGGCAGGGTGACATTTACACAGCATACTTCATCATACATTTTATCTACACACAAGCTTACTTTGAAATGACCTTTTGACAGGTTGTTGTTTTATCAGGTCAAGTATAAGAACTATGGTAATTTATGTCCAGAAAGTTATTTTTCATACCTTGTGTGGCCTAAGTATTGTGTGTTTATTGCTGTTGAATTTGTATTTAATCCAACAAAATGATGTTTTTGTTACTTTTCAGATTTATCGAAATTTCCCATATTTTGAATATTTTTTCTTAGATGTCATATCAGAAAACAAAGTGGTCTTCCCCAATGATGAAAAGTAAGTGCATTACATAGGAGTAACATTTACAAAACAATTAAAAAAAAACATAAGAGCACGAACATAATAGTTACTGTAATGTACTTCTGTAATATCTCTACTTTATGTCTTAGTGTGAGGAAGCTAAAGACTCCACTATTGTTTCTTCATGCTGAAGATGACAACATTGTGCCATTTCACATGGGTCGGGAGGTAATATCAATAAGAGCACTGTGTGTTTGTGTGAAGTGAAGATGTGTGTTTTGGTAAATGGTTGGTCAATGATTTAATTGATAAATAAATATTGGGGGTTCCAGCTCACATGCCACCAACTTCTGTGGTAAGTCACTGGGGTTGCCATTTCAGATGTGATGAAATGCATCAGATTAGGGGCCTGTTATTACTACGAAGCAAGTTTCACATGGGTTATTTTTCCATTAGCTAGTTTGACAAAACCTACAGATGTATTGTTATGGTGTGTATGCATATTAACGTCATTCTAAAAAGCTTCTTGCCTCATGAGACTATCTTTGCACCATGAGATGTTCTGAGAAGGGTGACAAGGTTTTCCAAGGGGATTTTTTTTCTGTAAATAAAATCTCGTGATCACAACTAAAACCTTTAGTTACCTAAAACCACAAAATCATGATGTCTCTTTTAACAGCTGTTTGCGATTGCACAAAAATCACGAAAATCATCAAACAGTGTCAGGATAGTTCCTTTTGAGGGTTTCCACGGATTCAAGCATAATGGGCTCTACCAGGATCCTCGACTCCCTGAAATTATTAAGTAAGGACATATTTGTAACACTGTCAATATGTGTCTCTCACACATACGCTCTCGCTCTCACACATACACTGACACATACACACAAATTAACAAACACATATGTTCTACAAACTAGGTGAACATATTGATTGACCTCTATAAAAAGAAAAGTAGAGTAAGTAAACAAAATGTATAAGATTAATCGACAAAACGTATAGGAAGAAGCAGTTGGCACCATTACTGGCCAACCCCATCCATAAATAAAAGTCCAATGGCATTTCCAAAAAGTTGGGACACTGTCAAATGCAAATAAAAACAGAATATGATAATCACATAAACCCATATTTAGTTGCATAAAGAACATAGACAACATAGCAGCTGAAATCCAATACTGGATATTGGGGGCAAGAATGGGACATTTCATTCTCACTATCAGCATGTTCTCCTCTGTTCCCAAATTTTTCGAGACCATTGTTAAAAGAAGAGGTGATTCAACACAGTGATGGTTTTTTTTTTCTGGTTTCTGTTGTGCGGCAAAACCTTGAAAAAAAAATTATATATATATTTTTTTTATATGTGCCTTTAGGGGCTCTGTAGATACACTTTTAAAAAAAATCTGGCATCAAATTCAAAGGAAACTATATACTCAAAAAAGCAAACAAACAAGTTCTTGTTTCAACAACTGATATGTTGTCTTTGCAATTACAAATGGTGTACACATAATTTGAAAATCATCGCATGCTGTTTTTATTTACATTTTACACAGTGGGCCAATTTTTTTTAGAAAATGGGGTTCAATAATGTACAAGCCACTGATGAAAGCTATTTCGTTTGGATACTTACTCACTTGATAATAGACTATTCGTTTGTGTCACATGACGTCACTGTAGCTTTGCGCCGCCATGTTTATGACCGATTTGCGCCCCGCTCAGCCGCTCAGTGGTCACAACAGCTGACCGTCTGACAGCTAACAGCTGATAACCCACCACAAACTGTTCCCATAAAGTCACAATCGTCTCGTTTCCCTTCCATTCATGTTCTTTCAATGAGTATAAACCACGGACTGTATAAAATACTTATAAACACATCTGACATTAAAGAACATTATTCAGATTAATGACCGCTAGCTGCGAGCTAATTGACACTAAAATGAGTGGTAGCTTACTAGCTGTTAGCCCATTAGCTAACAACTCGCTACTATATGTACCTAGTCAGAGTAAACTACCACCAAAATCATATATTTGAATTGTTTTTACATAATACTTACATTTCCCATGATTAAATATAAATCCTTGGTGGCCAGGTGCCGCACTTTTACGTTTTTGACCCATCCAGCCACAGCATATTGATAGGCATCAGTAGGGGAGAGCCGGGACAGTTGAAACACGTTTTAATTAAACGTAATTTACAAACCGATCGTGCCACACTGAAAGCTAATATTTGGTCACTAATAACCTACATCTGTCCTCTGTCAAATACAAATGCATTTTCAGCTTTGTACAAAACCGTTCAGGAATTATTAGGCTACAGCAAAAGTGGGACGTGCGTGAACTGTTTAGAAAACGTTTCTGAAACCTCATTCACCTCTTAATTTGTTTTGTGTGTTTCATTCGTCCCTACTGGTCGGGACCGTTGAAACAACATAAGGGGACGAATGAAACATAGGCCTACAGTTTGTGATGTAAACGTCCCATAACTTAAAAATTGTACTACATATCATGAATGGTAGGCTACTCCCAATAGGTGTTATTTCAGATAGATTGTTGCAGGGCTATACGTCTTCGTGCATGTCTGATAACATCTCATTGCCATCATCGTGAGCGTGTATGAAGCAGTTTTTGAAATATCATGCCCTGTGGATGATTTTGCCATGTTTATAACTAGAATGGTAAGCTTTCCCATTTATATCATGTTTAGGCTATAGTTGAAAATGTCGTTTCACTAGGTTTTTACCTGGGTTAGGCCACGGCACATCCAAGTAGGCTAACGACCCACCGGCCGTCAGTCTCCATAGGATAACATGGGAACTCGACCCCCTACCTGGTGGGCCCAAATGTAGCTGCTATTTTCATCATCCTAAAACTGTTTTTCCATGTCTCACCTCCATAAATGATTGTTTAAACACAGATATTTGTGCATTTAATTAAAATACATGGAGTTACAGCCTGGTCGGGATGACATATGTCACTATAGCTTGTTTTGCTTTCCATGTAAACAAGCATGTGATATGAAAGTCTGGGATTTTGGATAACACTAAATGGTCTACTGAATAAGCATTAAGTCGAACCTTTAAATGAAAAACACTCGTTAATAATAAAAAAAATGTAACCGTTAATGAAGTTTACTTTTGCGCATCAAAACTCGTTTATAACTCTGTGATACAATGAGCAGGAAGATACTGATAGAAGGTTAACATGCTCTATGTTTTGACCGAAGGACGTCTGTCTATCATCACTAGCCCCTTCGCAACGGTGGTGAAAACATAAACATTCGGGTGGGCGTGACGTCACTGGAGGCAGAAACAATCGTTTGGATAGTGAGGCGGCTATTTGAATAGTACTAGTGAGGCGGCTAAAATCAGACAGTAATCTAAAGTCTTTGCTAAAATGTGTAACGATGTAACACAATACGTACATACACTCAGTGTACGTGATCGGGAGGATTATTTGAAAAAACTAGGGCTACATTATCAGATGGGACCATCCTGACAGACCCAATACCGTCAGTGATTGGAAAGACAGGTTTGCCATCAGTTGAATGGCCGGACATTATTGAAAAACCGAGTGTCTACAGTAAGGAGAAGCTGAGGGTGTATAAATCATTGAATGCATATAACTATCTCCTAAATGGTCATGTCCAAGACTTACAATAGGCCTACAATGACGTGGTGAGTTTTGTGTTTGCCGAACCGACATTTTACCGAGCCAGCGCCCGCCCATGTCACAAGGCAAAGATGTAGCTGCTATTGCAAACGTGCTAATTACCAACCATTTCGTTTGAAAATTCTAAAACAACAATGTTTTTTAATACTTCAAAATAACATTTGATAAATGAACCTCACATTTTTCAGTAGCCATAGGTGTCTAGATTTGAACAAAATCTAGTTTGTTTCTTACCGGGGCTTTTACTGCCTGAAATATCCAATTTTGTTTACCACGCTCGGAGTTAGTGCTGGGCCTTATACAGTAGTAGCCTAGTAGCTAGTAATCAAGGATTTGGTTTAGCTCTTCGAGTCACAGTAAAATTACATTTTTGGTAGGCTACATAGTTTATTTAGATACACTTATGGTGTGGGCGCTTGTGTTTTTTTAGGAATCCGCAGTCTTGGTTTGTATAGAAATGAATACGTGACATACATGTAAAGAGGTTGGAAATACGATTAGGACGATTGGTAGGCTAATATGTGAGGTTCCGATACAAGGCTTGGGTTATCGTGAGTCAAACGAATAACTACGTTCTTACTGGAAACTGTAGCCTAGGCCTACTTATTTCAAATTTAACCGATGACTTTTTCGGTTCTGGCACCCGACAGCACAGCAAGATGAGACCATGATAACCTTTAGCCTCCCGAATATGACTGTTCGTTTAGCTTCCCAGCTGAGGTGATGGTTTGTTTTGCCTCCAGTGAACGTAATGACGTAGGCTCAGAAGGTACCTATACCAGAGACTTTCTAATGAGGAGACACAGCACTCAAAAAAATACTCCATAGAAATGCATGGGGCTAGTTTGTCACGCCAATATGGCCGTTGTCTACACATATCCCACCCCTTCCTCGGCAAAACGTCGACATGTGAATACATTGAGCCAATCATATGGTGTGTTGTGAAAGCCGGGAAATTGTAGCACAATTCCCAGAAAATACGTGTTCTGTCTTATCCGGTGCTTCAATGAGATTTAATTGAACTATTAATTATTAGTTGACCATCTGACTCCATTTATATCTTAAATACTAGTCACATATCTACCATGGTTGAATCAACCACCAATCAGTAATATATAGGCTATTCCAACGGATTACCTCTTCACCAAATACTGTTCATCATAATTTCCTTACTGTAACCACAAGAGAGATTGTTACAGATTGTTAATCAATATAACAATTTATTTTAGTATCAGGAATAATCATACACTACAGTTAACCAATAAACACATAATAGATGGTAAACCTCAAAGCAATATAACAATCAATTTAAAATAAACCTAAGGTCAAAATATAGCATACCTGGCAAAGATTTCAACTACGATTGAAGGCTCTGAGAAACAGAAGGTTTCCTATTAAATCCAACTACACATAAGGTGAGAGTCCTGAGAAGCAGGCAAACTCCTAGAATGGGGTTTTCATCACCCTTAAGTATCCAGCCAGAACAGGGGCATCTTACATTACACTACAAAGCAGGAATTAACATATAGACAGTATTCAAACCTGGAGACCCCAGTCTCAGCAGGGTATCCTTATCAGACCACCAAAAGGTGGTGGGATTTTTCCAGCAGAAGATGGACCATTTTCTCCCAGATTACAGAAAACAGATATACACTTATTTTACATTTGTACAATTGAGACCCTCTTACTTCTCGCACTGAGACATTAAAAATGATACCAAACACAAATACATCATTTGTCATTTGCCCGTTGCATTTCAGTTTCTAGTGGTTGAGTTCAAGTATCTTCCAGACCGAGTGGAGACAGGCAATGGACAAGCTTAGCTTGTTATGGTCAGGGTTAAAGCCCCCCTGTGCAACGTTTTCAGTTGTTTGTTAACTAAATCAACATTTACCATTCATAAATGTGGCCTCATTCATGTTTAATTATGACCACCACCAATTCGAAGCCTACTTAGAAATCCTCATTTAAATCTACATCTTTAATCGAAGTATCATCAGTGTCTCTACACATGAACTTGAGCATTGAGAACATTGTTAGTGTCCACATAGTTTACTAAAAAAAAAGGTTTTGGACAACTCCCTTGACTGATGGCAGCAAGCACAAAACCCAAGTGAGTTGTTCAAAACATTTCTTTTAGTGAACACTGTGTACACGAACAATGTTCTCAATGCTCGAAGTTCATGTGTAGAGACACTGATGATTTTTCGATCGGGGTTTCATGCTGTGTCGAGCCTTCTTAGTGTTTTAAAAATAGCGATTTTTGGACGATCATGTATCAAAAATAGTTCCCATTCAAAACTCCACAACACGGACAAGCTTGAAAGTGGCGCTTCAGACATAATTAAGCTTTTTAAACGAAAGTTTGACTGGTGTACATTCACAAAACACCCTAGGGTGCATTTTGGCGAGAGTTACGCTTTCAGAGAGAAGTTTATGCTTCAACGTGCTAGGACTCCAGAACTAGTGTCAGTTTTGATGTGTGACGGCTCCCGAAGTTCTAAACGAGGCAGCGCTTGAGAGGTTGGTTGCTATATAACTCCTAACCACTAGATGGGAGAATTTCTTACACAGGGGGGCTTTAAGAGTTTCCTGACAAATGGTGGCTAACACAATAGTCATAATCAAATGAAAACAGGAATCTTGGCTTCAAAGGACGTTCTGTAACCATTTCCTTTAGGAATGCAAAAGGCTAGTCTTACAGTTGTGAAGACATCGTGCCAATCATGTGTTGTGATCTTGCCGCTGGAGCAAGATTGGTGTCGTGAAGCCTTGCGCACGCGCAGTTCGACCCAAAGACTGTGCCCGATGAGTGCCCATAAAACGTTGGTATATGGCCGCCGAGTGGAGGGACTTGCCTAAAAGGACTTTGCCTATACACTCGGAGAAAACTGGAATGTTTCATTCGTCCCGTGTTTCAATCGTCCAGGCTCTCCTCTACTCTTGAATGCCTTCAAGCTATCCCCACTGCCTAAAATTGACATTTTCTTCACATATCTCTCTCTCACACACATTCAAATGTGCAGTGTGGGCGGCCATACTGGGCGAGATCGGTCGTAAATATGGCGGCGTTCTATTTGACAGTGAGGTAGGTGGCGCCTATGAATAGCCCTACAGGATCAAACATACTCACATTCTCTCTTACACACACACATGTATGTGTGAATGTATGTCCATTGAATCAAATAAATGTAGTAAAAAACATTTTTTTAAGTCTCAAGTACCAGCGAAGCTGAATGACTGTAATATTAATGTGATGTTTGCCTGTTTTTTTTTTCCATTGCAGGCAATTTGTTCAATCACTGAACATTTGAAGAATGCATCAGTAGATCACTTGTTTCTGCTAGTCAACAGTCATTGACAGACCATGCACTGTTATGTTGACATCATGTAATTGAATTGCTGAGTCAATCCCATTAATTGCATTGTTGTATCTATAGTTGTACAACACAATAAATAAAAACAATCAGATTTATGTATTCAATTGAACCTTCATTTAACCAGGCAAGATTTAAATAACAATTTCTAATGTATATGACAGTCTAGCAAGTGCAAACCGACACTTCAAGGGGGAAGGATAGTGGAAGGGAAAGTCTAGCTAATCAGACAGGATAAATATCTACAGTATCATTAATAGTGTCAGTAAGTCCTTGTTTAAAAGTGTAAACCAGTAGATCTTTAGATGAGTTTGCAAAGAGGACCAATTTACCACAGTGCACATGACAGTGATGTGTAAATAAGGCATTTGTTGAAAATTGAATTGATTATATCAAGCTTTTGCAGTTCCTTTGCATGCTGATTGATAGATTACATCTCCATAATCAAAGGAATTCTGATCAATAAAACAATGTGTTTGGCAGTAGATGTGAAGGTCAAACTGCTTCTATAGACATCTGAAGTTTACCTACGAAAAAGAACCAAAGCTGCCATCTTTGCCCATAATAAGGAGACTCATGGTGTAAAAAGAACAACATTGTTTTCTGCAGAAGCCTACCCAAGGCTACAGATTAATTCTGAACAGTTATTTCTCTACTGGCTCAATTATCACACAAGACACTGTTTTGATTTGCGTAGTTGCGTTACCCCCAACACTGACAATAACGTAGACAGCAAATTAAGATATTTTTTTGTTTTGTGGAGCGGCACCGGTAGGCTATCAAAAGCAGATTTCGATTTTCGTTACCACCGTGTAGTCAAGCCTTAAGCCATAGGCTACCCAAGTAGTCTAAATCGAGGTAATGTTTAATTATGCATGATTTATTTTGTTATTGAATTCGTAGGCTGGGATTCCTCTCGGCAACAATTAGCCTTTGTTTAACGGTAGCCTCCTGCTTTTTCAGAAGGGGTGGCAATCAGGCTACTAACAGAGCGATGTACAGTGGCAGAGCGACACACAGTGGCTGAAAGTGGTGCTAAAGTTTCACGCAGCTTCACGCCGCGTAATGTGCGACTGAAGTGGCCATTTGAAAGCGACGCCCACTGTAATGCACTTTGCGTGTAAAGGCACTTTGCGTGTGTTACCATGTCACTCACTGTATCTGTTGGCTTTAAAGGCAAAACATATATGGGTCACAACTTAATACACATGGGAAATTGTGGGTCCCAAAGCCAGACCAGTTAAGAACCACTGCTGTAGAACACCTGATGTCACATGGAGGGGATGATGAGAATGTACATGCTGCACCCTACTAATAGAGGTAGTTAGGCAAATGCCCCAATACATGCAACCCCAATAGACCTTTTGCGCAAAAAACGGAAATATGTCAAGGATGAGTAAATCCAGTTCCGTTGTATGCTTTGTTGATGGAGATATGGCAGCTAGATTTTTACTGTGAGCCTGGTTACCCTACCAAAGTACCGATGTAACACAATCCACCAAAATATTCCTTGCTCACCGCTAGTCTGAGATTTGCAACTACCATTGACTCCCATTCATCCAAAAAAAAGATATTTCGAAAATGTGTTCAAACTAACAGCGGCAAATTTTGACAGCAACCATGTCATTTTAATGATAAACTAGATTTTTGTATATACAAAAATGTTATACAAAACTGCTGAATGTTATGAAAACTGCCAGCCCACATCCATCATCTGCCGCTATGGTAACCGGAAGTTCTGCTACACTGCATTGAAGTGAAAATGCGGAAGTGTGAAAAAGGTCTATAGGGAATGGCAATAACAATGGCAATAATGCATCCATTACCTGAATGGAAACACAAGTATACTACACAAGATATTGTGCTTCTCAAGATTCAAGTTTCCAGAAGTTAAAATAAAAAAACAGCTTTAGTTAAAACTGTGTTGTTGCTCTTAAATTGTTTACACTGCTTAGATATTTTGGAAAACCAAATTTTGTCAGTAAGTTTCCTTGTTTTCTATTTGTCATGTCTTATGGTAATGGCCATAGAAAAGCAACATTTCAAATGAGATCTCACCTGTGTTTTCATAAGGGACCCTTTTTCGCAGTGGGGAAATAAGTCCAGTTTAAGATCTCAAAATACTTTTTTTTTTTCTCTTTTTTTCTATTCTTATCGCTCCTTGTTTCGTCTCCTAAGGATAGCCTATCTTTAAGTCAACTAATCGTCCAAATGCATGAATTGTACTTTAAAATACCCTGATTTTACGCCTGACCCTGATGATGATAATGACAATACAGGAAACTAGAAACACATGGCAAACAGCACATCAATAACACTTTTAGAGACAACCAAAATTTTCCATGTCTTTCCATTGTCTCATCAAGAGGGAGCGGAGTTCCCCCTGGCTCCCCCATAGTTCACACCATGGTTTTAAGGTTTTCATATTAAGTGTTCCCAGAGGAGTTGACAGCGCTGTAACTGCTTGAAGTCCCAGATCCTGAGTTGACAACAGGTCCTCCTGAGACATTGTACACATCTGAAAAAGAAAGCAATCAAAGATTAAAGCTGGCAAATAAATATTGGTCACAGTCCAAACTGTTACACTAAACTATTCCCATGTCAAATGGCCTGAGACTAATGCACAAATTATTGAGTGAAAATTATCAATATCCAACTCTGGAAGACATACAAACCAAATTGTTTCAACAAAGGAAACTTACTTCTTCTTCGAATCCCTCTGAAGAAATCGAGTACGTTCGATGACGTCCCAGCACTTGTACTCTATTGAATAAAGGGTTAAAAAGAGGGCTCAGTTTTAAGGAGTTTTACTTTAGGAATTACACTGCAAAAAATGAAATCTAACCAAGTGCTATTAATCTTATAATGAGGAAAAAAAAACAATTTGGTATTGTTTTTAGTATAATGAATAAAGCGCTCTCTTGAAAGATCATTTTGACTTAATTTAAGAAGACTTTGACATATTTTAAGGAGTCTTATCAAGACAAATTTACTTAATGCACTTATTTTAAGACATCTCATGTTTTCAGGATGAGATGTCTTAAAATAAGTCACCCCCCACCACCACAAGCAAGACCTTTCAGCATCACCGTGAGGTCCAATGGGGGCATTGATACTGGTGTGAGGTAGGCAGCATAATATACAAGAATTGGTATACACAACACAATGGATGCCATCCCTAAACACACACACTGGAACTCAACAAAAAATATATAATATGGATAAATTAATTATCAAAGAATGCCTACCCTTGTGCCACCCGAGCCAGAGCTTTGGTTTCTTAGTCTTCTTACTAAGGCCTCTTTTATCTGTATAGAAGAAAATGAAAACTGAGGTAGATCTGTACACCAAACATCAACATGTCCACCGCATCCTGTGCAAGTTAAAATAAAAACACTTAATGTAAAATACTCATGTAAAACCATTTACCTTGCTATCCAGTAGTGTTCCAAAGACCAAAATGAAAAGACCCTTTAAAATAAAAAGTGCAATCATGTTATTAAAGTGTAGTTGTATATTATGAAAATGATGTTAACTTGAATGTGATGCTACTGTACATCAGCTGCTTGATTTGTTTAGGAAACTACTACATTCATGATTTTCCAAAATCAATTAGAAAATGAAAACAATGGATTTATCAATTATGCTAAACAATATACACTGATCATGATTTGGGATAACTACTATTGTCAGATTGTGTTGTGTTGGTACCTGTAATGAATTTAAAACGGCAAAAACAACATGGAGTCCTACAGCTTCAGGCGCAGCCATGATGCCTATGCCAAAACCCCAGGTAAGGCCGAAGAGGGGGGTTAAGATGGCGACACATCTCGCTATGACCACTAGGGCATGTTTGTCGTTATTCTGCGTTGTGTCTCCAACACCCCTTTTCAACATTTTGAAGAGAACAACAATCATCACTAGAAGGTTTATGGCCACAATGGTCAATGCTGGAATCACAAAAGCCAGAAGTGCTTTAGTCTTATTCCAGTTGAGCCAGCAGACATTTTCCTCTCGAATATAACCTCCACCTCCGGCAGTTGCAGCAACAGTTACCACGGCGATTATGAGGGGGGCACCATAGCCAAGGCTGAATGCAATTGCCAGCATTGTTGACCTCTTCATCTGTGAGAGAACCATGACAGTGCGATAAAACAGGAGTAGAGCAGACACCAACATCCAGAAGAACATCGCTAGGTAAAATAAATGGATGAAAAAGGTTGCTGCTGTACATGGTCCGACAGCTACTGATTGATAGTCTGATATAGCTGCTCCTATAATGAACCAGATATCAGCAATCAGAAGTGACACAGCAACATTCACCACACAGACATGCCGCATGTAAGACGTGTCATTTCTGGTCATGCTCTTCCATATGAATCCTTCAATGATAAGACATATGATCAAGCTGGCAAGGGATATACCCACACCAATGTATGTGATGAAATCCAGCAACAATCTTATGCCAGGGGGAATGGATGGTGACATTAGAATTGAGAAGGAAGTTGTGTGGTTGCATTCACAAGTGACGGTGTTATTCTCGAACGATATGAGCTCACATCCAAATGAATCCCATCCACCAAATCCATCAAAAAGCTCAAAGTTCCAAAAGACACACTGAGGATTTTCTAGTGTTTCATTTATGAGGTCAAAGCTTAGCGAGATATTGGTGATGGTGTCATTTACTTGGAATAAAACCACAGCTGCATTGATGGAGTTGGATAAACTGCTATCATTGTCACTACTATTCCTGGCTGGTAGGACATTATTTAGGGTAGAGAATGTGATGGTTGTAATTGCAAAGTTCCCCTCCTCTGGGATGAAGACTGCAGCAGATGAATCTGCGCCTAGTGTCTCATTGTATGAGCTGTTGACAAAAGTTTGACGTAGCTGGATAATGTCTGTTCCTGTTTCAAAAGATGTGTCCCCTTGCAGGGATCTCACAATCACTTCAATAGAGCCCAGGAAAGATGCACTGACATTCCTTGCTGTTTTGTTGACATCATTTAATTCACCCCAGGTATTAAAGGTGGAATTGGACACAATGACGCTTGAGACGTTGATGAAATTCTGGGAAAAAACATAAAAAGTACTGATTATAGAGGCAGAACTTTAAGGAACCTGCCAACCTTTGGGAAATTAGCTTATTTAGTTGGAAATAGGTCATACCAGTTAGCCTATTCATGGGTTTCATCAGGTCCCTTGCCTATAAAATCAAGTACCTAGTTTATGAATAAAGACTGCATGGTGCTTGATGTTCTACGGAAGGGACCTGATGAAACCCATGAATAGCTTATGTGAGGCCAGGATCTTTGGACCAAGGCAGCCAAATGGCCACCCCCATCTCAAACAAACCACACAGGGGGGCAATATTTTCATACAGTCAATTACTCCAAAAACAGAAACTGGTTTGGTAGTCACTTCTAAAATCTCTGTAAATGTATGCTGTGAATGACACATTCATGTTTGGTCTTGTGTTAATCAGTGAGGATAGGAGCAGGCTTCACTCAATTTGTCTATTTTTAAACTTTAAGAGTGCAGGGGCCTGTACTACGAAGCGGGGTTACTGGCTTATCCGGGTAACTTCGAGAGTAACTTGATCACGTGTGGCGTAACTTCCCGATTAACCCGTACTACGAAAGCTGGATATGTTTTAACCTAGGTATGCTGCCATGGCAATTAAAAATTGTGTTGCATCTGTAGGCATTTCTATGAACTCAAAATAGGCAATTTAATTATTTCAACTTATTTCAGACATTCCGCAAGCTATTAATCCTCCGTAACACATATTTGAAGAACATGTGGAAATAAAACTTTACTTTTAGGCATTTAGGCTACCCGATTTGCAATACCTTGCCTTGCTTTGTTCACTGCCGACGTATTTGATTTTTGTCGTAGAGTGGGTTTTAATTCCTCATAACTTGGCATAATAATTGTGCATTCCTCATCCGTAAAATAAGATGATCGCGTCATCATTGAAAGTGGTGACTTTTGCTGCAACCCGCCCTTTTATGTGAGCAAGACAAACTCCAATTAGGTTAACCCGCTCAAATCAACTTCATAATCAGCGTCGTAGTACCGATTAACACCACTTAAGATAACCAGGTTTTGTCAACCCCGGTTTAACAAAGTAACCCTGGGTTACATCTGGGTAGGTTAAGCTCCCTTCGTAGTACAGGCCCCTGGCCTGGATAGTTATACATAAATAAAAGAGTATATATGCATAGCGCGGCCTCTCTCCTAGAGTATATATGCATAGTGCGGCCTCTCTCCTAGAGTATATATGCATAGCGCGGCCTCTCTCCTAGAGTATATATGCATAGTGCGGCCTCTCTCTTACTTTCCTTTATGGTCTTGTGTTAATACAATGATGCTTGAGACGTAGATGAAATCCTGGGAAATAACATAAAAAGTACTGATTATCGAGGCAGAACTTTAAGGAACATGCCAACTAGCCTCCGTCAGCCGTGTCAGACTGGATTATTGCACTCACAGAGAAGAAATGTCCTGTTATCTGACTCTGTGATAGAATGCAAATAAGCATTACTAATTTCCCAAAGTTGGCATGTTCCTTTAACGCTTATGCTTTCCCCCATAGCACAACTAAAAGTAAAGGCGAGCTTTAAGGTCTTCGCACCAGGAATGATAACTGTACTATAAAACTGATGTGCTTATCTGAACTATACAGATAACTATATCATTGGTGAGTGTGTCATTTATTGTTAAAGTCTCTCCTCGTATTGATGAGTGTGATGGCTAAAATTTGGATTCTGATTGGCTATCAGCTTTTTATCGTTCTTAAATCTGTTCCTAACTATGTTCCTGTTTTAAACTGTTAATAGACTGCCTCGTGCATCCAAACTCACATGCACTCACCTTTTACTTTTGTGATTGAAGGGTGTCATTTTGTTGTTGTGTATGTGTTTATGTCTTGTGTATCTATGTGTCCTTGTATACTAGGGGAGATTTACAGTCAGGGATATTGGTACAGACCATCAGTCACCCCTCTAAGTTGGTTTAGCCCGGGTCCTGATTGGACAATTGACTGGCCTATTTAAAGGCAGGCTTATTTCAAACAGAAAAAAAGAGAAGTCTGAAGAGAGCTAACTTGCTGTGTGTGGTTGGATACAGAGTATTGAGAACTGTGACTTTGTGCTATTGAGTTTAAGAGAAACTATGCAGTATTGGCAATTTCTTCACTGTTTTCTCGGTTTTTGCTTTTTTTACGCTGGCTACCTTGTTCTAGCCGGTGCCTGGCGTGTATGTGTATTTAAATGCAGTAAAGCCATTTGTTACACTCGTTATACTTCCTGACACTGAGGCCGTTGGCCCAAAGTTGCAAGGGTGTTTTTTCCGCACGGGGTGCAAGGGTGTTTTACCACAATTCTTCAGACAGGTAGAGCAGCTAATTGGTGCGATCATCTGTGTTAAAGCTGCAGTTGGCAAATCTGACAGATTGAGGGGACTTAGCCAAAATTTTGAATGTTTACAACTCTCATGCCCCTCCCCCACTACCACCTAGCACCCTCTCATTGAGTTTGTGCTCGTCAGTGTGCACCAGACTGTGATTGACAGTCAGATCTCACACAGCCCTGCTCTGATTAGACAGTGAATAGACTCGGTTTCAGTGAATATGATCAAAATCTTGCCAACTGCAGCTTTAAGTGAATGCTAAAGCTGGATTTTTCCACCTCTGCATTATCGTTATAGTTTATGTGGATGTTATCATTCAATTACATTTTTACAGTTATCATTATAGTTATCGTTCTTGGTGTGAACAGCCCTTTACTCTAACAATGTATCCTAACTGCATGTTGGCATCTGTGGCATGTCCACACTGAAAATTAAATATGCTGTTCTATTGCATTATATTTCTTGTTCAAAATAGCAGAAAAAACGGGGCATCCAAGAAAAGTTTTGCTCAAAATGTTGCGCCTTATGACGCTGCACAGTACCAGCGCTGCACAGTTGCATCCAGTTAGGAGATTCCGATTGAAAACAATGTAATGAAACTGATTTTGTGGCTAGTGCTTGCTTTCATCGCATGCAGTTAGGACACGGTGTAATAGCATATTGTTTTGATTATTGGAAAGCGTACATTGTCCTGATAATTTCAGTTGAAACAATGATGCAATGCAAATGTCTAAATGTGTAACAAGACCTTGGTTAGAAGGCTATATGTTAAGAAAGACATTTTTGTGTTTGCCAGGCATAGAGACTATGGTGTATACCTGCTTGAGTAGGTGTCTCTTTCATTCACTCAGTACTAGTAATCTGTTAGGTCCTGTGCAATAACCCTTAATTTTAATCATTAAGATATTTATAGTGTACATACCCCTATGACATCCTCATTGATTGTTAATTCCTGTGTAATGTTTGCAACATTATTCAGGATTGTTACAATGCTTTCAATATTTGATGTGGAGTTGGCTATCCGATCTTCATTTTGAAATGTGATGTTACTTAATCGTTCCACAAAACCAGGTAGCGTTGTTGCTGTCAGAGTCTAGAAATTAGACAGAGAGAGAGATAGATTATAACACAATCAAACTATTAAATGTTCAAGGTTTTAAATTAAATGGCAGTAAGTTAATTTGGCAAAAATGAAAGCCCGTACTCAATCTTAATTAATTATTTGTCCAAAGAGTTTGTATGCTTAAGTTCGCATGAATATATTTATTTATGTATATTGTATAGCGCATAGTGCTTAGGCATTATCTTGGGTCATTAGATATTCAGATTTTGTCAATGCTACGTGAAGGTCCTTTTGCGGCCTATAAACTAACAAACAAAATGGGAAATTGCATGTTCATGGACAAGCCATTTTACTTTAGTAGGCCTATTTAATCAATTTGTCAATGGCAACAGATTTAATTTCTGCAGATTTAACATAGATTTTTACTCACATTTGGTGAGTGACAGAGCAAATTTTGGACCCTGTGTGCAGGCAAAAATATCATGCAAATCTGTGATCTGTATCACAATATGGCAATAAAGTTGAAATATAATGGTGCAGAATTATCACAATATTGGACAGACTGGCCATTATGGCACAGGCCATTTTAGTTATAGGTGTGCCACTTATGGCTATGGTTCAAAGATGAGGTGTTGAGGTATTCAAAATGTATTAAAAAAACTTTTTAGCACTTGAACGTTTAAAGGTTTCAGCTTTAGAAAATTTTAGCACTTGAACTTTTCTTCCTACTGCAAGACTGCATTGACGTGCTCTGGTCATGTTCTGTATGTCAAAACTGACTGAAGTGTGTATGCACTCAGATGGATACAACAGTCAAGTGCATATTGATATATGCAATGTCAATATGCACTTGACTTTGTATTTCTAAATATTGAGAAAAAAAATATTACATGTTTTGTAGTCAAAATAATAATTGGGCAAGGAACATCATTTTTATTCTTTTGTAATGTCTTTCAGTAATATTGACATTAGATGTATTTTTAATGTCCTGCCTTCCTTAGAATATTTCCTTATTTTGTTTGAGTATTTGTATATTTCTACCATTATAGACCAGGGGTGGGCAAACCACAGCCTGCCTGCCAATTTTCAAAACCCAATGTGGCCCTTGATCCAAAAAGTTTGCCCACCCCTGTTACAGACTGTAGACCTAACGTCCATCCAACCAATTCATCACTTAACATCAATGCTAGCTCCACATCAAAAGTGTGCAGTGGGAGTTATGCAAACTATAACTGGAACTCAGACCACATTGGGCCACTTTTTTCTAGGAATCGCAATTCAAACCCATCAACATGGCTGCCATTGACCTAGTTCTGTTTTGTACCTGCAGATATATGGAACTGGAGAGAGACAGCAGAAGCAGTGACCAGGTCAGCTTTAATTAGCCTCAGAACTATTCTCCATTGTCTCTGTGCACTTGTTATCAGTCAAAAAGAATAAGAAAAAAACAGCTAGCCTATACCCCAAAAGGATGAATATTTCCGTTGTAATAATTCTCATAATAGCTGATGAATTTGTATTTCCCCTGTGAATATACAATATGCCCAAGGTTTTGATGAAATCTTTGATTTTGTGATTTCAGTGATAATATATTTATGGCAGAGTTTCATCTGTCAGGAAATGTACTTCTGATTATATGTAAGGCTGTTATTGTTGAAAATAAATTTGGTGCAAGATTAAACCCAAGCAAACAATAAAATTGCGTAAAGATAATCATTGGTTTATGGAAATGAATAAAACAGGCATATTACCAGAGATTCTTTTTCCAGCTCTTTGATCACAACCAAAACACAGTTCCTTTCTGGGTTCTCCCATTCACCTGTAGTCCCATTGCATACAGCTGTAACTTTACCAACTTCATCTACATTACAGTTCCCTTCTCCTGGTTGACCATTGTCTCCACCTCCGAACTGTTCATCCTCACAATCAAACCCTGAAAGTCAAAAAAAGGGTTTACTGATTTCATTTTCCCTATCTTATAGACATGGGCGTTAAGATATACAATATGCATTGCATACTGAATGGAGGGGAGAGGGAGAAACCTTACCTTCAGCTTGAAAAGTTAAGGTAAAGGTTTTTGAACTGTAACTAAAGCTATCCAAGGCTGGGTTGTCAACTTTGCAGATGAGTTGAGCTTTTCCTGGACCATTTGTACAGTTTTGTATACTGTATAAATACCTGCAATCTGATTTCCCTAAGGAAAGATTCAGATAATAATATTACAAAAACATATAATTAAGACAAAAAGTAAATATGATGAAATATAAACTAAATATGTGATCATCTGCCTTTTGAGTGAAAAGTCACCTTGCTCCTTGAGATAACCATTGTCATCCATCTTCACCATCTTAACGGTATAACCCGAGTTTGAGCAACACAGCAGGGTCACCTGTTTTTCATTTTGACACACAATTCTTTTATTTCGACTTGTCTCAATTATAGGTAATTGTTGTATTGCATCAATGTTTTCCCACCGAATAAACGGCAGAGAGTTTTTGCTTGATACACACTCATATCGACCTGTAAGGAGACAAAACCCACAGTAACTGTAAAATGTCAGTTCCAATCATAAACCAATGTTCATTATATAATTTGACTAAAAAAACTAAGATTTTTTAAAAATGCAATACTCAAAAACAACGCTCATATAATGAGGCTCTAATAATTTGTAATCTCTCAGACTAGTGATTAGCTTAAACCATTGCCTTTTATTGCATGTAACATTATCAAAACTGTCTTGGCTATAATTGATGTAATACAGTACTTGCGATGTACAGTACATCAGGGGTTCTCCACCTTTTCTGCTTTAAAGGGACACTTCAACCATTTGCATTAAGCTTTGTATCGTTAGAAACCTAGTCATATTTTGAATGGTCATGCATCATTCCCTCATTTTCCCCTGAGACAGGAGAAATACAGATTTCAGCAGTTCCTGTTACCAATGTTGTACAAATTGTAATTTTGTATCATTGGCAACAGGAAGTCCCATATCTTTGTAGAGGGGACTACAGACACTCCTTCCTCGTTTTTCCAGGGGGTGGGACGTTCTTGGCCTAATAAGTTAGACACTGTTCATATATTTCTTTTTAAGTAAAAGTTCAAATTCATGCTGGATGTGGTTTATTTTCCTAACCTTAGTGTTTCTCCATTATAATAGCCTATAAGAGAAATAGTTATTCCAATTGGGGAAAAAGGTTGACGACATAATGTTTCATTCCTCCCTCATGATCCAGATGAATGAAACAGGCATAAGGGACAAAATAAAGCTAATCCTGCATAGTTTAACCTATGTACACGTCCAACAATTTTGTTATTTTACAACATCCTAAATCAGGGGTGGTTTTTCTTATGGGCACTTGACTAGCCTAGGCTTTGGGCAGCCACCGAGGGTGGCACTAGTGTTTGCAACAACAACAAAAAAAAGTTGAGTATTTCTTTTTAGCTTTCATTTGCGCTAAACAGTTCAAGTATATCGCTCAGTCAATATCCCTGTATGGGAAGTGGGTAAGCTACCCTACTTTGCACTGCAGGTGTCTGTGCTGAGGTCTCAAACACACACGAGAATGGGAGGTAGGAAAAAAAGCTGGCGCTGGGGTATCCATCTCAAACGCAATTCGCCTTATTCACCGGGCGGCCAGAACGAGGCTACAGGGTACACTTGCCTTTACACCTCAGTCCAGCAGATGGTGGTAATGCACTCTGTTTGCAAACTGCCATAAAAAAGCTCACCGAAAAAGAAGAAGGGTTCGCTGGCCTGCCAGAGTAACCTTCTTCTTCTTCTTCTTTAGATCCCAATTTGGGTTCATCTACTCTATTCCAACAATTTATTTTACATTTTTATGCAACGTCAACCTGTTACATATGTGAGAATTAAGTAAATACAATAACAACAAACTGTTGTAAATTGTATGTATTGTATTTAGAACTGTAGGCCTATGGATGTGCCAGAAGCCAACATAAGACCATAAAAGGTGTGATAAATAAAAAAATATATATCAACCAAAAAACAATTGAATTTGTTTCAATTATAGCCAATTGAAACAAACAAACTTTTGTAAAGGTAAGGTGAGGCCACATGCAGAGAAAGAGAGAGGATGAGTTAAGAAACTAACTTACAATCTAAGAAATTTGGGAATGCCCCATTTCATTTTTAATAATGCTTAATGCAATGATGGATAGATTAGCACAATTTTTCATGAATATGAGTGGCATAGGCATAAATGGCAATGGTGGTTCTGTCTTTGCAAATTTGTTCTTTCAAAAAAAACATTTTGTTACATTACTACTACTCCCCAATTGAAAAAGCAAAAGGCATACATAGGCTGGTTTTCTGTGGCATCAGTAGAGGTTGAAGTAAAGGAGAAGTGTAAATGCAAATCAGATTGTTTGTTCAAGAACTTACCATTGTCAGAGGGGGAGACTATTTTGATAAGTTGATTTTTGCCTGACGAGTCAGGAATTGTCTGCCCCTTAAATCTCCATTCAGTTACACTTCCATTGCATTGTAACTCCATGTTTTGCTGAGGAAAAAGGCGGCCACTGCCCACCTTCAAATTTGTTCTCTCTAAGAAAAGAAAACATCAGGGCAAGTATTTATCCAACAATACATTTGTTTTCACATTTTAAAAAAACAAACAAACATCTTTAACATAACTTACCACTTACAACAAAGGCGTCATCAGCAATTTTGTAATTTTTTGCCTTAAGTTCCGCTATTATGCCATTGCTTACACTCAGAAAACTGACGGTTGGATCTGTCAACTTAAGGGACAGGTCTACAATCACACTGCCTGGACTGATGAGGCAGAACAACATAATTAAAACATGGAAATTCAAAACAAGGAACACAATAAGTTTGATACTGCATTGCTCAAACAATTACCTGAAACGTGTGACATCTGCTGAATCAGCTTCGTATCCTGGTAATCTTCTAAAGTTCATGTCTACCTAAGTGACAATAGCATGTAGTGATGTATATGGGTGGCAAATATTCTTCAAATATTCAAACCATGAATATACTATTATTATGTGGCTGGTAATGCTTTTTGATAGTGTGCAATACTATCAAAGTACTCACTGCAGATATAATATCACTTCTATATGTGTTGTATAACACAGATGCTTTATTATCTAAGCGAAAATCATAGTTTTGGTTCAATGTCACAGAGAACCTGATGGTAGAAACTGCAGATGTAGAAAAGAGAGTTAAACATTAGAGATTATAGGGTTGGCTTCATTGAATACAATATGGCAATCATTCACTACAGAGCAAGGAATCACAGAAAATTATATTCACTATGTAACCCCTTCTTAACGGGTGTGTGCACAGGCACTATTACAATACATAAACAATTAATGAAATGGCGCAAACAGGATCCTGAAGGTCTCAGCGGTGGAATGGTGAGCGGGCTGAGATTCCTGAATACCAGTAGGCTAACAATTACAGACAATAAATTCAATTGAATAGCGCGGTGCCTCCACTGTAAAAATACTACACTTACCGTATAGCTCGTGTATAGTGTATTGCTACAGAATTTAAATAATCAATGTGAAAATAATAAGACTAGTGGTGAAGGTAGTTAAATGAATTACCAATACACCCAAAGTATAATGAAATATAATAATCAAATATTTATTTAATAATAATTAGCCACGTAATAAAAGTGACAACCCAATAGCTGAGAAATGTGAGCGAGCGAACAATTCACTCAAGGGGAAAACCAAACGTTAACGAATGGTAACGTTAAAGGTTAAGCTAAACAGAGACCTGTATGGAAGACAATACAATATACACAAGTCAAGTTAAATCACAAGAATATACCAATCACAACAGTATTATTAATCATATATAATCAAATAAAACCCCAGCACCGAAGCACAAATCGAGTCCATCTCCGAAGGAGAATGCAACAGGAGCTAGCTAGCAGGTCAGCTACCCAGGTCAGGATAGCTTCAGCTATAGCACTCATAGATTTATGAATAGCACTGAACAAATAGCTAGCTAGACAAATGATAGCAGACTGGTAACTTAAAAGAGAAGGGGTAAGCAAGTACAATGCGCTGATGTTACGGAGTAAGTGGGCCTATGAACTTGTCCAATGGTCTCCACAAACTACAGGCAGCAAAGTATCCTCTCTCTCCAGTGCAAACCCGGACCGTGACTGATGAGCCTTCTCCTCTCTGAGGAGATGGAACCTTCACATTCCCCGCGATTTCGCGGGCATAAACAAATAACAAATAATCATTGGCTGCTTAAACAATTCAAATAAAAGCAAAACAAACAAAGACATTTGTATAGAATGTTGTAAATCACAGAAGCAAGTAAATTACAAAGCATTCTGGTACATGGAGTAAATTCATACAGTAACAAAAGGGTAGTACAAGGTTATTAAGCATACTGAAAAACGTCAATTTTGCAGGTGCTTACACTCTCCCCCCACCAATTAAACAGCATGCCCCCATGCTGAGTCACATAGGTAGAAAGATGAGGGGGAACCCAAAGAAAACAAATCAAATGACCAAAACAACAAACATAGTCTAGGACTCAAACACTAGCTATGGGTGTGATGGCGGGTGTGCATGGCAAAAGTAAAGGCATGCGTACACATGTGTTACATAGTGCTTGGGAGCTACACCACCAGGCATGAGAACTAGTGTAACCTGGCAGCACTGTTGTCATGTGTGAGGCTACTATGTAGTTGCTGCTCTGCACTCCTAGCTTGCAATAAGTCAAGCAGTTCCTTTCCCTATGTGACCTACGCACTACAAGGGGCACTGAGTCTGAAGGAGCTGCAGGGGTAGTTACAGAAATATCAGGACGGCTACCATCCTGGCCTGCAGCTGCTACGTCTTCTATTACGTCAAGGGACCTGTATGGAGAGATGGGGAGTGCAGTGTTGAGGGGAGATGCGACTACATCACTAGGTGTGTGCACTAACCTAGGGACAGTAGGTGGAGTGGAGACACACAGCGCAGTGGAGTTCAACTCCAGTACAGGCAGGGAATTCTGTGTGGTTTCACACACAGGACCTTTCTGGGCCTCAACCTGTACACAGGGAGGTCAGAAAGCTGACTGTCCACTACATATGGACAAGAACTCCACCTATCTGCCAACTTCTGCTTCCCTTTCAAACCAAGGTTCCGAATCAACACCCGATCCCCGGGAACGAGGCGGTGATACCGGACCTTCTGATCATAGCGCACCTTGTTACTATGATTCAGCTTGTCAGCAGATGCCTGAGCCAACTGATAAGCAGCTTGTAGCTCCTGCTTCATCTTTGCCACATATTGCAAATGTGAGGAGGACGACCGGTTATCCATTGACACACCAAAACAAACATCAACAGGGAGCCGTGCTTCCCGACCAAACATCAGAAAATAGGGCGAATACCCAGTAGTCTCATTTGGAGTGCAATTATAAGCATGAACCAGATGCGCTATGTGCTGACTCCATTTTGACTTCTGGTGGGACTCCAAAGTGCCTAACATATCTAACAAGGTTCTATTGAACCTCTCAGGCTGGGGATCCCCCTGAGGATGGTACGGGGACGTACGTGACTTCTTCACCCCCAATATGGTCAGCATCTCTTTCACCAACCTACTTTCAAAATCCCTACCCTGGTCGGAGTGAATACGGGCAGGCAGCCCATAATGAATGAAGTATTTTTCCCACAGAGTCTTCGCAACAGTGGCAGCTGTCTGGTCCCTGATAGGAAAAGCTTGAGCATATCTCGTAAAGTGGTCTGTAATGACCAACACATTACCAACATTCCGAGAGTCAGGCTCAATCGAAAGGAAGTCGATACACACCAGATCCATGGGCCCTGAACTCTGGATGTGAGAAAGAGGAGCAGCCCGCTGAGGCAACGTTTTCCGCTTGATGCAGCGCTCACACGTCTTACAGTATTTCTCTGCATCAGTCTTCATACGAGGCCAGTAAAACCGATCACGAACCAAGCTATATGACTTATCGAACCCCAAATGTCCAATATCATCATGCAGAGACTTAAAAACAAGCCTATGAAACTGCTTAGGCAATACCAACTGCCTCACGCGCTGGTCGGCCTGCTTTACGGTCCTATATAGTAGCCCGCCATCAATGGACAACTTTGGCCACTCCCTTTTCCAGATTTTCAAATCGGGGTGCCTCGTCTGAATGCTACCGACAGGTGTCTTGTCTTACAGCATGCCAAACCTCTCCTATAACAGGATCACCTTTCTGGGCTTCTTGAAGCTCACCAGAACTGAATGTGGGCAGCTCATCAGATGCTACGGCAGATACATGACAGTACGCCTTGGGAACGGCTGACTCATGACTGCAAATCTGATCAGAGAGAAGGGCAACCAGCTCTCTGCGTGGCCACGACCTGACAAATAGCTCGCACCCCAGGGGCCGGAATCTCTTGCCACTCATCATCAGGGGACAGACTGATGTGAGGGTGTCGCGACAGTGCATCAGCATCCTTATTCCTCCGCCCAGGCCTGTACTTCAAGCTGAAGTCATAAGTGGACAATGCCGACAACCAGCGATGACCAGTGGCATCCAATTTGGCAGACTTAGTTATGTAAGTCAGAGGGTTGCTGTCCGTCCTGACTTCAAAGGCGGCCCCATAAAGGTAGTCATGCAGCCGATCCACTATAGCCCACTTCAAAGCTAAAAACTCCAGCTTGTGAGCTGGGTAATTCTTCTCTGAAGGGGAAAGACTGCGACTGATGAATGCCACAGGACGCAACCCGTCAACATGCTCCTGGTACAGAACACCCCCCAGACCGTCCAAGCTTGCATCCACATGCAAAACATACGGCTTTTAGGAGTCTGCAAACGCTAACACTGGTGCCTGAGTTAACCTTGACTTAAGCTCCTGAAACGCAGACTCACACTGGTCACCCCATCTGGGACCAAAGGGCTCAGAGGGCCGGAATGACGGTTTTGGATCGGCCGCCTGCGAACTAAAATTTTTCCTCTTGCCAGACGGAGAGCCCTGCAACAGATCTGTTAGTGGATGGCACAAAGTTGAAAAACCCTTTACAAACCTGCGATAATAGCTGCAGAAACCCAAAAATGACCGGAGTTCAGTGATGGTCTGTGGTCGAGGCCAAGACACAACAGCTTCTATCTTGGAGGGGTCAGTGGCTATACCGTCCTGTGAAACTATGTGCCCAACATAGTTCACAGACGTCCTCCCAAACTGACACTTATCCAAAGAAAGTTTAAGACCTTCTTCCCTCAACCTGTCCAGAACCTTAAGGAGCCGTTCCTCATGTTCCTCTACAGTGCGACCAAACACGATCAGATCGTCCAAGTACACAATAACTTCCAGAAAATTCATGTCCCCAACAGTCCGCTCCATAACTCTCTGGAACGTGGCTGATGAGCCTTCTCTCTGAGGAGATGGAACCTTCACATTCCCCGCGATTTCGCGGGCATAAACAAATAACAAATAATCATTGGCTGCTTAAACAATTCAAATAAAAGCAAAACAAACAAAGACATTTGTATAGAATGTTGTAAATCACAGAAGCAAGTAAATTACAAAGCATTCTGGTACATGGAGTAAATTCATACAGTAACAAAAGGGTAGTACAAGGTTATTAAGCATACTGAAAAACTTCAATTTTGCAGGTGCTTACAACTAGTTATCACTTGTATTTTACATCCAACATATAGTGTTATTCCTGACTCAAACATATGACATTACCACACATCAAGACCTAAATCTCATAATCAGTGCTACTGTTATATAAATTATGTTTTTATTCCACTAAAAACTGGCACAAATAAATCAAAAGCCTCATTCATACTTTTTAGGTTTCATTGAGTCCTTGAATTTCCCCTTGGCGATCTATCTATCTATCTATCTATCTATCTATCACTACTGGTTGCACTCTCAAATAAATACATTACTATTTCACGGCCTTCTTCACTGAATTTTCTTTCAGTTGAGTTCACTCTATGTTAACCAATGGGAAGTCTATCTCAGATGACCTCATCGATCTGAACCAATCTCCAGCCATGCTTTTCAGGTTGTTTTTTTTTTCTAGAGTCTGTGCCTATATATGGTGACAACACGAGAAAGTAGTCTTTTCTTCACGCTTCAATGATCACAAAGATCCTTTAAGAACAAAGCACTTCAACCTGCCTGCGAGTTGAAGCCCATTCACAGCTGGAATTATTTCCCCCTACCAAATCACCTTCAGCAGGCCTTTGGTGTGAATGTCTCTGACCACACTGTCAGAAACAGATTTCATGAGGGTGGCCTGAGGGCCCAATGTCCTCTAAAACAAGGGTTCCCGGCCTTTTTTGCCACGTGACCCTATTTTGATGTCACAAAACGTTGGCGACCCCGATCATTCACAACGTCTCTGCTGTAACACCCAGTCGAGAGTGGTCCTTTGATTTCCCCCAAATGGCGTTTGTTAATTTAGGCGTTTGGCTATTGTTTGCACATCTGGTTGTTTTGCTACTTTGTTTGGAACATTGAGCAAGCATTATTACTTCAATCAAACATCTCATGCGGGATGTCTACGTTTATTTTTACACCAGATTGTAATGAAGGATCCGATTAGTTACTTAGCTTGGATGTCATGGGGTTTTTAATACTTTTTATTTAATTAGAGTGCATGAAAATGCAATCTACTGTTATCCGATTTCTTCTTATTACAGTGCATGAAAATGCACTGTACTGTTATTCCAAGGCTTTTTACAGTGCATGAAAATGCACTGTACTGTTCTTCCTAGGCTTCTTCTTATTACAGTGCATGAAAATGCACTGTACTGTTCTTCCTAGGCTTCTTCTTATTACAGTGCATGAAAATGCACTGTACTGTTCTTCCTAGGCTTCTTCTTATTAGAGTGCATGAAAATGCACTCTATTGTTATCTGAATTATTCTTAATATTATTATTATTACAGTGCATGAAAATGCACTGTACTGTTCTTCCTAGGCTTCTTCTTATTACAGTGCATGAAAATGCACTGTACTGTTCTTCCTAGGCTTCTTCTTATTCTTCTTCTTCTTCTACTTGGCGTTTAATGCAGCTTCAACCGTTTAGCGTGAGAAACTTCATTCAAACTATGTTTCGTAGGTCTTACTTAGGACATGGGTGCTATGTATTTTTCAGCTTTGTAACTTTTATACTTTTTAAACTATTAATTAAAAACTGTTCAAAATTTCCCCATAGACTTAACATGGGCTGATGACATCACAATAGAGCCGTTAAGCAATTAGAATCATATGGCAGGTGTTCAGGCCACCTGTCCCAACTGCCATTCTCAGGCTTTAAGCATACAAACTGGCCCTATTAAGACTACACATCCTGTTCAACTGCTTCCTCTGCCAAAAACTGTTTCAAAATAAGTCCTCACTACAATATTTCACTGTTAAACAATTTAACCCTTTAAACTACTGAACTTTTTAACTGTTCAGCCATTGTAACTGTTACTTATCGTCAACTATGACTCCTACCCACTGTAGCTAGTTAGCATGTTAGCATTGCTAACAGTGTTAGCATTTTTAACAAAACTGCTAAAAATGATTAGCTAAGTTAGCTAAGTAACATGGTTAGCATGTTAGCATGCTAGTTAGCATTTTTAGCAAAACTGCTAGTTCAACTGCTTCCAAAACTGCTAAAAATGATTAGCTAAGTTAGCTAAATAAAATGGTTAGCATAGTTAGCATGTTAGTTAACATAGTTAGCATAACTGCTAAAAATGATTAGCTAAGTTAGCTAAGTAACATGGTTAGCATAGTTAGCATGCTAGTTAGCATAACTGCTAAAAATTATTAGCTAAGTTAGCTAAGTAACATGGTTAGCATAGTTAGCATGTTAGTTAGCATTTTTAGCAAAACTGCTAAAAATTATTAGCTAAGTTAGCTAAGTAACATGGTTTTACATAGTTAGCATGCTAGTTAGAATAGTTAGCATACCTACTAAAAATGATTAGCTAAGTCACATGGTAAGCATACTTAACATGTTAGCATGCTAGTTAGCATAGTTTGCATACCTACTAAAAATGATTAGCTAGGTTAGCTAAGTCACATGGTTAACATAATGCTAGTTAGCATAACTACTAAAAATGAAAACATTAGCTAAGTTAACTAAGTTAAGTAACTTGGTTAACATTATTATCTTTGATAACATAGTTAGCATAACTGCTAGCAAACATTAGAGCCGTTCCAACTGTCAGTTATCGTCAATTATCTACCTAAATAATTTAACCATTTAAATGATCCACCTATTTAACCGTTCAATCATTCCAACTATATTAAACCTTATCTACCAAGCAAATCATTTAACTATATAAGCTATCCACCTATTTAACTGTTCAGTCATTCCAACTATATTAAACCTCATCTACCTAGCAACCAATATAGTTTGTTTTTACTCTGTATGATATTTTACATCATATTTTTTGCATTTTCATGCACTGTATTTCCTTCAGGAAATGCTTTTCTAGTTACAGTGCATGAAAATGCACTGTACTGTTCTTCCTAGGCTTCTTCTTATTCTTCTTCTTCTACTTGGCGTTTAATGCAGCTTCAACCGTTTAACGTAGAAACTTCATTCAAACTATGTTCGTGGGTCTTACTTAGGACATGGGCGCTATGTATTTTTCAGCTTTGTAACTTTTATACTTTTTAAACTATTAATTAAAAACTGTTCAAAATTTCCCCATAGACTTAACATGGGCTGATGACATCACAATAGAGCCGTTAAGCAATTAGAATCCTATGGCAGGTGTTCGGGCCACCTGGACCAACTGCCAGTCTCAGGCTTTAAGCATAGAAACTGGCCCTATTAAGACTACACATCCTGTTCAACTGCTTCCTCTGCCAAAAACTGTTTCAAAATAAAAGTCCTCACTACAATATTTCACTGTTAAACAATTTAACCCTTTAAACTACTGAACTTTTTAACTGTTCAGCCATTGTTACTGTTACTTGTCATCAACTATGACTCCTACCCACTGTAGCTAGTTAGCTAAGTTAGCTAAGTCACATGGTTAGCATAGTTGGCATGCTAGCATGTTAGCATGCTAATTAGCATTTTTAGCAAAACTGTTTAAAATGATTAGCTAAGTTAGCTAAGTCACATGGTTAGCATAGTTAGCATGCTAGTTAGCATTTTTAACAAAACTGCTAAAAATGATTAGCTAAGTTAGCTAAGTAACATGGTTAGCATAGTTAGCATGCTAGTTAGAATTTTTAGGAAAACTGCTAAAAATGAAATTGATTAGCTAAGTTAGCTAAGTCACATGGTTAGCATAGTTAGCATGCTAGTTAGCATTTTTAGCAAAACTGCTTAAAATGATTAGCTAAGTCACATGGTTAGCATAGTTAGCATGCTAACATGTTAGCATGCTAGTTAGCATTTTTAGCAAAACTGCTTAAAATGATTAGCTAAGTCAGCTAAGTAACATGGTTAGCATAGTTAGCATAACTGCTAAAAATAATTAGCTAAGTTAGCTAAGTCACATGGTTAGCATACTTAGCATTTTAACCTTATTAGCATGCTAGTTAGCATAGTAACTTGGTTAACATTATTATCTTTGTTAATATAGTTAGCATAACTGCTAGCAAACATTAGAGCCATTCCAAGTGTCAGTTATCGTCAACTATCTACCTACATAATTTAACCATTTAAACTATCCACTTATTTAACCGTTCAATCATTCCAACTATATTAAACCTTATCTACCAAGTAAATTATTTACCTATATAAACTATCCACCTATTTAACTGTTGAGTCATTCCAACTATATTAAACCTCATCTACCTAGCAACCAATATAGTTTGTTTTTACTCTGTATGATATTTGACATCATATTTTTGCATTTTCATGCACTGTATTTCCTTCAGGAAATGCTTTTCTAGTTACAGTGCATGAAAATGCACTGTACTGTTATTCCAAGGCTTTTTACAGTGCATGAAAATGCACTGTACTGTTATTCCAAGGCTTTTTTTCTTCTTCTTCTTCTTCTTCTTCTTCTTCTTCTAGCACCAGTTAATGCAGCTTAAACCGTTTAACGTAGAAACTTCATTCAAACTATGTTGCGTAGGTCTTACTTAGGACATGTGGGCTTTGTATTTTTTCATCTTTGTAACTTTTATACTTTTTAAACTATTAATTAAAAACTAATCAAAATTTCCCCATTGACTTAACATTATGATTATGACATCAATCACGCCGTTAAGCAATTAGAATCCTATGGCAGGTGTTCGGGCCACCTGGATCAACTGCCAGTCTCAGGCTTTAAGCATACATACTGGCCCTATTAAGACTACACATCCTGTTCAACTGCTTCCTCTGCCAAAAACTGTTTCAAAATAAAAGTCCTCACTATAATATTTTACTGTTAAAACAATTTAACCCTTTAAACTACTGAACTTTTTAACTGTTCAGCCATTGTAACTGTTACTTGTCATCAACTATGACTCCTACCCACTGTAGCTAGTTAGCTAAGTTAGCTAAGTCACATGGTTAGCATAGTTAGCATGATAGCATTCTAGTTAGCATTTTTAGCAAAACTACTTAAAATGGTTAGCTAAGTTACATGGTTAGCATAGTTAGCATGTTAGCATGTTAACACGCTAGTTAGCATTTTTAACAAAACTGCTTAAAATGATTAGCTAAGTCAGCTAAGTAACATGGTTAGCATAGTTAGCATGTTAGTTAGCATAGTTAGTTAATCATTTTTAGTAGTTATGCTAAGTTAGCTAAGTAATATGGTTAGCATGTTAGTTAACATAGTTAGCATAACTGCTAAAAATGATTAGCTAAGTTAGCTAAGTCACATGGTTAGCATACTTAGCATTTTAACATTGTTAGCATGTTAGTTAGCATAATAACTTGGTTAACATTATTATCTTTGTTAACATAGTTAGCATAACTTCTAGCAAACATTAGAGCCATTTCAAGTGTCAGTTATCGTCAACTATCTACCTAAATAATTTAACCATTTAAACTATCCACTTATTTAACTGTTCAGTCATTCCAACTATATTAAACCTCATCTACCTAGCAACCAATATAGTTTGTTTTTTTACTCTGTATGATATTTTTACATCATATTTTTGCATTTTCATGCACTGTATTTCCTTCAGGAAATGCTTTTCTAGTTCTTCTTCTTCTTCTTCTAACCAGTTAATGCAGCTTAAACCGTGTAGCGTAGAAACTTCATTCAAACTATGTTTACGTGTAGGTCTTACTTAGGACATGTGGGCTTGTATTTTTTCATTTTTTTGTAACTTTTATACTTTTAAACTATTAATTAAAAACTAGTCAAAATTTCCCCATAGACTTAACATGGGCTGATGACATCACAATAGAGCCGTTAAGCAATTAGAATCCTATGGCAGGTGTTCGGGCCACCTGGACCAACTGCCAGTCTCAGGCTTTAAGCATACAAACTGGCCCTATTAAGACTACACATCCTGTTCAACTGCTTCCTCTGCCAAAAACTGTTTCAAAATAAAAGTCCTCACTACAATATTTCACTGTTAAACAATTTAACGCTTTAAACTACTGAACTTTTTTACTGTTCAGCCATTGTAACTGTTACTTGTCATCAACTATGACTCCTACCCACTGTAGCTAGTTAGCTAAGTCACATGGTTAGCATAGTTAGCATGCTAGCATGCTTGTTAGCATTTTTAGCAAAACTGCTAAAAATGATTAGCTAAGTTAGCTAAGTCACATGGTTAGCATAGTTAGCATGTTAGCATGCTAGTTAGCATTTTTAGCAAAACTACTTATAATGATTAGCTAAGTTAGCAAAGTTAGCATGCTAGCATGTTAGCATGCTAGTTAGCATTTTTAGCAAAACTACTTATAATGATTAGCTAAGTTAGCTAAGTCACATGGTTAGCAAAGTTAGCATGCTAGCATGTTAGCATCTTGGATTAGCATTTTTAGCAAAACTGCTAAAATGATTAGCTAAGTTAGCTAAGTCACATGGTTAGCATACTTAGCATTTTAACATTGTTAGCATCTTAGTTAGCATACTTGGTTAACATTATTATCTTTGTTAACATAGTTAGCATAACTGCTAGCAAACATTAGAGCCATTCAAGTGTCGGTTATCGTCAACTATCTACCTAAATAATTTAACCATTTAAACTATCCACTTATTTAACTGTTCAGTCATTCCAACTATATTAAACCTCATCTACCTAGCAACCAATATAGTTTGTTTTTACTCTGTATGATATTTTACATCATATTTTTGCATTTTCATGCACTGTATTTCCTTCAGGAAATGCTTTTCTAGTTATATTTATTATTACAGTGCATGAAAATGCACTGTACTGTTCTTCCTAGGCTTCTTCTTATTCTTCTTCTACTTGGCGTTTAATGCAGCTTCAACCGTTTAGCGTAGAAACTTCATTCAAACTATGTTCATTAGGTCTTACTTAGGACATGGGTGCTATGTATTTTTCAGCTTTGTAACTTTTATACTTTTTAAACTATTAATTAAAAACTGTTCAAAATTTCCCCATAGACTTAACATGGGCTGATGACATCACAATAGAGCCGTTAAGCAATTAGAATCCTATGGCAGGTGTTCAGGCCACCTGGACCAATTGCCAGTGTCAGGCTTTAAGCATACAAACTGGCCCTATTAAGACTACACATCCTGTTCAACTGCTTCCTCTGCCAAAAACTGTTTCAAAATAAAAGTCCTCACTACAATATTTCACTGTTAAACAATTTAACCCTTTAAACTACTGAACTCTTTAACTGTTCAGCCATTGTAACTGTTACTGGTCATCAACTATGACTCCTACCCACTGTAGCTAGTTAGCGTGGTTAGCATAGTATGTTAGCATTGCTAACATTGTTAGCATTTTTAGCAAAACTGCTAAAAATGATTAGCTAAGTTAGCTAAGTAACATGGTTAGCATAGTTAGCATGTTAGCATGCTAGTTAGCATTTTTAGCAAAACTGATAAAAATGATTAGCTATGTTAGCTAAGTATTATGGTTAGCATGTTAGCATCTTTAGTTAGCATTTTAACAAAACTGCTAAAATGATTAGCTAAATAGCGTGGTTAACATAGTTAGCATGCTGGCGTGTTAGCATGCTAGTTAGCTTATAGTAACTTGGTTAACATTATTATCTTTGTTAACATAGTTAGCATAACTGCTAGCAAACATTAGAGCCATTCCAACTGTTAGTTATAGGTCAACTATCTACCTAAATAATTTAACCATTTAAACTATCCACCTATTTAACTGTTCAGTCATTCCAACTATATTAAATCTCATCTACTTAGCAACCAATATAGTTTGTTTTTACTCTGTATGATATTTTACATCATATTTTTGCATTTTCATGCACTGTATTTCCTTCAGGAAATGCTTTTCTAGTTATTATTATTACAGTGCATGAAAATGCACTGTACTGTTCTTCCTAGGCTTCTTCTTATTCTTCTTCTTCTAGGCGTTTAATGCAGCTTCAACCGTTTAGCATTAGAAACTTCATTCAAACTATGTTTGCATTAGGTCTTACTTGGGACATGGGTGCTATGTATTTTTTTCAGCTTTGTAACTTTTATACTTTTTTAAACTATTAATTAAAACTGTTCAAAATTTCCCCATAGACTTAACATGGGCTGATGACATCACAATAGAGCCGTTAAGCAATTAGAATCCTATGGCAGGTGTTGGGGCCACCTGTCCCAACTGCCATTCTCGGGCTTTTTAAGCATACAAACTGGCCCTATTAAGACTACACACCCTATTCAACTGCTTCCTCTGCCAAAACTGTTTCAGAATAAAAGTCCTCACTACAATATTTCACTGTTAAACAATTTAACCCTTTAAACTACTGAACCTTTTAACTGTTCAGCCATTGTAACTGTTACTTGTCATCAACTATGACTCCTACCCACTGGAGCTAGTTAGCTAAGTCACATGGTTAGCATAGTTAGCATGCTAACATGTTAGCATGCTAGTTAGCATTTTTAGCAAAACTGCTAAAAATGATTAGCTAAGTTAGCTAAGTCACATGGTTAGCATAGTTAGCATGCTAGTTACCATTTTTAACAAAACTGCTTAAAATGATTAGCTAAGTTAGCTAAGTCACATGGTTAGCATAGTTAGCATGCTAACATGTTAGCATGCTAACATGTTAGCATGCTAGTTACCATTTTTAGCAAAACTGCTAAAAATGATTAGCTAAGTCACATGGTTAGCATAGTTAGCATGATAGCATGTTAGCCTGCTAGTTAGCATTTTTAGCAAAACTGCTAAAAATGATTAGCTAAGTCACATGGTTAGCATAGTTAGCATGCTAGCATGTTAGCATGCTAGTTAGCATTTTTAGTAAAACTGCTAAAAACGATTAGCTAAGTCAGCTAAGTAACATGGTTAGCATAGTTAGCATGTTAGCATGCTAGTTAGCATTTTTAACAAAACTGCTAAAAACGATTAGCTAAGTCAGCTAAGTAACGTGGTTAGCATAGTTAACATGCTAGTTAGCATTTTTAGCAAAACTGCTAAAAACGATTAGCTAAGTAACGTGGTTAGCATAGTTAGCATGCTAGCGCTAGTATGTTAGCATGTTAGTTAGCATTTTTAACAAAACTGCTAAAAACGATTAGCTAAGTAACATGGTTAGCATAGTTAGCATGCTAGCATGTTAGCATGCTAGTTAGCATAGTAACTTTGTTAACATTATTATCTTTGTTAACATGGTTAGCATAACTGCTAGCAAATATTAGAGCCATTCCAACTGTCAGTTATCGTCAACTAGCTACCTAAATAATTTAACCATTTAAACTATACACCTATTTAACTGTTCAGTCATTCCAACTATATTAAACCTCATCTACCTAGCAACCAATATAGTTTGTTTTTACTCTGTATGATATTTTACATCATATTTTTGCATTTTCATGCACTGTATTTCCTTCAGGAAATGCTTTTCTAGTTCTTCTTATTCTTCTTCTTCTAGCGCCCAGTTAATGCAGCTTAAACCGTTTAGCGTAGAAACTTCATTCAAACTATGTTACGTAGGTCTTACTTAGGACATGTGGGCTTTGTATTTTTCAACTTTGTAACTTTTATACTTTTTAAACTATTAATTAAAAACTAGTCAAAATTTCCCCATAGACTTAACATGGGCTGATGACATCACAATAGAGCCGTTAAGCAATTAGAATCCTGTGGCAGGTGTTCGGGCCACCTGCATCAACTGCCAGTCTCAGGCTTTAAGCATACAAACTGGCCCTATTAAGACTACACACCCTATTCAACTGCTTCCTCTGCCAAAAACTGTTTCAAAATAAAAGTCCTCACTACAATATTTCACTGTTAAACAATTTAACCCTTTAAACTACTTAACTTTTCAACTGTTCAGCCATTGTAACTGTTTGTCTGCTTGTCATCAACTATGTCTCCTACCCACTGTAGCTAGTTAGCTAAGTAACATGGTTAGCATAGTTACAAGCTAGCATGTTAGCATGCTAATTAGCAAAACTGCTAAAAATGATTAGCTAAGTAACATGGTTAGCATAGTTAGCATGCTAGCATGTTAACATGCTAGTTAGCATAGTTAGCATAACTGTTAAAAATGATTAGCTAAGTTAGCTAAGTAACATGGTTAGCATAGTTAGCATGCTAGTTAGCATTTTTAGCAAAACTGCTAAAAATGATTAGCTAAGTCAGCTAAGTAACATGGTTAGCATAGTTAACATAGTTAGCATAACTGTTAAAAATGATTAGCTAAGTCAGCTAAGTAATATGGTTAGCATAGTTAACATAGTTAGCATAACTGCTAAAAATTATTAACTAAGTTAGCTAAGTAACATGGTTAGCATAGTTAGCATGCTAGTTAGCATAGTTTGCATAACTGCTAAAAATGATTAGCTAAGTTAGCTAAGTCACATGGTTAGCATACTTAGCATTTTAACATTGTTAGCATGCTAGTTAGCATAGTAACTTGGTTAACATTATTATCTTTGTTAACATAGTTAGCATAACTGCTAGCAAACATTAGAGCCATTCCAAGTGTCAGTTATCGTCAACTATCTACCTAAATAATTTAACCATTTAAACTATCCACTTATTTAACTGTTTAGTCATTCCAACTATATTAAACCTCATCTACCTAGCAACCAATATAGTTTGTTTTTACTCTATATGATATTTTACATCATATTTTTGCATTTTCATGCACTGTATTTCCTTCAGGAAATGCTTTTCTAGTTATTATTCTTCTTCTAACGCTTTTTCTGCATTTAATGTGGCTTCAACCGTTTAATGTAGAAACTTCATTCAAACTGCGTTACGTAGGTCTTACTTAGGACAGGTGTGGAATGTATTTTTCATATTTGTAACTTTTATACTTTTTGAACTATTAATTCAAAACTATTAAAATTTTCCCCATAGACTTAACATTGGCGATTATGGCATCACAATAGAGCACTTAGAATCCTATGCCAAGTGTTCCGGCCAGAGCCATATGGTTCCGGCCACCTCCAGCAACTGTCTGTCTCAAGCTTTAAGCACACAATCTGGCTCTCTTAAGACTACAGATCCTGTTCAACTGTTTCCTCTGCCCACAACTGTTTCAAAATAAAAGTCTCCACTATAATAATTCCCTATTAAATAATTTAACCATTTAAACTATCCAACTATTTAACTGTTCAACCATTCCAACTGTCAGTTATCATTAACTATGCCGCTAGCCTACTATATTAAACCACCACCTACCTAGCAACCATTGAAATTAAGCATCTATGTCAGTTTCCATAGCAACCAAGATGATTATACTAGCAAACCACTGTAGTAACTCTTTTATTTCTGATAGTAGCCACCATGGACACCCTAGCAACAACCTAGAAATGACTTCAAGTACCCTAGCAACAGCCTAGCAACCACATTCACAGTTAAAACCTAGCAACCAGCATAGCAACCACCATAACTACTCTAGCAACAGTCCCGTCAACTGTTTCCTCTCCCCACAACTGTTTCAAAATAAAAGTCTTCACTGCTATAATCCCCTATTAAATTATTTAACCATTTAAACTATCCAACGTTTTAACTGTTCAACTATTCCAACTGTCAGTTGTCATCAACTATGACTCCCGTCAACTGTTTCCTCTGCCCAAAGCTGTTTCAAAATAAAAGTCCTCACTACAATAATTCCCTATGAAATATTTGAACCAATCCAACTGTCAGTTGTCATCAGCTATGACTCCCGCCAATTGTGTCCTCTGTCCACAACTGTTTGGCAGCCTGGGCTTTTCAGTCAACTAGTGTGATCAACTCCCAATCTATATTCAACTTTTAAACTGTCTACTTTTAAACTATCAACTTTTATTAAGCTGTGCAACCACCATGTCTGTCCTAGCGTCATTTTCATGCACTCGTAATTCCCTGGAATTACATTCTCTAGTTTAATGTAATGTACTGGTCAATTGTGTAATATACCCAGTATCTCAGGCGACTCCATTTGAATTTCAGGAGACCCCACATGGTGTCCCGACCCCAAGGTTGGAAAACGATGCTCTAGAGGGACCTGTGTTCACTGCCCACCACTGTAGAGCTCAATTGGCATTTAAAGGTGCTATAAGTGATGTAAGGTGGTTTCTAAGCTAAAACATGAATGCATGAATAAGGTGAATACTCTCGGCTCTGCCTTAGCGAGTGCCCCACCTACGTCTGGGAGCCCCCACAGTTCATTTCGTGCAGCCATGGAAAAAATATATTATACATATCATTAAAAAACATTTAAACAAATCATGACTGCTTGCGCTAGCTGTGCACACGACACACCCAGTCTCGGATTCCCTAGGTGCTGAGTTCCGTGCATTAACGCCGCCTTCAGCTACACTTCAGCAAATACCTATATCCTGTGCCAGCAAGCAGCTAACACTCATCAGGCATCACGGCTCCACCACAGCCAGACACAAACATTTGTCAATATTCTGCTTGTGCAATATTGTTGACCTGCATCCTCAACTACCATCATGTGCACCAGACACATGAAGGGGTCTGAAGTGCGAATGCCTAGCGCCTCCGGTAATGCGCCTCTGGCAGTGCACTGTCAAGCGCACATCAATCCATGTGTGGATGCGTAGCGCATCCAATAGCGTACCCCTGGTAGCACTCTATTGAGTGCTCATTAATTCAGCGAGCTGCCACTTAGGAGTTGTTATCATGGCCTCACCACAGTCAGACACTAGCGCTGTCAGTCTTCTGCTTGTGATACGACATCGGCTTCATTCCGACTCCTAACGTGCCATGTGTAACGCACCCCGTGAGTCTGTCTGAGTAATTCCTTGTCCATCATCACCAGTGGTTTATGTGTTCCCATTGGTTAATGTTGACTGAACTCAACTTAGACATAAAGTTTTATATAACCTCAGTTCTCTGAAGGAGAACACGACACGTTAACCCTTTCATGTGTCATTGCACTCTGGACCTGGTGCGAAGGATGGCTCCAGAATTATTTGAGAACTATTTTCTCACAACTTTCTAGACACTGGAAAAAATCCGGTAAAAGGGTGGTTGGATATTGGCTCAGATCGACGTCATTCGAGTATCACTTCTCACTGGTTAAAGTCTTCTGTTCGGTTATATTTATAGTCTTACATTCTGTCATAGAGAGGTGGGATGTTGACCACTCTGGAATGCTGAAAAGTACCACCATATAGTAGAAAATTGTTTTGTCAAAACATTCAATATATCTTCTCCTCCCTCACATACCTGTTGGTGGTGGTGGTGGTGGTGGTGGTGGTGTTGTTGTTGTTGGTGGTGGTGTTGTTGTGGTAGTTGGTGTTGGTTCTGTTACTTTTGTTGTTGTCAGAGATAATGGTGTTGTTTCTGATATTTGTGTCGTTGGTTGTGGTGATGTTGATGTAGGTGGTGGTGTTGGAAAAGGGGTTGTTATGACTGAAAGAAGAAGAAAAATAATCATCCACTGCTTTTGTATATTTTGTATTTTATATGCACTCCAGTAACCAGTACATGTATAGCAACAATTCTATCCCAAGCTTTTTCATCCATATAGGTGGTTGATCACTACAGATTCAACAGTATTTAGAATTTCCCTCTGTAAATAGACAGAACGTCTTCAGATAGAAATGTATCTGCCTTCTGTCTATTAATGACAGAAACATTTGTCTGTCTGTGTTATTCACGTATCTCTCAAACTGTTTGTTCGATTAATTTCAAACTTGGCAGGTGTCTTGCTACGGGCACTAGTGAGTGCAGTCCCTCACTTTCATTTTGGACTGTCTACCCTACCCTAACTGTACTATAACATATACCTTTGAATAACTCGAACAACAAGTCCGACTGCATGGTACCGAATCGAAACAAGTTAAAATTCCAACTGCTAGGTTAGCAGGTAGCAGGGACAGTTTCAGAGTACCACAAGTGAAATGCATTCTACTCTAGCCACTCCAGGTACAGCCTGATAGAGCATGATGTCGGTTATACCAGAGACTGCTTTTGGAAAGTCATACCATTTGTCAGCTCTATCATGAAGTTATTCAATCAGGCTAAACATAGCCTTAACTCAAAGCAGCTGTTATGTCTACTGTTAGGCCTGTCATTTTCATCTGTAAAAAAACTGCAAAGTGCTGTCATGCTTAAATTATTGTTACTGTATGCTTATTAAAATATAATACAATAATATTCAATAAACAACCGAAAAAACAAATCAACAATGGTCAGAAAAAAAGTGATCAGTGATTTCAATGTGTTCACTTGTTGCAAGTGGGAGCGTCAATTTCAGACAACTCCATCTTTAGTTGGTCAGCATCTATTCTCTCATCCCAATATCAAACTCAAATGTGTACAGTGCTGCAGGATCTATAAGGGATGGTAATCCCAAATGCAACGGTAACTTTCTTTGACCTTGTGCCTACTGCCAAACACAGATGAGGGTATATCCTATACCAACCCAACTCTCCCTTGGCCTTTATTGCTTAAACATCACTAAGAATATAGGACATTATACAGAGTGAAGAACACACCCATGCAGGGGTTGCTGCTGCTAATAGGCAGAGACGAGTTTGTTGGAGCGTATCCTCTCCAGCAAGAGCAGTTGTAGCTGCCAATGATGTTGGAGCAATTGGAGTTTGGACCACATCGATCAAAGTCACATTCATTAATGTCTAGAAGAAAAAATAACCTCTAATTTATTTGAATAAATAAATAAATACTGAATTAATTTAGTAAATAATCCTCTTATATACAAGAACTCTTCAGAGGGATTATGACTATGCTACCTGCTAATAGCCCCAGAGAGTTTTTACACACAAAAACAAGCACAAGGCAAAAAACTAGCTACACAATGAAATCAAAATAAAGAGCTAGAGACCTATGCATGGATTGCTGGTGTTAATGAGCAGAGATGAGTTTGTTGGAGTGTATCCTCCTGAGCAAGAGCAGTTGTAGCTGCCAATTGTGTTGGAGCAGGTAGAGTTTGGACCACATGGATCAAAGTCACATTCATTTATATCTATAAGAAAAAAAAATAATAATAATTTATTTGGAGGAAAAATACTGAATATATTCAGTAAATAATCCTCCTATATACGAGAACACTTTTAAGAGGGACTATGAATATTGCACATGCTCAAAAAAGTAGTTAATGAAATCAAAATAAAGAGCTAGATACCTATGCATGGATTGCTGGTGTTAATGGGCAAAGATGTGTGTATTGGGGTGTATCCTCTCCAGCAAGAGCAGTTGTAGCTACCAATGGTGTTGGCACAGGTAGAGTTTGGACCACATGGATCAAAGTCACATTCATTTATATCTATCAACAGTGGGAAAAAAGGGCAAAAGATTTAGGAAACTTATGCTACACATACATCAGAAGATTTTGAAAAGATTTATGAAAGACTGCAATCTTACATCCTCTCACATCTACAGAAAATGCAAGAATGTGTAAATCACAGACTAGTCACAGTCTATGATTTTGCGATGACTAGGAGACCCATCTCCTTAAGTCATTATTTCTTAAATAACTGGGTTGGCGTAAAAACAACCTAGAGTCTATTTATGAATGATATTTAATTCAAACCTTAATTTGGGAGTAAAATTGCATTTATCTGAGCAGTTTTAAGCTAGACCATTGTTTGCATTAGCAGTGGGCATAGAGTCATGTTAAAACAAAAAATGAATCACTATTTTCAAACCACTGATAAGGTTCAAAATGGTAGCTTCAAATCAGTGGGTCACGTTCAACTTCTTGCACCATTGCGCACAATGATCAGATTTGTCTGAACGTGGCGCATGTTTGCATTGTAAACATGCATCACGTTCAGCTATATATGTGCAGCGCTGCTAGAAGTTGAACGCGCTCACTGATTTGAAGCTACAGGAACACGAAGGAATGTAATTACACTGACTTAATTTACAGGCCTTACTAAAAACATCTTTGTACACTTTCAAAGTTTACTATAGCTTCTACTTCAATTTGTCTGTAGGGATTCTCTCCATTACTACCACTGAAGTAGAGTATAAGGCTATTGTGAGCCTGGCCAGTGGTTTGAAGAAAGCTATTTGACGTGGCTCCATGTCTTCCATCACAACGGTCTATCTCCAAACTCCTCAGATTAATATAATTTGGCTACCAAATGAAACTTCAAACTCGTTATTAACCATCAATACACCCTACAGTAGGTTGTGTTTACCTCAAACTAATTCTTTAAACACCACTAAGAATACAAGTGAAATGAGGACATTATACAGAGTGAGGAACACACCTATGCAGGGGTTGCTGCTGCTAATAGGCAGAGACGAAGTTTGTTGGTCTGTATCCTCTCCAGCAAGCGCAACTGTAGCTGCCAACAGAGTTGGAGCAGGTGGAGTTTGGACCACATGCATCAAAGTCACATTCATTTATATCTATAAGAGAAAAAAAAACCCCTCTAATTTATTTGGAGAAAATAACATGCAGAATTGATTGAGTGAATAATCTGCCTATATATGAAAATTATTTCAAAAGAGACTATGAACATGGTACATGCTCAAATTACCTACTTTTCAAAAGGAAAGAAATCACAAAAAAAGTCTTAGGAAAAACCTACATACCGATGCAAGGATTGCTAGAACTAATGGCCAGAGATGTATTTGTCGGAGTGTATCCGCTCCAGCAAGAGCAGTTGTAGCTGCCGATTGTGTTTGAGCAGGTGGAATTTTGACCACATGGATCAGAGTCACATTCATTGATGTCTATAAGGAAAGTAACATAGAAACTCATCTTAAAGGACATGAGAACGAATAAAAGAACATTTGGAATTCATAACTTCACATTTAAAACGACTTGGAAGACAACATGAGTGCAGAACACTCTTAATAAAACTGGACAGATTTGAGAGATTGCAGGCATTTCTGAAGAGACATTTTCATTCAAAACAAAAAAAGATTCACAAAAGAAAGTTTTAGGAAAAACCTACTGTACGTACCTATGCATGGGTTGGTAGAAGTAATTGGCAGAGATGTGTTTGTCGGGGTGTATCCTCTCCAGCAAGAACAGTTGTAGCTGCCAACCGTGTTGGAGCAGGTGGAATTTTGACCACATGGATCTGTGTCACATTCGTTAAAATCTGAAAGAGAAAAATACTATAAAGTTAATAAACTCTAAAACACAGAAGTGACTATTGGAAAATAATCTACATGCATGTGAGGTGAGGACTGTTTTAAGATTACTTTAGAAGGAACTGTGTATATGGATTGCATTTAATGGATGGGACACAATTACATAAACATGTACATGACACAAAAATGCCCCCAAAAAAAAAAAGAAAATATGGAACATTTGCATTGGGAACTGCTTATAGCTGGTTCAGATTACACAACCTTTAGGTCTTCCACAATGCCCTTTTAGGATTGACCATGCCAGACTAGGCGATCATAAAACCAAATTCTTGTCACGTCTTGGTCGGGAGATTGGCCACATTACAAGATTGAGTAACCTATCGTTCATGCCACATGTCGTCATAGTGTCAGGGTCAACAGAATGCTGTAGGAGATTCCCCCAAAATTCTGAAATACTAGACTTTTCATTGTGGTGTCGTGGTGGCACGCTGCAGAAAATAAATTGCTGGTCGTTGAGAAGGATATGTTACATTACAAGACGTGTTCCTCCTTCATAGCTTAGGAGGAAATTATCTCCCTTGATGCAGTTAGACAACCATAGTATTTTAATATAAAAACCTGCACACCTATGCATGGATTGCTGGTGTTAATGGGTAAAGATGTGTTTGTTGGGGTGTATCCTCTCCAGCAAGAACAGTTGTAGCTGCCAATGGTGTTTGCACAGTTGGAGTTTAGACCACATGGATCAAAGTCACATTCATTTATATCTATAAGAAAAAAAAATAATAATAATTTATTTGGAGGAAAAATACTGAATATATTCAGTAAATAATCCTCCTATTTACAAGAACACTTTTAAGAGGGACTATGAATATTGCACATGCTCAAAAAAGTAGTTAATGAAATCAAAATAAAGAGCTAGATACCTATGCATGGATTGCTGGTGTTAATGGGCAAAGATGTGTGTATTGGGGTGTATCCTCTCCAGCAAGAGCAGTTGTAGCTACCAATGGTGTTGGCACAGGTAGAGTTTGGACCACATGGATCAAAGTCACATTCATTTATATCTATCAACAGTGGGAAAAAAGGGCAAAAGATTTAGGAAACTTATGCTACACATACATCAGAAGATTTTGAAAAGATTTATGAAAGACTGCAATCTTACATCCTCTCACATCTACAGAAAATGCAAGAATGTGTAAATCACAGACTAGTCACAGTCTATGATTTTGCGATGACTAGGAGACCCATCTCCTTAAGTCATTATTTCTTAAATAACTGGGTTGGCGTAAAAACAACCTAGAGTCTATTTATGAATGATATTTAATTCAAACCTTAATTTGGGAGTAAAATTGCATTTATCTGAGCAGTTTTAAGCTAGACCATTGTTTGCATTAGCAGTGGGCATAGAGTCATGTTAAAACAAAAAATGAATCACTATTTTCAAACCACTGATAAGGTTCAAAATGGTAGCTTCAAATCAGTGGGTCACGTTCAACTTCTTGCACCATTGCGCACAATGATCAGATTTGTCTGAACGTGGCGCATGTTTGCATTGTAAACATGCATCACGTTCAGCTATATATGTGCAGCGCTGCTAGAAGTTGAACGCGCTCACTGATTTGAAGCTACAGGAACACGAAGGAATGTAATTACACTGACTTAATTTACAGGCCTTACTAAAAACATCTTTGTACACTTTCAAAGTTTACTATAGCTTCTACTTCAATTTGTCTGTAGGGATTCTCTCCATTACTACCACTGAAGTAGAGTATAAGGCTATTGTGAGCCTGGCCAGTGGTTTGAAGAAAGCTATTTGACGTGGCTCCATGTCTTCCATCACAACGGTCTATCTCCAAACTCCTCAGATTAATATAATTTGGCTACCAAATGAAACTTCAAACTCGTTATTAACCATCAATACACCCTACAGTAGGTTGTGTTTACCTCAAACTAATTCTTTAAACACCACTAAGAATACAAGTGAAATGAGGACATTATACAGAGTGAGGAACACACCTATGCAGGGGTTGCTGCTGCTAATAGGCAGAGACGAGTTTGTTGGTCTGTATCCTCTCCAGCAAGCGCAACTGTAGCTGCCAACAGAGTTGGAGCAGGTGGAGTTTGGACCACATGCATCAAAGTCACATTCATTTATATCTATAAGAGAAAAAAAAACCCCTCTAATTTATTTGGAGAAAATAACATGCAGAATTGATTGAGTGAATAATCTGCCTATATATGAAAATTATTTCAAAAGAGACTATGAACATGGTACATGCTCAAATTACCTACTTTTCAAAAGGAAAGAAATCACAAAAAAAGTCTTAGGAAAAACCTACATACCGATGCAAGGATTGCTAGAACTAATGGCCAGAGATGTATTTGTCGGAGTGTATCCGCCTCCAGCAAGAGCAGTTGTAGCTGCCCGATTGTGTTTGAGCAGGTGGAATTTTGACCACATGGATCAGAGTCACATTCATTGATGTCTATAAGGAAAGTAACATAGAAACTCATCTTAAAGGACATGAGAACGAATAAAAGAACATTTGGAATTCATAACTTCACATTTAAAACGACTTGGAAGACAACATGAGTGCAGAACACTCTTAATAAAACTGGACAGATTTGAGAGATTGCAGGCATTTCTGAAGAGACATTTTCATTCAAACAAAAAAAAAGATTCACAAAAGAAAGTTTTAGGAAAAACCTACTGTACATTACCTATGCATGGGTTGGTAGAAGTAATTGGCAGAGATGTGTTTGTCGGGGTGTATCCTCTCCAGCAAGAACAGTTGTAGCTGCCAACCGTGTTGGAGCAGGTGGAATTTTGACCACATGGATCTGTGTCACATTCGTTAAAATCTGAAAGAGAAAAATACTATAAAGTTAATAAACTCTAAAACACAGAAGTGACTATTGGAAAATAATCTACATGCATGTGAGGTGAGGACTGTTTTAAGATTACTTTAGAAGGAACTGTGTATATGGATTGCATTTAATGGATGGGACACAATTACATAAACATGTACATGACACAAAATGCCCCCCCCGACAAAAAAGAAAATATGGAACATTTGCATTGGGAACTGCTTATAGCTGGTTCAGATTACACAACCTTTAGGTCTTCCACAATGCCCTTTTAGGATTGACCATGCCAGACTAGGCGATCATAAAACCAAATTCTTGTCACGTCTTGGTCGGGAGATTGGCCACATTACAAGATTGAGTAACCTATCGTTCATGCCACATGTCGTCATAGTGTCAGGGTCAACAGAATGCTGTAGGAGATTCCCCCAAAATTCTGAAATACTAGACTTTTCATTGTGGTGTCGTGGTGGCACGCTGCAGAAAATAAATTGCTGGTCGTTGAGAAGGATATGTTACATTACAAGACGTGTTCCTCCTTCATAGCTTAGGAGGAAATTATCTCCCTTGATGCAGTTAGACAACCATAGTATTTTAATATAAAAACCTGCACACCTATGCATGGATTGCTGGTGTTAATGGGTAAAGATGTGTTTGTTGGGGTGTATCCTCTCCAGCAAGAACAGTTGTAGCTGCCAATGGTGTTTGCACAGTTGGAGTTTAGACCACATGGATCAAAGTCACATTCATTTATATCTATAAGAAAAAAATAATAATAATTTATTTGGAGGAAAAATACTGAATATATTCAGTAAATAATCCTCCTATTTACAAGAACACTTTTAAGAGGGACTATGAATATTGCACATGCTCAAAAAAGTAGTTAATGAAATCAAAATAAAGAGCTAGATACCTATGCATGGATTGCTGGTGTTAATGGGCAAAGATGTGTGTATTGGGGTGTATCCTCTCCAGCAAGAGCAGTTGTAGCTACCAATGGTGTTGGCACAGGTAGAGTTTGGACCACATGGATCAAAGTCACATTCATTTATATCTATCAACAGTGGGAAAAAAGGGCAAAAGATTTAGGAAACTTATGCTACACATACATCAGAAGATTTTGAAAAGATTTATGAAAGACTGCAATCTTACATCCTCTCACATCTACAGAAAATGCAAGAATGTGTAAATCACAGACTAGTCACAGTCTATGATTTTTGCGATGACTAGGAGACCCATCTCCTTAAGTCATTATTTCTTAAATAACTGGGTTGGCGTAAAAACAACCTAGAGTCTATTTATGAATGATATTTAATTCAAACCTTAATTTGGGAGTAAAATTGCATTTATCTGAGCAGTTTTAAGCTAGACCATTGTTTGCATTAGCAGTGGGCATAGAGTCATGTTAAAACAAAAAATGAATCACTATTTTCAAACCACTGATAAGGTTCAAAATGGTAGCTTCAAATCAGTGGGTCACGCTCAACTTCTTGCACCATTGCGCACAATGATCAGATTTGTCTGAACGCATGATGTTTGCATTGTAAACATGCATCACGCTCAGCTATATATGTGCAGCTGCTAGAAGTTGAACGCGCCACTGATTTGAAGCTACAGGAACACGAAGGAATGTAATTACACTGACTTAATTTACAGGCCTTACTAAAAACATCTTTGTACACTTTCAAAGTTTACTATAGCTTCTACTTCAATTTGTCTGTAGGGATTCTCTCCATTACTACCACTGAAGTAGAGTATAAGGCTATTGTGAGCCTGGCCAGTGGTTTGAAGAAAGCTATTTGACGTGGCTCCATGTCTTCCATCACAACGGGTCTATCTCCAAACTCCTCAGATTAATATAATTTGGCTACCAAATGAAACTTCAAACTCGTTATTAACCATCAATACACCCTACAGTAGGTTGTGTTTACCTCAAACTAATTCTTTAAACACCACTAAGAATACAAGTGAAATGAGGACATTATACAGAGTGAGGAACACACCTATGCAGGGGTTGCTGCTGCTAATAGGCAGAGACGAGTTTGTTGGTCTGTATCCTCTCCAGCAAGCGCAACTGTAGCTGCCAACAGAGTTGGAGCAGGTGGAGTTTGGACCACATGCATCAAAGTCACATTCATTTATATCTATAAGAGAAAAAAAACCCCCTCTAATTTATTTGGAGAAAATAACATGCAGAATTGATTGAGTGAATAATCTGCCTATATATGAAAATTATTTCAAAAGAGACTATGAACATGGTACATGCTCAAATTACCTACTTTTCAAAAGGAAAGAAATCACAAAAAAAGTCTTAGGAAAAACCTACATACCGATGCAAGGATTGCTAGAACTAATGGCCAGAGATGTATTTGTCGGAGTGTATCCGCTCCAGCAAGAGCAGTTGTAGCTGCCGATTGTGTTTGAGCAGGTGGAATTTTGACCACATGGATCAGAGTCACATTCATTGATGTCTATAAGGAAAGTAACATAGAAACTCATCTTTAAAGGACATGAGAACTAATAAAAGAACATTTGGAATTCATAACTTCACATTTAAAACGACTTGAAGACAACATGAGTGCAGAACACTCTTAATAAAACTGGACAGATTTGAGAGATTGCAGGCATTTCTGAAGAAACATTTTCATTCAAAACAAAAAAGATTCACAAAAGAAAGTTTTAGGAAAAACCTACCGTAATGCACCTATGCATGGGTTGGTAGAAGTAATTGGCAGAGATGTGTTTGTCGGGGTGTATCCTCTCCAGCAAGAACAGTTGTAGCTGCCAACCGTGTTGGAGCAGGTGGAATTTTGACCACATGGATCTGTGTCACATTGCTTAAAATCTGAAAGAGAAAAATACTATAAAGTTAATAAACTCTAAAACACAGAAGTGACTATTGGAAAATAATCTACATGCATGTGAGGTGAGGACTGTTTTAAGATTACTTTAGAAGGAACTGTGTATATGGATTGCATTTAATGGATGGGACACAATTACATAAACATGTACATGACACAAAATGCCCCCCCCGACAAAAAAGAAAATATGGAACATTTGCATTGGGAACTGCTTATAGCTGGTTCAGATTACACAACCTTTAGGTCTTCCACAATGCCCTTTTAGGATTGACCATGCCAGACTAGGGCGATCATAAAACCAAATTCTTGTCACGCCTTGGTGGGAGATTGGCCACATTACAAGATTGAGTAACCTATCGCTCATGCCACATGTCGTCATAGTGTCAGGGTCAACAGAATGCTGTAGGAGATTCCCCCAAAATTCTGAAATACTAGACTTTTCATTGTGGTGTCGTGGTGGCACGCTGCAGAAAATAAATTGCTGGTCGTTGAGAAGGATATGTTACATTACAAGACGTGTTCCTCCTTCATAGCTTAGGAGGAAATTATCTCCCTTGATGCAGTTAGACAACCATAGTATTTTAATATAAAAACCTGCACACCTATGCATGGATTGCTGGTGTTAATGGGTAAAGATGTGTTTGTTGGGGTGTATCCTCTCCAGCAAGAACAGTTGTAGCTGCCAATGGTGTTTGCACAGTTGGAGTTTAGACCACATGGATCAAAGTCGCATTCGTTTACATCTATCAACAGTGAAAAAAACAAGGACAACAAATTGGGAAACTAAGTTAGAAACAAACAATTCATAGATATTGTGTTGAAAATATATGAAATCTTCTGACCTGGACACACAGGCTAATTGGATGGGCTCAACACCACTTTTGTTTCATTTTCAAAGTGAGGCTGTTTATTTGCCCAGCTCATGTCTAGTTTTACTGTCATACTCAAATTTAAATTTAATTCAATCTCTCATGGCTTTGCATACCCTGTGCAACAGTTCAGTTGAATGAAATGGGATGTGAACCAACCTCTCTGGCAGAACGGCCCATTTGTCGGTAAACCATTAAGACATCCACAGGTGCCTTCTGCTGAACTCATCACAGGCTCCATAAGTGATACAGTTGTCATGGGGCCAGGCATACTGCTCCTCACAGACACACCCGATATCCACTCGTGTTTGAGTAACACACTGATGGATGATGGACAATCAGTTACTCTTATGTTATGGATGCAAAGCAGTGTGACTAACTGTCCTTGATTTTATCATTTATATCATTATCACGGTGAGCACACATTCATGAGGCTTTCTTGAGCGTTCCAGAGGACCAAAATGTCAATTAATGAAACACATTAAACTACATATATACAGTGGAGGAAATAATTATTTGATCCCTCACTGATTTTCTAAGTTTGCCCACTGACAAAGAAATGATCAGTCTATAATTGAATACGCTTATTTCAAGTCAATGAAATGCAAATCAATTCATCTTTACTTTTCTTTTTCAATGAGATGTTATTCTCACCTGTTGTGACATTGATGTCAGTGATCTCAACTTGTTCAGTTGTTTGAGTGGGAGAGGAAGGTCAAGTTCAGACAACTCCATCTTCAGTTGGTCAGCATCTACTGTTTCCATCTCAATCTCAACCCTGTATTTGTACAGTTGAACAGGACCTGTAACAGTCCAGAATGCAAAATACAACTGTGTCATTGTCAAAAAAATAATAGCAATACACTGCATGCATTGTGTTTGGAACTAAAATACTTCCTTGCTTCTTTACAGAATAATTATGTTTATCTTAGAAAACTCTCAAGTGGAAAGCAAAAGCACAAAATACCTATGCAGGGGTTGCTGCTGCTAATAGGCAGAGACGAGAGTTTGTTGGTCTGTATCCTCTCCAGCAAGACAACTGTAGCTGCCAACCGAAGTTGGAGCAGGTGGAGTTTAGACCACATGCATCAAAGTCACATTCATTTACATCTATAAGAGAAAAATTCTAATTTATTTAGAGAAAATAACATGCAGAATTGATTGAGAGAATAATCTGCCTATATATGAAAATTATTTCAAAAGAGACTATGAACATAGTACATGCTCAAATTACCTACTTTTTAAAAGGAAAGAAATCATAAAAAGAAAAACCTGCACACCTATGCATGGATTGCTGGTGTTAATGGGTAAAGATGTGTTTGTTGGGGTGTATCCTCTCCAGCAAGAACAGTTGTAGCTGCCAATGGTGTTTGCACAGTTGGATTTTAGACCACATGGATCAAAGTCACATTCGTTTACATCTATCAACAGTGAAAAAACAAGGACAACAAATTGGGAAACTAAGTTAGAAACAAACAATTCATAGATATTGTGTTGAAAATATATGAAATCTTCTGACCTGGACACACAGGCTAATTGGATGGGCTCAACACCACTTTTGTTTCATTTTCAAAGTGAGGCTGTTTATTTGCCCAGCTCATGTCTAGTTTTACTGTCATACTCAAATTTAAATTTAATTCAATCTCTCATGGCTTTGCATACCCTGTGCAACAGTTCAGTTGAATGAAATGGGATGTGAACCAACCTCTCTGGCAGAACGGCCCATTTGTCGGTAAACCATTAAGACATCCACAGGTGCCTTCGCTGAACTCATCACAGGCTCCATAAGTGATACAGTTGTCATGGGGCCAGGCATACTGCTCCTCACAGACACACCGATATCCACTCGTGTTTGAGTAACACACTGATGGATGATGGACAATCAGTTACTCTTATGTTATGGATGCAAAGCAGTGTGACTAACTGTCCCTTGATTTTATCATTTATATACGTATACGGTGAGCACACATTCATGAGGCTTTCTTGAGCGTTTCAGAGGACCAAAATGTCAATTAATGAAACACATTAAACTACATATATACAGTGGAGGAAATAATTATTTGATCCCTCACTGATTTTCTAAGTTTGCCCACTGACAAAGAAATGATCAGTCTATAATTGAATACGCTTATTTCAAGTCAATGAAATGCAAATCAATTCATCTTTACTTTTTCTTTTTTCAATGAGATGTTATTCTCACCTGTTGTGACATTGATGTCAGTGATCTCAACTTGTTCAGTTGTTGCGAGTGGGAGAGGAAGGTCAAGTTCAGACAACTCCATCTTCAGTTGGTCAGCATCTACTGTTTCCATCTCAATCTCAACCCTGTACTTGTACAGTTGAACAGGACCTGTAACAGTCCGTAATGCAAAATACAACTGTGTCATTGTCAAAAAAGAAATAATAGCAATACACTGCATGCATTGTGTTTGGAACTAAAATACTTCCTTGCTTCTTTACAGAATAATTATGTTTATCTTAGAAAACTCTCAAGTGGAGCGCCACAAAAAAATGCCTTAAATGCATGTGGAAAGTCAAAGCATCGGCAAAGATCACTACAATTTGAAAGAGTACATCAATACAGGTGAAATGAGGACATTTTACAAAGTGGGGAACACACCTATGCAGGGGTTGCTGCTGCTAATAGGCAGAGACGAGTTTGTTGGTCTGTATCCTCTCCAGCAAGAGCAACTGTAGCTGCCAACCGAGTTGGAGCAGGTGGAGTTTAGACCACATGCATCAAAGTCACATTCATTTACATCTATAAGAGAAAAAATTCTAATTTATTTAGAGAAAATAACATGCAGAATTGATTGAGAGAATAATCTGCCTATATATGAAAATTATTTCAAAAGAGACTATGAACATAGTACATGCTCAAATTACCTACTTTTTAAAAGGAAAGAAATCATAAAAAAAGAAAAACCTACATACCGATGCATGGATTGCTAGAACTAATGGCCAGAGATGTATTTGTCGGAGTGTATCCGCTCCAGCAAGAGCAGTTGTAGCTGCCGATCGTGTTGAAGCAGGTGGAATTTTGACCACATGGATCAGAGTCACATTCATTGATGTCTATAAGGAAAGTAACATAGAAACTCATCTTAAAGGACATAAGAACGAATAAAGAAACATTTGGAATTCATAACTGTGGTGCAAAAGAGAGAGTACAGTGATGGTCAAAAGTATTGGCACCCATGCTTAAGTTGACTGAAAAGAGGAATATAAATGAATAATGTATCATAAATAAATAAATGTTCTTCCTTAAAATACAGGGGTCATACTGTAAGTATTGCCACCCCTATGTTAAATTCCCATAGAGACAGGCAGATTTTTATTTTTAAAGGCCAGTTATTTAATGGATCCAGAATACTGTGCATCCTGATAAAGTTACCTTGGCCTTTGGAATTAAAATAGCCCCACATCACATACCCTTCACCATACCTAGAGATTGGCATGGTGTTATTTCAGTTAGCCTATTAGCTGGTTTGATTTGCATTGAGCTCAATGAGTGAAGGGTAACATAGGGGTGCCAATACTTATGACCCCTGAACATTTATTTATTTATGATACATTATTCATTCACTAAGAAAATTGGTGTCCTTAAAGGTTAGATATTTCCTCATTTTTCACTTAAGGCATTAAGATCAATTTCCAAAAGATGATTTTATATTCCTCTTTTCAGTCAACTTTAGCATGGGTGCCAATACTTTTGGCCAGCACTGTATGCAGGGGTTGCTGCTGCTAATAGGCGGAGACGAGTTTGTTGGAGCGTATCCTCTCCAGCAAGCGCAACTGTAGCTGCCAACTGAGTTGGAGCAGGTGGAATTTAGACCACATGCATCAAAGACATTAATTTATATCTATAAAGAAAAAATAACCTCTAATTTATTTGGACAAAAATACTGAATTTATTGAGTATGGGACATAGTAATAGTCCCAGAGAGGCTTTACAGTGGGCAGTTCTTCGACTGGGCCAGCTTCCCTCGCGGTCCGCGCGCGGGATCACGCGGCATCACGTGGCATTAATTTGTATTTTTCCAGTGACGCTGCAACGACGCTGCAACAACCGGCAGAGGTCTCAAGTGAGCAGGGTGTCTCGTCAAAAGAAATGGAGCTGGAAAACCCCACACAGACTTCACTACAGACTTTAGCAGACTGGTTAATAATTTAATAGCCAGAAATATGCCTGCCCTGCCCTAATAAAGACATATTTGGTTAACAGCGAGTGAATCCCGTTTGCAGCCGTGAGAAGAAACGCGAGGACAAATTAAACATTCTGGTTTTCTCCGAAAAGCAACGATGATAGACAGACATCATTTGGACAAAATATAGAGCATATTAACCTCCGTTGCTCAGCCAAATGCCTTCCTGTTATGTCCTGTTATCACGGAGTTACAGGCGAACTATTTTTGATGGTCACAAGTTTACTTCATTAGCGTTTATTTCTTTGATTATTAAAGAGTGTTTTTCATTTAAAGGCTTGACTTTGTGCTTATTCAGAAGAGCATTTAGTGCTCTCCCCAATCCCAGACGTTCACATTGCATGTTTGTTTGTAATGGATGCAACCGCAAGATACGCTTGTCATAGGCGCCGAGACCGTGGGTGCTCCATCTCTCGGGCACCCACTGAAAACATCGAGCACCCACGTGTGCCAGCTTACAGTCCCGGCTAAATTTACATTCATTTAAAATCAAACATCGCAGTTTATGTTAAATTCAGCATCTCTCATAATGTGATTGGATATGTTGCTGTCAATTCCCTACTTCATATACTAACCACCAATGAGAGCGTCTCTCGTATGAAAATTCCTGACACTTCCCACCTGAAGAATTAACGCAAGGCTTTGTCGGGTCTTCAGCCCCGAATGTTTAAAATGTATATAGCCCTGAATATCATTTTAAAAGTAGTCTGACAAAGCGTATTGTTTTGTGACACAGCTAAACACTCAACAAAAGTAACTCACGCAAATCTAGCCTACAACACGCAGACAGCTTAATGAAAGCGGGGAGAGAGCTAGCCCAGACAAGACTGTGCTTTATAATTGTTGCCTTCTGATGGTATCTTGCTAATTCACTGAACTGCATTAGGTGACACAAATGGTATTGCCTTTATCTTATAACTCCTTGTCTGAGCGACTACCAGGCCTATGGTTTTTAAAAGTCAGATGTTCCCTGACAAAGACATTCGAAAATTAAGAATGTTTATTGACTTGAAAAATACACTAATTTTTGCAAACTCCCTTCATTCAACCCTTGAAGACATCGCGGTCTGGTGCGCTTATGTAGATTGTTTCATTACCATTTAATTTCTCAGAATTTAGGTTTACTAGGCCTACAATAACGTCATCACCAAATACATCTTTTATTTTTAGTTGATCAACCACAAAGACTAGCATAGGCCTACTGTGCACAGTGCACTGACGACTGTAGCAGCCCAAGGTAACCAGTTGTTGTAAATAAGAGGCAACCCCTTGTTTCAGATAGCCTGGACAACATGTTACCTTGGTGTTGCCTACGATATTAATTAATGGTAGACTACAATAGTTAATTGATTCGCGTAACATATTAGTTGGTTCAAAGAGTAGGGATTTAGGATGGAGAGAGTCACGCGTATGTTGCTTTTGCGGGATCGAATCCAGTTTAATGCTAGTTTTCAATACATATATTTTTTACATGTCTTTTGTCTGAGTGGCTGTAATGTAGCCGAGCGCTCATGGCGTATGAAAAGCGACTTCAAACCGCCTAAAACAACTTGTTTGTGAATGTCTGACAACTGCTGCAGCGCATGCACGCGCAAGGAAACCAGTAGGTGGAGAAACCAGAAGGCACACAACACCGGAACGATTTTAAGGCTATTTCGCATAGGCTACTCAATGGTGCTATTTCACACGCATTATAGCGACCCCCACTCACCGGGGTTAGGTGGAAGGTGTTAATAGACGATTGGCGTAGCCTACAGAAAAATCTAAATTGCTCAAAAATGACGTATATCCCCTCTAAAATAAACACATGTATTAGAATATATTGGAATATCTAGGCTATATTATTTGTGCATTATGTCAGTGACACGCATTATGTAACTTTTTGTATGGTTATTGCTTGACGGGGGATCCCAAGCAGCTTTCAGCCATAAGACATTTCCTTATTTCACCCGACACTGATATTCAAAATGTTGAAACTCTTTCGGCATAGCCTATAAACGGTTTAATTAAATGTAGTGTTAGTTGTAAACAAACAGGGTACTTGGTGAGGCTTGGCCTCACAGATGCGCTCGTGCCTTAAATGGCAATACAAATCTTCACGATATAGGCCTATTAACTGACCGCCCGATTCACGTTGGCTGGGGGGCAGGGGGGCCATCAGACATTTGTTCCCAAGGGTCTATGCATTGTTAATCCGGCCCTGCCCCTAACGAACGCAACTTTCCACCTCTGAGACAGCTGAAAAGCAGTCTAGAGGATTCCTAACTCACTGTAACGTCGGCGACAAGATTCCCATGCTAGTGATTAAACGCAGCCCATTAAACGGAACTCCCAACAAATTAGGGCATGCTGGGATATGTACGGGGTGAACATTTGGGGTTTATGTCTGTGTTTCTCCTTAGTTTTGAGTGTAATGAGCAAAGCATCCAGTAGCTTATAATTGTAACATGTTTCCCTTTTAGTTCTCCCTTGTGTGTGATCCTTTTTTGTGTGGGGGCTGAGTCCTCCCCCTGTATGTGTAGCATTTGTGTAAACAAACTTGACCTGCCCTTTTGTGTATTGTGATCTGGGTCTGAGTCCCTGCTCACGTTCTCAGCTAATAAACCTTTTGATTGGACATCTGCGTGTGTCGCTATCAAATCGTTACATCACTAAGACTTACTTATTGTAGGCTGCGCAAACCACAGGCCTTTTTTTGGGCAAGCCTGTATTTGAGGCAGGCCTTCTGTTGAAAAATTTTAAATAGGCCTAAATCCTACGCTAACAGTAATCCTTCTACCCCCCGCTACCACAGCTGTGGATAGTGTGGCATGCTCACGCTTTATGTCTCCTTGCAAAATAGGCCTATAGCCCAACCATTTACGTCTTCAAAAAATAACAACTTGCCAGATATGCCTTCATATCTTTGGGCTTCATTCAGCATTTTGTTCTTCCACTGGAAATGACTCTTCTACATTTGCTGCCTGCTGCATCCTTTCTGTTTGTATTGTTTAGAAAATGTTTGACGTCTTGAGTTAATGCATTAAACATTGTTTGCTGGTAACCAGCCACAAATAGCCTACAGATTCTTGCGTGCGTACATTCTCTATTCTCTCCAAAATTTGCCCGTTCTATTGGCTGGCCAAGTGCGTAATTCTGCGGCATAAAGCAGATGTATTTGTTTATTGTACAGAAAAATAAAAATAACCTGTCAAGCAGTCAATTGACTACATTGCAGTCAATAAGCAGGGCAAATTACGACACCAAAACGTGGGTCATAGTTGTCTAAGCTTCTGCTGTGAGGCCAAACCCATGAACAAAGACGCATTGATATATGCAATAGTTTTTTTTTTGGCGAAACAAGCTCACAGCCGAACGAGTCATAGCACTGAAGGGAGAGGCAACTGGCATGTCATCTCCCCACGGGCCAATGGATGTACAAGTTTTCTCCTGTGCCTACGATATTTAATCCAGTGTTTTGTCAAGTTGCAAAATGCTATTCGTTTTAACGAATTTTTATGATAGTATGAAGTACTTTTTGTATAGGGTACTATCTTAATTGCTTTATACTCAATACTTGGCCATTGGCTATTGCATCTGTCTATTGAAAGTGAGAATGTGGCATGTGATCTACTGTGTAGGCTTCATAAAATAAAATAAACAGATTGCTAATGGCCTACAAGCTGATCTGGGGTGAGTTTCCCGTACAACTACGGAGGTTAGCTTTTTACTAACAGGATGCATCGTTCAACTAACCAACATGTAAGTTATGGCTGTTTCCCAAAACTGTCGTACTTACATAGTACTGTAAGTTTGAACCATGATAGTTTCCAAACTTCAGTAGTCTGGATTTAGGTGGTTAATGACCTTTAGTAGCATGTGCATGGGCACCTGCACATACTTCTGTGGCGCATTGCGTTAAGGCCGGCAGATGACAGCCACCGTTGCACAGCAGTTACCAGTCCCCTGTCCAAGAGTTCGAATCTGGGTTAAGATTTTGACAACAATATTGACATCGTTGTTTACCTAAGTTTATCTTTTGTGCAGATCATATTATCAAAATCAGAATCAGCCTTCTTGGCTTGGTTTGCTTAAACTAACAAGGACCCCCCTCCATGAAAATCAAAGGCTACATATTCTCAGCTGACTCGTCAAAAAGTGCACACCACCTTATTATTATCTGCAGGTGTGTGACTTTTACTTACGTGTACATGGCTGCAAATTGACTTTTAATTTATGTATTTTCTGCCTTGGGCATTTTAAAATATGGATGTATGGTGGTTAGAAGTGTAAATATCAATTAGAAACCTAAATATATTTATAATTATTAATTTGCAAACAAATAACTGGCGTCAGTGACGTCTTTGACATGAAGATCCCTGGAACTATGCTTCTACTAGCATTCTACCACAGGTCAAGAGGTGTAGTTGTAACTACACAACTTTACGATAGTGGTTGCGAACGTTCGTTGCTACTATGGTTTTGGGAAACACTAACGTAGTGTAACGATGCATTGGACTATGTAAGTTCCAAATATGAATGTAATTCTGCGGCATAAAGCAGATGTATTTGTTTATTGTACAGAAAAATAAAAATGACATGTCAAGCAGTCAATTGACTACATTGCAGTCAAGAAGTAGGGCAAATTAATTTACGAAACCAAAACGTGGGTCATAGTTGTCTAAGCCTCTATAGCGTAGCCTGTTAAAAACGTCGCAGAAGCCTACCCAAGGCTACAGATTAATTCTGAACAGTTATTTCTCTACTGGCTCAATTATCACACCACTGTTTTGATTTGCGTAGTTGCGTCAAAGTCCTTTTAGGCAAGTCCCTCCACTCGGCGGCCATATACCAACGTTTTATGGGCACTCATCGGGCACAGTCTTTGGGTCGAACTGCGCGTGCGCAAGGCTTCACGACACCAATCTTGCTCCAGCAGCGAGATCACAACACATGATTGGCACGATGTCTTCACAACACACCATATGATTGGCTCAATGTATTCAGATGTCGACGTTTTGCCGAGGAAGGGGTGGGATATGTGTAGACAACGGCCATTTTGGCGTGACAAACTAGCCCCATGCATTTCTATGGAGTATTTTTTGAGTGCTGTGTCTCCTCATTAGAAAGTCTCTAACCCAACACTGACAATAATGTAGACAGCAAATTTCGATTTCCGTTACCACCGTGTAGTCAAACCTTAAGCCATGCCCAAGTAGCCTAAATCGAGGTAAATAGAGCTTTTTCAGAAGGGGCGGCAGGCAGAGTGATGTACAGTGGCAGAGCGACGCACAGTGGCTGAAAGTGGTACTAAAGCTTCACGCCTCGTAATGCGCGACTGAAGTGGCCATTTGAAAGCGATGCCCACTGTACACACAGAAACACACACTTGAGGCAAAAAATTAGTTACACAATGAAATCAAAATAAAGAGCTAGATACCTATGCATGGATTGCTGGTGTTAATGGGCAAAGATGTGTTTGTTGGGGTGTATCCTCTCCAGCAAGAACAGTTGTAGCTGCCAATGGTGTTGGCACAGGTGGAGTTCAGACCACATGGATCAAAGTCGCATTCATTTACATCTATCAACAGTGAAAAAAACAAAGACAACAAGGATACAAGGATACAAGGATACAAGGATACAAGGATACAAGGAAGTTTATTGTCACATGCATATAGTTACTGGAAGTAAGAAATGCAGTGAAATTATGTCTGGTGTCAGCCTATTTGTGCATTAATGGGGGTTAAAAGTGCAGTAGAAGAGGGGTTTAGTAGATTAAGTGGCAAGGGCTGCATAAAAAGGTGGGGGAGGATTGGGATTGGGTGGGGGCACCAACAAGGAGCACCCAAGGCAACAGGGGCAAGGAAAAACTCCCTTACCAAGGAAGAAACCTTGGGCAGATCCACGGCTCAAGGGGGCTAACCCAACTGCCAGGGGTCTTGGTGTGTGTGTTGGGGGATGACAGGGGAGATGGGATAGTGTGCTGTGTATGTGGGGGAGAGGGCAGTGTGCAATATGTGTGTTGGAGAAGCTTCCTCATGAGACAATGTGCTGTGTATTGGGGGCAGTGTGCTGTAAGTATGTTGGGGATGTGTGTTGGAGAAGCTTCCTGATGAAATAATGTGCTGTGTATGTAGGGGGGCAGGGACTTACTATTGCAAGCAGAGTACTGTATGTAATGTATGTGAGTGATGACAGTGAAGATGTGTGTGTGGGGGGAGGAGTGGAGCAGTGACTGTGTGTGTGTGTGTGTGTAGTGTGTAGGTGGGTAGGTGGGGGCAGTGTGCTGTAAGTATGTAGAGGATGTGTGTTGGAGAAGATCCTGAAGACAATGTGCTGTGTATGTGTGGGGGGGGGGGCAGTGTGCAGCAAGTATGTAGAGGAGGCTTACTGTAGCAAGCAGTGTGCTGTATGTATGTGAAGTGATGACAGTGATGATGTAAGATTGGGAAACTAATGTAGGAACAAACAAATTACAGATATGTGTGTAGAAAATATATGAAATCTTCTGACCTGGATGCACAGGCTGATTGAAAGGGCCCAAAAACATTTTTGTGGCAAGTGTGGCTGTTTTTTGCCTTGTGTAGCCCAGTGCATAAAGGGTTAACTTCTAAAAGCCAGCTGGCCAATGAGAGCGCGACCCCTGCGTCTCCACAGCAACCACAGAAAAACTTTTGAATGAAATCAAACGAAAGACACGAACCAACGAGAATAATCTATCAATAAGAACTCAATAAGAAGAGAAAAGAAACCTGAACGAGAACATAAACCTGACCGGAGGGAAAACGATTGACAGGACTAACGTTAAATCGAATGGATTGAAGGTACATATTTAACTGAAATATCTACAAGATTAGAACAAGACTAAATACATAAATAGTAATGTAGACATAATTATGATCGTAGACATCCAGAAGACAAAACTTCAAACAGAACTGCAACTTTCTGAACTGCCTGTACTGCATCTAATGCTGGCTTCGGTGAGTTCGTTTTTTTCCGTTAAAAGTTTATGCTAAGCTAGGTTTGCTACTAGAGCTACTGCTGGTGCAGCACCATAAAAGCCTAACGCTAGCTTGAACTCCGGTAATGTTTAATAAACCTTTTAACATAGACCAGTTTCATATAATTTATTTATTGATTTAATTTATTTGATGTGACTATATTTATTGGATGTTTTGTACTCTGAGACCTGGATACATGATTGTTTCTGGCCTGTATATTTACAGGTCAGGTTTTTATAGTGGATAAAAGATCTGAATTGATGGCGAGCCTCCCAGAATCCCGAATCTGAACTTGCCTTCACCTTTCATTTCCCTTCACACCACTGTGGTAGGACTGTAAGACTGACCCAGACTGACCTTTTGACTATTCCCTGACTTAACCTCCTGATAACTTCTGAATGAACTGAATTAATTGATTGTGACACATTGATCGTTGATATTGATAATACATTTTGTTGAATTGATACACATACATACTATAATACACTGAATATTTATTGTATATATTTTTATTTTCTTGTACCATTGAAAGATCACATTGAATATTTTAGAACTTAGGTAAGATAAGGGTGCACCCGAATATAGAACCGTATATAGAACATCTGATATTGTTATTTACTGCACTGCACTTTGTATTCTATTTATTTCAATCTATTCATTGTACTTATTGTTATTTATACCATTTTATTCATTCACTCCTTTTACTTATTAAATGTCATCATTATTCTAACATAAACTTTAGCTTGTTGCATCCATCTACCTCCAGTAGTCTTATCTAGAAACTTCTGATTCTGGTCCAAGTAACTAGACATAACCTAGAATATAGTAAATTGAGCCGAGTGCTACACTTGCTCATATCTTTACTGACATACTCAATTTTAAATTGAATTCAATCCTTTGTGGCTTTGCATAATGTACCAAACCTGTGCAACAGCTCAAGTAAATGAAAGGGTATATGAACCGACCTCTCTGGCAGAACGGTCCGTTTGTCGGTAAACCATGAAGACATCCACAGGTGCCTTCGCTGAACTCATCACAGGCTCCATAAGTGATACAGCTGTCATGGGGCCAGGCATACTGCTCCTCACAGACACACCGATATCCACTCGTGTTTGAGTAACACACTGATGGACGATGGACAATAAGGTACTATCATGTTATGGTTGTGGAGACGCACGACTCACTGAAACTTGATTTCATTATTTGTATACAGTAATGAAACTTTCATGAGGCTTTCTGGTGCACATACAACTATGTGAATATAGTATGAATAATATGTCAAGTACGTACTTACGTAACGTCATTTGTCAATACAAAATGCATTTTCAATCTGATGTTATTCTCACCTGTTGTGACATTGATGTTAGTGATATCAATTTGTTCAGTTGTTGTGAGTGGGAGAGGAAGGTCAAGTTCAGACAACTCCATCTTTAGTTGGTCAGCATCTACTGTTCTCATCACAAGATCAAGCTCATATGTGTACACTTCTGTAGGTCCTGTAAGGGATAGTAATGCAGAATGCAACAGTGTCTTTCCTTATGCCTTATATGGCAAAACCACATCTAAAGGTATTTCCTTTACCCACCCAACTCTGCCTTGAGCCATATTGCTTAAAGGATTGGTTTGCTGTAAACACAATCTAGGGGTCTATTTATGAATAATAATGAGTTAAACATTTTATTTGGCAGTAAACTTACATTAATCGGAGGAGTTTTGAGCTACAACATTATTTGCATTAGCAACAGGCATAGAGCTACATCAAAATAAATAGCAATTTTCAAACCACTGACCAGGTTCAATATGGTAGCTTCAAATCAGTGGGCACATTTGACCTCCTGCAGTGTTGCGCAAATACGCAGATCTGGTTGAACGTAACTCATATTTGTATTGTATACATGCATCCCGTTCAACCATATAAAGTATGCGCACCGCTGCAAGAAGCTACCACAACACCGAGGAAGGTAATTACACTGACTTAATTTACAGCCCATATTGTAACATGTCTGTCCTTCAAAGTTTAAAATACTTCAATCTGTCTGTATAGATCCTTTCCACACTACCACCGAAGTATAAGGCTATTTTTAAAATAACGATTTATTTTGACATGGCTCCATGCCCACTACTACAATCTATAACCCATTTCATTGCTCATGTAAACAACGCTCTACAGTATCTCCAAACTCCTCAGATCAACGTAATTTGGCCCCCAAATGAAAGTGTGAAGTTGTTGTCATACATCAATAGACCCTAGGTTGTGTTTACCTCAAACTAATTCTTTAAACACCACTAAGAATACAAGTGAAATGAGGACATTATACAGAGTGAGGAACACACCTATGCAGGGGTTGCTGCTGCTAATAGGCAGAGACGAGTTTGTTGGAGCGTATCCTCTCCAGCAAGAGCAGTTGTAGCTGCCAACCGAGTTGGAGCAGGTGGAGTTTAGACCACATGCATCAAAGTCACATTCATTTATATCTATAAAGAAAAAATAACCTCTAATTTATTTGGACAAAAATACTGAATTTATTGAGTAAATAACTCTTTTAAGAGGGACTATGAATATGGGACATGGTAATAGTCCCAGAGAGGCTTTACACACAGAAACACACACTTGAGGCAAAACATTAGTTACACAATGAAATCAAAATAAAGAGCTAGATACCTATGCATGGATTGCTGGTGTTAATGGGCAAAGATGTGTTTGTTGGGGTGTATCCTCTCCAGCAAGAACAGTTGTAGCTGCCAATGGTGTTGGCACAGGTGGAGTTCAGACCACATGGATCAAAGTCGCATTCATTTACATCTATCAACAGTGAAAAAAACATGGACAACAGATTGGGAAACTAATGTAGGAACAAACAAGTTATAGATATGTGTGTAGAAAATATATGAAATCTTCTGACCTGGATCTTCTGACCTTCTGACCTGAATTTTAAATTGAATTCAATACTTTGTGGCTTTGCATACCACACCTGGGCAACAGCTCAAGTAAATGAAAGGGTATATGAACCAACCTCTCTGGCAGAACGGCCCATTTGTCGGTAAACCATTAAGACATCCACAGGTGCCTTCGCTGAACTCATCACAGGCTCCATAAGTGATACAGCTGTCATGGGGCCAGGCATACTGCTCCTCACAGACACACCGATATCCACTCGTGTTTGAGTAACACACTGATGGATGATGGACAATCAGTTACTCTTATGTTATGGATGTAAAGCAGTGTGACTAACTGTCCATTGATTTCATAATTTATTTAAGCAATATAGTTGCTCGGCCTCGTGGCTACGGCCGAACAACACCCGTGGGAATATCCATGACCAATCCCACGATCACGAGTGCTATATTGCTTTTATACAACAATTCTACCACAAACTAAATAATCTGAACACCCCATTATTGTTTAAAAATGTTAATTTCGACATCTTCTTACGCATCAAAAAAAAAGTTCGCTTTTCAATGGACCCTTTCAAGAGAGTTCCATTATCAGCATCATATTTGGCCCCACAAGACTTCCTTTTGAACATTCCATATGTTATCTTAATGCAGAGGAAGTAGATTGGGGCCAAAATAGAACGTTCAAGCATTGTTTTTGTTTACCTTGTTGAAAGGGTCCGTTGACAGCTTCTTGGTTGCTAGGTAACCAACATTCCAGTAGTGATGGGACAACCGACTCTTATACGCAAGTCGGTTCAACCAGACGGTTGTTGGTTGGCCTACCGAGTTAATAGATTCGGTCACCGGTTCGCGCGACGGGGGGGTTATATCGCGCGTTACTTCCCCCGCCATATCGCTCCAAGACATGTAGCCTCAAGCTGCAAATGTCATGCTCTTCGTGTCTCTGAAATTAGCTGATATACACACTCATATTGACCTACACTAGACTGAAGCACTGCCCATGGTTAGCCTACATTCGGTCTTGTTCAGTAGTCAGCTGTGCGCGCGGTGTCCTCGTGAGCCTACCAATAGCCTATTCACTTCTAACATTTAACTTAACTACCAAGATAACATAGCCTGTCATATAATATTTCCCCCCTTTGTAATTTAGGATATGGATTTCAATGAACAATTCCAAGATGCACGAAACATAAAGGCTTATGCATTAGCACGGTTACGGTCTCTAACCTGTTGTACAGTCCTCACAGCCTACCAACAAACATCTCATTTAACATAACTACCAAGATAACATGACGTGTATTTGTATTTTATATCCATCGGTAATGTAGCCTATGAACCTCTATGTAGGCTACACAGTCACCTAATGCACGAGAAACAAATAGGTTTCTGCGATCGGTTGATAACTCAAACTTGCGATAACACCCGTTTGATTAGACTCATACCCTCGGTTACGGTCTCCTTCAGTAGCCTGGCGCGTGGTCACTTCGTGAACCTACTATGAAGCTGGCAACATTCACCTCTCTAACATTAAACTTTCTAACTACAAAGATAACATGATGTGTATTTGTAGGCTATGTGATGAACTTCCCCATCGATATATATGAATGGCCATGAACACAAGCATCTACGATGCACTAAAAACAAGGCATGGTTAATAACTTGCTGCTAACCTAGACAACCGTTTTGATATCATAGACTCATAGCCTATACCTCGGTTACGGTCTCGTTTAGTAGGCTAAGTAGCCTGATGCGCGGTCTCTTCGTGACAAACGAAGCCAGCAACATTTAACTTTATAACTAGGCTACCCAGATAACGTGTAGCGTATTTGAAGCTTATGTGATGTAGGTTACTTCCCCATCAACTAGATGTACCGCAGAGCGGTACAAAATATGACCGCCGCCCAGTCCAGCACATTTTTTCCACAAAAATAAATCACGCTGAAAGGCCTGTATGATTCTAACTGTCTCACTAAATTGCATTATCCACACTCAATTCTCACTGGTATCTGCTAGACAACAAGTACCAAAACATGATTAGTTCATAGATTTCACATGTAAAATTCATTTTATACAACCCCACCCCCATCTTGCCTGTTCATAATTCTGAGAAATTCTTGAATTGTGTGCATGTGTGCGTGTACACGTTTATGTTTATGTGTGTGTGCGTGCTTGTGTGTTTGCCTGCGTATGTGTGTTTGTACATGTGCATGCATGCGTACATATGTCTACTGTGTGAGTATGTGTCATACGTATGATTACTGTGAATGTATGCGTGTGCGTGTGTATCTGTTTATGCACATGTGTGCACATGGAATGGGTTAACATGACCCCTGGAGGCAAACATACGAAAAAAATTGGTCATCCTAGGCCCTACGGTTCTCAAGATATTCACAGAAAACTGTGTCTGCCCTACCCTCCTTTCGGGGGGTCCAGTACAGCGGGGGGGCTACAGATCAAAACGAAAAACGATGGTTCCATGCTATCCATGTGGGGTTACATGCCCACCAAGTTTCGTGTACCCCAGTCTTTCAGTGTCCCGGGAATCCTTGTTGTACACAAGTACACGGTCACGAAATGTACACATAAATTATTTTATTGTAAGGCCCCCCATGAACGAAAGTACACAAAACTTGGCATGCATTCGGAGGGTGTCATAATGATCCTACACTTTCAATTTCGTGCAGTTTTGACCATGTCATCCAGAGATATTGTGATGAAAACACCTAATTTTTTGCTTTTTAATTTTTAACTAGGTGGCGCTATACATGAAATAAGTGGTAATGGGATGGGTTGACATGCCCTCTTAAGACCAACATACAAAAAAAAGGTGGACCTCCTAGGCCCTACGATTCTCGAGATATTCACAGAAAACTGTCTCCGGCCACCTACAGGCCAGTTGGTGTATAGTAACATAAATTAATTTATTATGTAGCCCCCCATGAACGGAATTCCACGAAACTTGGCGTGCATTCAGAGGGTGTCATAATGATCCTACACTTCCAATTTCGCGCAGTTTTGACTATGTTAGGTCACAGATACCTGTGATTACATCACCTCATTTTTACTTTTTTGTGTTTAACTAGGTGGCGCTATACATGAAATGAGTGGTTATGGAATGGGTTGACATGGCCCCTTGAGATCAACATACAAAAAAAATGGTCCTCCTAAACCTTACGGTCTCGAGATATTCACAGAAAACTGTGTCTGCCCTACCCTCCTTTCGGGGTGCAGTCCAGCTGGGGCTACAGATCAAAACGAAAAACGATGGTTCCATGCTATCCATATGGGGTTACATGCCCACCAAGTTTCGGCTCTACCCCGGTCTTTCAGTGTCCCTGGAATCTTTGGACGGAAATTTGGACATGCTAAAAAAGAACAAACAAAAATCTGACTGACCGCCAAGGCCGGCGGTCATAATAAATAGTTCCATAGAACCCAATTGTTGTATAAATACGTATACGGTGAGCACACATTCATGATGCTTTCTTGAGCGTTTCAGAGGACCAAAATGTCAATTAATGAAACACATATATACAGTGGAGGAAATAATTATTTGATCCTATTGATTTTCTATGTTTGCCCACTGACAAAGAAATGAACAGTCTATAATTAAATACACTTATTTCAGTCAATGAAATGCAAATCAATTCATCTTTACTTTTTCTTTTTTCAATGAGATGTTATTCTCACCTGTTGTGACATTGATGTCAGTGATCTCAACTTGTTCAGTTGTTGCGAGTGGGAGAGGAAGGTCAAGTTCAGACAACTCCATCTTCAGTTGGTCAGCATCTACTGTTTCCATCTCAATCTCAACCCTGTACTTGTACAGTTGAACAGGACCTGTAACAGTCCCAGAATGCAAAAATACAACTGTGTCATTGTCAAAAAAAGAAATAATAGCAATACACTGCATGCATTGTGTTTGGAACTAAAATACTTCCTTGCTTCTTTACAGAATAATTATGTCTTAGATAACTCTTCAGTGGAGCTGCACAAAACGAGCACTATGAGCACTACGATTTGAAAGAGTACATCAATACAGGTGAAATGAGGACATTATACAAGGTGGGGAACACACCTATGCAGGGGTTGCTGCTGCTAATAGGCAGAGACGAGTTTGTTGGAGCCGCATCCTCCAGCAAAGCGCAGTTGTAGCAAGCCAATGATGTTGGAGCAGGTGGAGTTTTGACCACATGCATCAAAGTCACATTCATTTACATCTATAAGAGAAAAAAACTAATTTATGTGGGTAAAAATGCAGAATTTATTTAGTAAATAATCCCTCTATACACAGGAACGATTTTAAGAATGACTATGAATACGGTATATGCCAAGGCCGTAATATACTTTGAGGGGGGACATGCCCCCCTTGACTTGGTGATGAAATTATGCACTACCTTCTACAGGAGGTAAAGGGCTGAGACTAGCTACAACAAAGTGAACTTAACAATTACATACATTCTTCACATACTGTAACTACCCAAAAGCCTATTGTATAAAGTTAGGATCTGTTCCCATCAGCTGTTGATGGGACATCTCTAACACCATACCAATTCTTGCAAAGACTTGTTTGAAGCGGTAATATTAATGTCTGTTTACACTCACTGTAACTGTAATTGCGGCGACAAACAATATTTCCCTAAATGTGTCAGTAATTGTATGAAGACAGAAAAAACATGTTTCTGGTGAAAGTGGGTCGATCTGTGACCGCTATCAATCAACTATGATGCTAGTATACTGGAAATTCGTCACACTATGCAGGGTCTACAAGAGGTTAGTCAATATTTCTTGATTTGCCATTCAGATCAGAAATGGTTAGTTGTCCATTCCTGAACATCATGCAAGAGACTTGTGTAGTGATAATATTTCTAATGTTTTTACTCTGATGCATTCAGAGTGGCCTACAGAGAGAGAGAGACAGAGGGGGTGGGCGGGTGGTATGGCGATGGCAGTCGGGCAGGGATAGAAGGTGGCATTGGGTGTGGAAAGGAGCAAAGACTGACTTATTTACTGTAGTTACAAAGTGGCATAGCTTTGTCTAAGGTGTGGGTGTTTTGGTTTGAATTTTGTTTACATGACCACATGGAGCCATGGTAATGTAGCCAAACAAAGGCATACTCAGAAATCAGACCGGGCATGCAAATGCAAAACCAAATTGTTTGAATATTTGTTATACTTTGGCCACGTATCTGTAGCCTGGAAAAATCCAGATACAATGAAATCAAAATAAAGAGCTAGATACCTATGCATGGATTGCTGGTGTTAATGGGCAAAAATGTGTTTGTTGGGGTGTATCCTGTCCAGCAAGAACAGTTGTAGCTGCCAATGGTGTTGGCACAGGTGGAGTTCAGACCACATGTAAGGACAGAAGGACATGTCTGTCCTTCAAAGTTTAAAATACTTCAATCTGTCTGTATAGATCCTTTCCACACTACCACCGAAGTATAAGGCTATTTTTAAAATAGTGATTTATTTTGACGTGGCTCCATGCCCACTACTACAATCTATAACCCATTTCATTGCTCATGTAAACAACGCTCTACAGTATCTCCAAACTCCTCAGATCAACGTAATTTGGCCCCCAAATGAAAGTGTGAAGTTGTTGTCATACATCAATAGACCCTAGGTTGTGTTTACCTCAAACTAATTCTTTAAACACCACTAAGAATACAAGTGAAATGAGGACATTATACAGAGTGAGGAACACACCTATGCAGGGGTTGCTGCTGCTAATAGGCAGAGACGAGTTTGTTGGAGCATATCCTCTCCAGCAAGAGCAGTTGTAGCTGCCAATGATGTTGGAGCAGGTGGAGTTTGGACCACATGGATCAAAGTCACATTCATTTATATCTATCATGATGAAATTGGAGAAAAAAAAACATATGACTTTTGTACTCACAACAACATGGTGATTGGTGGAACTATATTCCAGCACAAGAACATTCACAAAACAACATGGACAAAAACACAGATAAGACCATATCACTTTTGCCAGAAGATGGCAAACAACTTTTATAGAGTTGTGGATCTGATCATGAGCTGCTAGTGGTGGAGATCAAGAAGTGCAATGAATGCAAATGATAAATTTCCACCTATAAAAAATTATTTTCGCCCTGTCCCTTTTGGGGCTCCTTACAAAAGAGCTGCATATGACCGAGACAAATGGAGAGCTGTTGTGAAAGCCTCAATCCCCTCTAGGGATGAAGAGGAATACGTAAGTAGCCGCTGAATCAACTTACTTGGACAAAGACTCATGTTTATCTTGCCCCCACAGCGCTTGTTGGAAAGAAGAAGGACTACACCGAGAAGAACCCAATGCATAAAGATAAATATGGTGGAGGGTCTGGTATGGCCCTAGTATCATGAACTCCATGAAATACCTGGGCATTTTAAAGGCACCCTATGCAAGTTTTTTACCTAAATATAACAGCTCCCAAGTAATGGCGATGGTAAAGAAACTGCAGCACCCCGCAGGCTGAGAACCAGCCTTGCAATTTGGCTGTCGCCACCCCGGAGACATGTGCTACTCTATAACCCAATCTGACACTGTTAGCCTAGTTTAGCATAATTCACTGGAACTGGGTTTTTCCATTTAGCCTATAGCTAACCTATAGCTGGCCTATAGCTAAAATGGAGTTAAAAGTTAACTGGAATAACCCACTTCTAAAAAAAAAAAGTGTTTTTGTTAAAAATATTTATTTCTGTTTCGGAATAAATTTGGGTTGCAATCTACTCAATGCCACAGTGGTTTCCAAGGAATGCAAGGAAATAAGAAGATGTAGTACATTTTCTATTGTCATGAATCACCGTATTTTTAAAACTTTTGCACACATAGCCACATGAAAATTCAGACACTAAAACTCGCATACCAACACATGGATTGCTGGTGTTAATAGGCAGAGATGAGTTGATTGGGGTGTATCCTCTCCAGCAAGAACAGTTGTAGCTGCCAGTGTTGTTGGAGCAGGTGGAGTTCAGACCACATGGATCCCAATCACATTCATTTACATCTGTAAAAGGTCCAAGAATCAAAAGAAATAAATCAAAATAAAGAAGTTTTTCAGTTATATTGCTATTCAGTTATAATGGAACACACATGACCCTCTGTATTATATATTGCGGCTTTTCGGCCCACATCGCATTTTTTACCTGTTACCTTAACAACTTCATAAGCTGTCATAATGAATTAAAGAAGCAAAACATGCTTGCAAAGTGGCCTCTGTAATGGGTGGAAAGTATGTATGTAGGACAGTATGGCTACTTGGACCAGAATTTCAAGATGCTGGAGGGCGTAATTTAGTAACTTGGCTTAAAGTGTAGCTTAACATTTTTTTGTTTGTTTTTTTAACTGAGCAGGCAATCTTTTGAAACAAACATGTAGATCGGCATCCTCACCCTGCAATTTGAGACTTGCTTTGCGTATTTCACTGGAGGAGAGATTCCAGAGTTGTGTGAGAAAACCAAAGTGTGTGCAGATCTCATTACAGGCCCTGTGTCTCTGTTGCAAAGCACTAACAGTAGCTCTGAAGCTCTCTCTTGTTTATGAGCCTGCATTTTTCTTTTTTGAGTCCCACTTTCATGTTTCCTATGGCTGTATATTTCCACAGGTTACTTTCAATTTAATTTAATTTCAATTTATTGTGCTTATATACATGTTATGGTGCTTCTGTAGCACCAAAACATTACACATGTATCATGGCGCTTTACAGAATGTAGGCAATCAGAGAAAAAGAAAAGAGGGAGAAAAGAAAAGTAAGAAAGAAAGAAGGAAGGCCCATGGGTAACAGGAGCGAGGAAAAACTCCCTAGAATTGGAGATACATATAGGAAGAAACCTCGAGCAGATCCACGACTCAAGTGCCTAACCAATCTGCCTAGGGTCAATACGGACAGTAAGGTCTATAAACAATGACAAATGCATATGACAGTCAGGTGTGGAGAATAGGACATGGTGTTTAAAGCACCTGAGGTGAAAGTTACAAAAGGTGGGATGATTACGTATCCGGTATGATAAAGCATAATCATGATTTAGTGAGAGAAAGTGCATAAGTCCGGCGTCGGAATTGTCCAGGAAAGAAAGTTGTGAGGGGGCCAGTGGTGGGTCAGCAGACAGGCCAGAATCCGGGCAGAGTTGTCATAGGCAGGTGATGGGGCTGTACGGGCCAGGAATCCAGGTAGGGGGAAAGTAATTCAACAGTCAAGGATGGGACTTCAGGTGGGATGGGTAAGAGGAGGGCCAGGCACACGGATGGTTGATGACTGGTGATGATATACCTCACAAGTGAGGTACAGTAAGGAAGAAGAAAGAGAGATTTAGAATGGGTTAGTATTACTTGAAATCAATGTGGTTAATGTCAAGAAGTGATCAGTGGTGCTTTATATTGTTACAGTAAATCATAGTGAGAATGGGCAAGAGAGGGAGAGTTGAGAGAAAGAGGGTAGGGGAGAGAGGAGAGGGGAGGGGGTTGTACGGCGTGGCACATGAGAAGTCCATGATAGCACTATGCTATAGCTGCATAACTAAGGCATGGTGAGGGGTAGTCGACACCAGCGCAGGTATGGTCAGTGACCACCATCTCACGCGCGACTGGGGTGCCAGTCACACGAGGACTCAGCAGGGTGGTCCATTCCAAAATCCCCGAGATGGGTGAAGTTCCACACCGCACCATACCTAACTATGGGAGGCAGTAAAGAGGTATGTTTTAAGTCTAGATTTTAAGTTAGAAGTAATACTTTGAAGTCAATGCGACTTTTAACAGGCAGCCAATATAAAGATGCCAGGATAGGGGAAATATGTTCATATTTTTTAGTTCTAGTGAGTGTGCGAGCAGCTGCATTTTGTATAAGCTGTAAGCTCTTTAGACAGGTGTTATTGCAGCCAGCATACAGAGCGTTGCAATAATCAATCCTTGAGGTTACAAAAGCATGGATTAATTTTTCAGCGTCTGGTAAGGATAAGGACTTCCTTATCTTTGAAATGTTCCTTAAGTGATAGAATGAAGTTTTGGTAATCTGTTTTAAGTGATAGGTCTTGGTCAATTGTAATTCCTAAATTTTTAACACTTGTGGATGAGGATAGTCGAAGATCAGTAAATGTAGCCTGTGATGAGGATAGGATATTCCTCATCTTTTTAGGACCTACAACCATGACTTCTGTTTTATCGGAGTTCAAAAGCAGGAAATTATTTGTCATCCATGTCTTTATATCTCTTATACATTGTGTCAAGTTTGGCTAACGGAGTTTATTCGTCATTTTTTACGGAAAGGTATAGTTGTGTAGAATGAAAGATTGAAATTGTAAGAATGAAATTTAATGCCATGTTTCCTAATTTCAGAGCCTAGGGGAAGCATATAGAGAGAAAATAACAGGGGCCCTAGTACTGAGCCTTGAGGCACCCCATATTTTACCATAGTCTGGATAGACGGCTTATTGTGGACTTGTACAAATTGTCTGCGGTTAGAAAGGTATGATCTAAACCAAGCGAGTGCTGAGTCTTTAATGCCTATCAAATGTTCAAGCATGTGAAGTAGTATGTCATGGTCTATGGTGTCGAAGGCAGCACTGAGGTCCAGTAGGACTAAAATTGATATATGTCCATTATCGGCAGCAATGAGGAGGTCATTAAAAACTTTAACTAAGGCTGATTCAGTACTGTGGTGAGCTCTGAAACCTGACTGATATAATTCTTCGATTTTATTCATATGTAAGAAGGCACTAAATTGTTTGGACACTATTTTTTCTAGTATTTTCGACAGAAAAGGAAGATTAGATATAGGCCTATAGTTGGCCAGGCCGTTAGGGTCAAGGGTAGGTTTTTTGAGGGATGGCTTAATAACAGATAACTTAAACGACTGTGGTACATGCCCTGACAGCAGTGAGTTATTTATGATCTGGAGCAAAGCATTATCCAAGAAAGGGAGAGCAGATTTCAGAAGATGAGTAGGGATAGGATCTAGTAGACTAGTTGTAGATTTTGATGAGGAAATTGTGGAAGTGAGGTCTAATATGTCGATCGGTGTAAATGAATTCAAAGTTGTTCGTCCCCATCTGTGATTCAATTATGTTTTCGCCACCGCTCAGCAATGGAGTATGAATATCTGGTGAGACTGATTGGTTATTAATCTTATCTCTAATTGTTTCAATTTTGTCATTGAAAAAATTCATGAAGTCATTACTGTTTAGGCATATAGGGATAGATTCAGTTACTTCAGTGTGGCTCTTCGTCAGGCAGGAAATTGTGGTAAAGAGAGATTTTGTATTATTTTTATTTTCTTCGATCACCAAGGAATAGTAGGTTGACTTAGCCTCGTTGAGTGCTTTTTTGTAGGTGATAAGGCTATCTTTCCATGCTTGGCGGAAGACTTCCAATTTAGCAGTACGCCATTTTTGTTCATGTTTGCGCGCTGCTTGTTTGAGGGTTTTTGTCTGTGTGGTGTACCATGGAGCACGCCTTACTTGTTTCCTTACTCTCTTTTTTAGTGGTGCTACTGAATCAAGGGTTGAGCGTAATGAGTTCATTACATTAATGAACTCATTACGGCTGGATTAAGGAAAGGGCCTTCTGATACCACATGGGTCCGGAAGGGGGCAAACGTAAACAAGATTTTTTCTAGAAAGTCTGCATTCGTTTTTTTCAGATAGGCCGCGGCTGTAGTATTCAGCTAAATTGGGTACTGCATATTGTAATGTCATTGTAAAAGTATTTAGATGGTGGTCAGGTCGGGTGTTGTGGCAGAACTGTTAACTGCTCTATGCTTATGCCGTATGACAAGACTAGATCAATAGTATGGTTATCTTGGTGTGTGGGTGAATTAACATTTTGACAGAACCATGTTCAATTAGGGATTGAAATGCAATTGTGAGACAATACTTTGCGCTCGACAAATTGTCAGCATGCAATATTAAGCCCCGTTGCAGTCGAGGCCCTTAGCAGTAGCTCTTATAGCCCATTTGTTAACACAGCCGACATGCTAGCAATATCATGTCTGAGATTCATAGGAAACAAAGTTCCTAATTCTCAAAACTTTCTCAAAACTACAATTTCCCCTTTGTTTTGTAATAGTATGACTTGCCAATAATAAGTGGTGACATAAGAAGTCTACTAACCTGCTCTTTTCACTCTAAGGTGGGGTTGGATTGTACTTTTGTTTGTGAGCTGTGGAAGTAAATAAATAAATTAGAGACATAAATAGATTATGGATTAATTTAACATTTTCAAATTGCTTGAAAGTATATAAAGAACTACTGCTTTAAAATATATGTAACAAAGTTTGACTCAGGTTTGTATGTTAAGTGGGCCAAAAAGCAGTTCAAGATATTGGTACAAAGAAAAGAAAAAAGGCGACACTGGATAACAATAAATAGTGAATGTCTGTAATAAATAGAATTCCACAGAATCCCATTTACCTGAGATGTGGGAGTTTCACTGAATGCCTCTGTTATCATGCTGCAGCAGATAATTGTGATTAAGATCACTGAATTCTTGACTGCCATGCCTGTCAACATTTAAGAGAAAACATTAATAGACAGTATTTTTAGAGAGAATAAGCTTGTTTTGTTGTCTTCATTGCTCTGACCATCATAGTCTAACATGGAAATGCAGGCCTACTGAATTGCATCCCAAAACACTGTCAAAAAGAACAAGGTTGCTTAAAAGTAAAGAAGCAATAACATTAAGCCTTATTCACCAATCTTTCACATGAAGAAAATTGTTCTTAAAACCCACTTACTGTTTTCATGAAAATTCTAACATTCACTAATCTTTTCTATGGAGTCTGACAGTGGCCTAGCCATTGCAAGATTTAAAAAAAAAAAATATCAAGAGCATGTATTAAATCGTAACATGGAAACACAATTCTAACGAGTGCACAATTTAATTAAAATGAGAACATTTATTTAACATGAGCACTTGAGTTTTAGTAAATCATGTTCTCATTATACAATATTTTTCTTGCAAAGATCACTGTCGGGCTCCATAGCTTTCTTATCTCGGATTTTTTATTCTTAGGTAACAACTAAATAAAAATGACAGGACTAAATAACAACACATTTGCTCTATTTTAAAGCAGCTTCACATATAAGGTACTTGCATGTTTTTGCGCATACTGCATTGTACAAAAAAGCTTGCGCCTTGCGAAATTAAGACAAAACATTCATTGATTTTTGATAGTTTTACTCAACTTCTTTCTCAATTTATGTGCACGTCCTGCAGTTTTACGCCGTTTATGGCGACTAACGGGGAGTTTACCTATGCTGATTAAGACCAACTGGCACAAAATTTCAATTTAAGAATAAATGGGATCCAGCATGATACAAAGAAAGCTGCAAACAACTCTGAGGTTTAAGAACACTTGTGAATCTGACAGCTTTCTTTGGACCTCTCTTAAAGGCACACTATGCAGGTTTTTTAGCTTACTATGCAAGTTTTTTAGCTTAATTACCTTATTTAACTTCATTTACCAGCTTCAGAGTCATTGGAATGGTTATATGACTTTTTTCGGGTTGAATGGTCGCCGTCTCGCTTCCCCCTAGCGCCTGTGAGCGGAAAAACCACCCTTGCAACTGTGGGCTGGTGGCCTCAGTGTCAGGAAGTATAACGAGTGTAACGAATTGTTTTACTGCATTCAAATACACATACACACCAGGCACCGGCTAGAAAAAGGTAGCGATGGAGTTTCTCAGACATTCGTCATGACAGAGCAAGCGAAAAATAAGCAAAACCGAAAAAAAAAAAAACAGTAAGGAAATGGCCAATAGTGCATAGTTTACCTTTAAAGGAAAACTCCAGACATTTTTCACAGATCTCTGTTTCTCGAGATCACCAAGTACTGTCAGTACAGAACAAAAACAAGCTAGAGCAGCCAGGCAGCTATGATTTTAATGATGACCCTAGAGTGTATCACTGTAGCTGCCTGGCTATTCTAGCTGTTGGCTGCAGCAACTCGAGCTATGGTGATACCAATTTATTTTCTGAACTGACAGTACTTGGTGAACAAACATAAATCACTGTTGCCTCTGTTTTAATCCATGTCAGTCTACCATGGCAGGTTTAATGGAAGCAAACTCAATGCAAGTGCTTGAATATGCCTCCACACCTGCTTTTACATATGCCATAGAGTGAAATAGACATCTTGACCCCTGATCACATGTGATCTTGACCTGTGACCCCATGACCTACAGTACCCAGTGGCATTCTAGCTTGTATGACATCCTGGGCAACCCTCAGTGTCCAGGCATGTTCTGCTTGGGTAAAATTGAGCTGAGTTGTTAGACATGGTTACTCAGCCATGTTTTTTTCATTTTTAAAAGTGTCTTACTTTACCTAGAATTCATTGCACCATAGTCCTACTAAATAAAGGTAATCAAGAACTACACTGCATTGTACAATGATTCAGTTTAGATGTATCTGAAGTCTGACTACCTACTATCTATAAGTCATATCTACAGTCATATAAGTATCATAGTCAAATAGCCTTGTTGGCACACAAGGCTTTGAACGGCTAGTCATGTCACACATCAAATCCACCCCCCCCGGACCCCTTCCAGTTTGCATACCAAGCCAAACGGTCCACAGAGGATGCAATATGCTCTGCCGTCCACCCAGCCCTCACACACCTGGACACAAAAGACTCATGTGACAATGTTGTTCATAGACTTCAGTTCAGCATTCAACACACCATAATCCCACAACAACTCATCTGCAAACTAGACCAGCTGGGGCTCAACACCTCACTATGCAACTGGCTGCTGGACTTCCTCAGTGAGAAGCCACAAGCAGTAAGAGTTGGCAACAACACCTCAAGCAGCATCACATTGACTGAGCACAGGGCCCCACCAAGGCTGTGTGCTCAGTCCCCTGCTCTCCACCCTGCTGGCACACGACTGCACACCAACCTACAGCACCAATCACATGAAGTTTGCGGACGACACTCTGGTGGGTGTCATCACCAAGAATGATGAGACCCAGTACAGGAAGGAAGTAGACCTTCTGACCACTGAATGTCAGCAAGACCAAGGAGGTTGTTGTTGACTTCCGGAGAGGTCACATCCAACACCCACCACTGACCATCAATGGTGCTGCTGTGGAGAGAGTGAGCAGCACCAAATTTCTGGGGGTGCACATCAGTGAGGACCTCTCCTGGACCATCAACACTGCATCACTGGCGAAGAAAGCACAGCGGCGCCTCTACTTCCTCTTCAAACTCAAGCCAGCAAAAGCACTCTAACAATACACATCTCTTATATTGCACTTTTGCCCATCGTTCTGATCTATTACAACACATCATATACAATTTCTTTGCTGACTGTTACATTCTTGTGTTTTTGTCTTGTGATTTTGTCTTGTGATATTGTTATTTAAAGGAACCGTATGCAAGAAATGTATTTCAATTAATCATAAAATGGCCCTGATATGTCACTAGACATTAAGAAATCATGTTCATTTCAAATACTTATCACTGACAACAGTAGTCCGGCCAGGATATTGTAATTTAAAAAGTGAAGTTGCAGCCCGCAACTGATGTTGTGTTTTGGCCTGATGTGCCACCCTTTACCTATCTACTAATCACAAAGTCAGTAGTTGTGACAGAGCGCAGTGCGTCTGTCACTGGCAAAGACGGCTTTCCCGCCGCAACGTGAACAATGACTTTACAAACATTTGCACAGAGACTGCGCTATTAAATCATGTTGCGATGTTGATTTTTTTGTTAAGATATTGTGGATGGTACAGGCCTGAGGTGTGTCAAGACGGGGGTTAAGTTAACTCTAGAAATTTGTTAAGCATACCGGGAATTAAAGCCGCGATATGCGGTGTAGAGGTTGAAGCCCTCTATTTGTCGGTAATATAAGCGTTCTCTAAAAGTGCGCATTATAACATCAATGCTTGCTTAGCTGGGAAATGGAAATGCTTTGTCCAAGTGTATGTATGATTGTGTGTATGAACTTGCCTGTTCTCGGTGCTTCAGTTGCTTTCCAGGGACAGGGGAGCAAACTGGAGTATTGGGCAAGGGACACTTTTCTGCGCAGCTTTCGCGCCCAGACGTGGGAGCGCTTATTGGCGCAGGTGTGTTTAGAGTGGTAATAATATTTGTTGCTTAGTGAGGTTTCTCATGGCATTGTATGGAAGTAACATGAACGATTGTTAGTAATGTGTATTGCCTATGTCATGTGTTAACCAAAATGTGGTGAATTTAAATTAAATGATTTGTTGCTATGGATAGTTTAGTCCAGTGTTTTAAATGGTGTCTGTATAGCGCAGTCAGGAGTTAAGATTCCTCATTGGTTGTGAGAGGGCCTGCTGAAAGACCTGAGGTAGGCATAGAACCTAGTGGGCATTGTCCCGGTGTTTGTTTTCCTTTTGCATCAGTGTTTTGTTTTTTTTTGTTTGTCATCAGTGTCTTAACATATAACCTGCCGGTAGCCTAAAAATAACAATAAAAAAGCCTCTTTTGGATACAATCTGCTGCATTTGTCCGTCATTCAGTCCTGACCAATCCACCCGCTCGGGCACACTCCGTTATAGTAGTGTTTCGGCATCCGGGTTGGCAACCTCGAGTCAGGGGGGGTAGGGTAAGTGATACACCGCTCTACAGTAATTTAAAAGTGATTGCAGTACCAGTTTTGGCCACAATCTTACATATGGTTCTTTTAATGTTTAGTGTAAAAAATGTCCTTATCTGTTGCACTTTTTGTCTTATCTGTTGCGCTTTTTCTTCTTCACCGTGGGATAGAGAGAAACGGTATTTCAATTCCTCTGCATGTCTAGTATATGTGAAGAAATTGACAATAAAGCTGACTTTGACAATCTAGGCCAGTAGAACAGTATGGGACACAGAATGTTCTGCTGATGAGATGCAGGCTAGTTTTCTGTTAAATCTAATTCCAATCTAGTGTTTCTGGCACTGTCAATGTTTGACTGACATCCCAGAAGCATGTCTGAATGCATGATTGAGTGCAGTAGCGGCTCCTGGGTTAACAAAAAGGCGGGGCAGAGTCTGTTGATCAAGTTTAGAAAGAAAAATTGGCATAGTTCCAGGTCACCGGCAGCTGGACGCACAAGGGCGGTCCACGGAGATTTTGTTCATTTTTACGACTCTTTCTTCCTATGGCTAGGCTATGAGCGAAATCTGGGGAATGGAATTCCATAATGTTACCACTTGCGGTCAAAATACCGTTTTGTTCATACATTATTAACCTATGTTAGCCTACTTAATGTTTTTATTTTATTCATAAGAAGTGAAGTTTAAAATGTTGAGATTCCAGACAAATAAAAGCTACAATGTCGGTACCGGTAATCAGCTCATTAGCTCAGATCAGTGAACTACTTTGGGGGAAAAACTCAAGAGGGAAACAAATGGCTAACCGAGAATTCGTTGCGAAATCAAAATTCCACTAGAGCTCCAAGTGTAGGCTTCACGCCGCCTTACACCACTCAGCTCTCAGTCAAGTTTAAGTTGTTTATTGTCATGTAGGCCTAGCCTACTCATAAAAGAATTTATAAGTAACGAAATATTTGTGTTCAAGAGCCAGCTCAACTTTAAAGAGTAAATTAAAAGTAGGCTATTCATTAAAAAGGTAAATATTCTGTGTGTATGAATGAGTGCTTGCCACCGTGGTTTGTATAGAAATTAATATTAAGACACATACATCTAAAAGGGCAGTTTTTTTTCAAGAGCTCCTTGGGGAATGATTTGGAAAATTTGAGGAAGCTTGAACTATCAAATAGGATGGCGGCAGACAAATTGCCAGTGAATGAAAATCTGTCGGTGGCGGTAACTATGATTGTCACACACTTTATAGGCAATTTGCGCAAAGTTATACAAGCGGCCCTGCGCTTATCCTGGACACCGGTATGTTTTGCACAAAGGCACGGGACATCACGTAGGCCTATCGTTCTCATGTTGGCCACAAACTTGTCTGTAACCCTGTGTGCCTCCACTGCATCAATTGCTCTTTTCTGCAGCTGTGCATAGAGCACATCTACACGGGGCATGATCTTAGAACAGGTCTAAGGAATAAAAACTCTGGATCTAAGGGCATTCGAGAAAACCCTTTAGCCTCTCTAACTGACATTGTATTAAAATCTCCAGATGTTTCAATTATTTCGAAACACTCCAAAATAAGCTTTTAAAAAAAGCGGAGAAACTATAAAAATCCGAGAAGAAGACACGCACTGAGGATGCTGCTGACGCAGCCTTTTCCATCACCAGGTTATATTGATGTGCAGAGCAATTAGGGTAGGCTACACGTCTTGCACTTTCTTACGCACTCCACCAGATGCTCCTCTCATGACACTAGCCCCATCAAATGTCTGTGCAATCAGCCTTACTTTATCTGTGTCACTCTCAGGTGAACAAACTCATAGGCCTACACGATTTCGCACTTACAGTGTAGCCCTCATCGAGTTGTGCTGCAATATTAGATTTCCCCAGCATGGCGAATTTGCACAACTCAGATGCTAGCCTCATGTTTTTTGCCTTCTCTGAAAAATGTTTCATGTCACACACCTACACTAGCCTACTCCAAACATCCCCTTGTCCCCCAGAAGATCGGAAAAGCAGGCATGGAAAACAGAACATTTTATTGCGTTCAGGACAACCAGAGCTTCTTATCAGACATATGGCCTACCACGAACGTGAAAATGTCCGATTAAATGACCGACTCTTGTCCGTTTGTTGGTATACGATGTTAATGTCGGGCTGATCAGGTCCTAGGTCTTTGATAGCTAAGTTAACTACACTCAAGTCTTTCGAATAAGTCGAAAACTCCGAAACTCCACACTATTGCACACACGCTGTTCACTCGCCATTTTTCAACTGTCTGCCTGACCTCACAAACTTCGTGCGGACTAATACAGTAGGCATAGTCTACTACCTACAGTAGGCAGTAAGTTCTGACGTCGTATAGGGTGGGCAGTGGCATGATCTGCCCACCCGACCTTCTACTAACCGCGCTCTAGCTGCAGTTCCATTATCGGTCGACAGATTTACATAGACAAACAGCAGGCGCTGTTCAATTTCTTCAGGGCAGTGACGTCACTGCCCTACCAGAAATGAAATGTAAAGTTACAGTAGGCCTACAACAACTACGGATATGATCAACGAGATCTTTGCGATCTTTGTGAAATTTCTTTGCAAATCCTACAAAAATGTAACATGATTGAGTACTTTGCCACTGATTACAATAATAAACAAACAACATTTTATTTAAAAAAATATTTTGTGGATCTACTTTTCTAGTGGATGAATCTTTAGTAGGGCTCTGCCCCTCCTGCCCAAGTGAACGAGCAGCGTCTGATTGAGTGCATACAAAAAGACACACACACACACAATGACCTTCACATCAAGGGAGAAGAATGCGGATACAATCATGCATTTGATCTGGGTGTCACCAAAGTATTCTTTGACTTGTCTGTGAAGTGTGTACTGACACATAGGCACACACACACACGCACAATGACCTTCACATCAAGGGAGAAGAATGCGGATACGATCATGCATTTGATCTGGGTGTCACAAGTATTCTTTGACTTGTCTGTGAAGTGTGTACTGACACATAGGCACACAAACACATATATGTATTTAATTTTTTTTTCAAATTTGTATTTTGTTGTGCCTACGAATATGGCTTCGTATTTTGTATCAAAACATTGATATAGGTGTGTATTTTTGTAGTTTCAAAATACTGCCAAATTTATTCAGCAAAACCAACCATATCATAAGAGTGCAAAACACTGAATGTAGCTTCTGATTGATGCTAATTTAGAATTTTCCCAGGCTTGATCAGATTATTGTGATTCAGGAAGATATTGTTGTTCTGGCATGTCCCTTTGATATTGGGCAACTTAGTTATTAACATAATCATCCAACCAGAACATCCAAAATTAACATAACCTGTTCCATGCGTTCTGGTTGAATGATTGTGGTTGCCCTGCAACATTACTTTAAAAGTTGCCCCATGCATCACCAAAGTAGCCTGGAAGCCAGCCTGAATTTAACTCCGCCCACAAAATATGAGGTCAGTAAATTCGGTCTGGACCTGTTCCATTGAGAAGCAACTATGTCCGAACCAGAGCAGTTCAAACCGACTTCACCAATCAAATTGCCATACGATGATGGACAAATGAGAAACGGAGCCTAGTCTATCACTTCACCTGAGTGTGCTTTGGTTGATTTTGTTTCCAACAAAAAGCCTGTCGGTAGAGAAGCTAGACATTTAGATTTCGCTATTGTGTCTGTTGTAGGAGATATAGACAATCTGTTGAAACGCGCCCCATAAACCCAATTCATGCAGTATCAGACAGGTTAAAAATCAACTAAGAGGGTCATGATTATACCTGATATACGTACATTTTAGGACATCCTCAGCTGTCAGTCAGGTGTCAGACATCAGATGAAAAGGAGTCAGGTCTCAGGAAAACTGCTGTCAAGTTTACATAATTATGTAGTCATGTCTCAGACATCAGATGAAAAGGAGTCAAGTCTCAGGAAAACCGCTGTCAGGAAAAACTGATATCTTTTTATCCGAGATCTTTTCATCTGTCTCCGCTTTTCCTGACAGCGGTTTTCCTGGGACCTGATGCCTTTTCATCTCGTCCGACACCTGACTCTGAACCGGTTCCGGCGCCGACAAGAGTGGCAGCCTACTCGGTAGCTCCGTGTCTTAGTGTTTGTTTCTACGTCTTTTGTTTACTTTTTACTTCGCAACTTTTTTGGATTACACACTTTGAGGAGTGTTTTTATTCTATCCTATGGATATGGATATATTCAGGGATGCAAACAGCGCGCCTTTTGGCGGATGCCGCCTTTTTCACGGCTGTCTGGGGGACTTGTGTGAATCGTGCAGATCCGACGAGTTCTTCTTTGGGGTTGAAGTGTCTGATTATAATTTCAAAGTTAATTCTGTATTAAAATGACTACATAAACACATAGCCTACCGTTACAGTCCATGAAACATAGGAAGTGTAAGACAACACTAAATCAAAAAGCTGCGCACGTAAAAATCCCATTTGCTGCGCACCATTATCCTACTGCTACAAGGCTGCACTTCACTGCACTCACTGCAAGGATTTAACGTTACATCTATCAGTCCGGGATCCAGTAATTTTGTGTCGCGCCTGGTCTTTTTTGCAAGAAAGGTAAGGTTAACCATATTTGATGTCTTCTAATCACATAATTTCTACCATTTGCATTGTGTAATTTTTAGGTTGTCCTAATGTGTCATTACAGTCTTTACAATAACTATGCCAGGTTAGTGCTAGTTATACAACAATTGGGTTCTATGGAACTATTTATTTGTTTCTGATTGGCCGAGAGACGTTCCATGAGTTGGAATATCCCTGGACATTTCAACTCAGACTTTGCACAGCTAATAATAAATCCCTCCGCGATACAATGCGAAGATTTGACACAATGTTCTCATCCCCCTATTAAGTCAGGTTCTGCTCAAGGTTTCTTCCTGGAATATGGGAGTTTTTCCTTGCCACAGTTGCCATATGGCGTGCTTGTGGGGGGTAAGAGGGTTAAGGCTGCCAGTCTTATGACGTCATTTTCTATATTTTTGAGGTGTTGCTGAGTGGATCATAAACAGCCCCAGCAATGAAGAAAAGTGATTGATAATGACTGACTGACTATTATTGTGTTACATGCTTCAAATGTAAAGCACTTTGAGCTGCATTCTGTGTATGAAAGGTGCTATACAAATAAAGCTTATTACAGTGCATGAAAATGCACTGTACTGTTATTCCAAGGCTTTTTCTTCTTCTTCTTCTTCTTCTTCTTCTTCTTCTTCTAACGCAGTTAATGCAGCTTAAACCGTGTAACGTAGAAACTTCATTCAAACTATGTTACGTAGGTCTTACTTAGGACATGTGGGCTTTGTATTTTTCAACTTTGTAACTTTTATACTTTTTAAACTATTAATTAAAAACTAGTCAAAATTTCCCCATAGACTTAACATGGGCTGATGACATCACAATAGAGCCGTTAAGCAATTAGAATCCTATGGCAGGTGTTCGGGCCACCTGGACCAACTGCCAGTCTCAGGCTTTAAGCATACAAACTGGCCCTATTAAGACTACACACATCCTGTTCAACTGCTTCCTCTGCCAAAAACTGTTTCAAAATAAAAGTCCTCACTACAATATTTCACTGTTAAACAATTTAACGCTTTAAACTACTGAACTTTTTTACTGTTCAGCCATTGTAACTGTTACTTGTCATCAACTATGACTCCTACCCACTGTAGCTAGTTAGCTAAGTCACATGGTTAGCATAGTTAAGATGTTAGCATGTTTGTAAAGCATTTTAGCAAAACTGCTAAAAATGATTAGCTAAGTTAGCTAAGTCACATGGTTAGCATAGTTAGCATGTTAGCATGCTAGTTAGCATTTTAAAGAAAAACTACTTATAATGATTAGCTAAGTTAGCAAAGTTAGCATGCAAGATGTTAGCATCTTAGTTAGATTTTAGCAAAACTACTTATAATGATTAGCTAAGTTAGCTAAGTCACATGGTTAAAAGTTAGCATGCTAGCATGTTAGCATGCTAGTTAGCATTTTTAGCAAAACTGCTAAAAATGATTAGCTAAGTTAGCTAAGTCACATGGTTAGCATACTTAGCATTTTAACATTGTTAGCATGCTAGTTAGCATACTTGGTTAACATTATTATCTTTGTTAACATAGTTAGCATAACTGCTAGCAAACATTAGAGCCATTCCAAGTGTCAGTTATCGTCAACTATCTACCTAAATAATTTAACCATTTAAACTATCCACTTATTTAACTGTTCAGTCATTCCAACTATATTAAACCTCATCTACCTAGCAAACCAATATAGTTTGTTTTTTACTCTGTATGATATTTTACATCATATTTTTGCATTTTCATGCACTGTATTTCCTTCAGGAAATGCTTTTCTAGTTATATTTATTATTACAGTGCATGAAAATGCACTGTACTGTTCTTCCTAGGCTTCTTCTTATTCTTCTTCTAACGCGTTTAATGCAGCTTCAACCGTTTAACGTAGAAACTTCATTCAAACTATGTTACGTAGGTCTTACTTAGGACATGGGTGCTATGTATTTTTCAGCTTTGTAACTTTTATACTTTTTAAACTATTAATTAAAAACTGTTCAAAATTTCCCCATAGACTTAACATGGGCTGATGACATCACAATAGAGCCGTTAAGCAATTAGAATCCTATGGCAGGTGTTCAGGCCACCTGGACCAATTGCCAGTGTCAGGCTTTAAGCATACAAACTGGCCCTATTAAGACTACACATCCTGTTCAACTGCTTCCTCTGCCAAAAACTGTTTCAAAATAAAAGTCCTCACTACAATATTTCACTGTTAAACAATTTAACCCTTTAAACTACTGAACTCTTTAACTGTTCAGCCATTGTAACTGTTACTGGTCATCAACTATGACTCCTACCCACTGTAGCTAGTTAGCATGGTTAGCATAGTATGTTAGCATTGCTAACATTGTTAGCATTTTTAGCAAAACTGCTAAAAATGATTAGCTAAGTTAGCTAAGTAACATGGTTAGCATAGTTAGCATGTTAGCATGCTAGTTAGCATTTTTAGCAAAACTGATAAAAATGATTAGCTATGTTAGCTAAGTATTATGGTTAGCATGTTAGCATGCTAGTTAGCATTTTTAACAAAACTGCTAAAAATGATTAGCTAAGTAACGTGGTTAACATAGTTAGCATGCTAGCGTGTTAGCATGCTAGTTAGCATAGTAACTTGGTTAACATTATTATCTTTGTTAACATAGTTAGCATAACTGCTAGCAAACATTAGAGCCATTCCAACTGTTAGTTATCGTCAACTATCTACCTAAATAATTTAACCATTTAAACTATCCACCTATTTAACTGTTCAGTCATTCCAACTATATTAAATCTCATCTACTTAGCAACCAATATAGTTTGTTTTTACTCTGTATGATATTTTACATCATATTTTTGCATTTTCATGCACTGTATTTCCTTCAGGAAATGCTTTTCTAGTTATTATTATTACAGTGCATGAAAATGCACTGTACTGTTCTTCCTAGGCTTCTTCTTATTCTTCTTCTAACGCGTTTAATGCAGCTTCAACCGTTTAACGTAGAAACTTCATTCAAACTATGTTAATTAGGGTCTTACTTAGGACATGGGTGCTATGTATTTTTCAGCTTTGTAACTTTTATACTTTTTAAACTATTAATTAAAAACTGTTCAAAATTTCCCCATAGACTTAACATGGGCTGATGACATCACAATAGAGCCGTTAAGCAATTAGAATCCTATGGCAGGTGTTGGACCACCTGTCCCAACTGCCATTCTCAGGCTTTAAGCATACAAACTGGCCCTATTAAGACTACACACCCTATTCAACTGCTTCCTCTGCCAAAAACTGTTTCAGAATAAAAGTCCTCACTACAATATTTCACTGTTAAACAATTTAACCCTTTAAACTACTGAACCTTTTAACTGTTCAGCCATTGTAACTGTTACTTGTCATCAACTATGACTCCTACCCACTGGAGCTAGTTAGCTAAGTCACATGGTTAGCATAGTTAGCATGCTAACATGTTAGCATGCTAACATGTTAGCATGCTAGTTAGCATTTTTAGCAAAACTGCTAAAAATGATTAGCTAAGTTAGCTAAGTCACATGGTTAGCATAGTTAGCATGCTAGTTACCATTTTTAGCAAAACTGCTTAAAATGATTAGCTAAGTTAGCTAAGCCACATGGTTAGCATAGTTAGCATGCTAACATGTTAGCATGTTAGTTAGCATGCTAGCATGTTAGCATGTTAGTTAGCATGCTAGTTAGCATTTTTAACAAAACTGCTTAAAATGATTAGTTAAGTCAGCTAAGTAACATGGTTAGCATAGTTAGCATACTAGTTAGCATAACTGCTAAAAATAATTAGCTAAGTTAGCTAAGTCACATGGTTAGCATACTTAGCATTTTAACATTGTTAGCATGCTAGTTAGCATAGTAACTTGGTTAACATTATTATCTTTGTTAATATAGTTAGCATAACTGCTAGCAAACATTAGAGCCATTCCAAGTGTCAGTTATCGTCAACTATCTACCTAAATAATTTAACCATTTAAACTATCCACTTATTTAACCGTTCAATCATTCCAATTATGTTAAACCTTATCTACCAAGTAAATTATTTACCTATATAAACTATCCACCTATTTAACTGTTGAGTCATTCCAACTATATTAAACCTCATCTACCTAGCAACCAATATAGTGTTTTTACTCTGTATGATATTTGACATCATATTTTTTGCATTTTCATGCACTGTATTTCCTTCAGGAAATGCTTTTCTAGTATTAATATTATTCTTCTTCTAACGCTTTTTGTGCGTTTAATACAGCTTCAACCGTTTAACTTAGAAACTTCATTCAAACTGCATTGCGTAGGTCTTACTTATGTGACTTCAGCTATGTATTTTTCAACTTTGTAACTTTTATACTTTTTAAACTATTAATTAAAAACTACTAAAATTTCCCCATTGACTTTACATTAGATTATGACATCACAATAGAGCAATTAGAATCTTATGCCAGGTGTTCAGGCCACCTGGAGCCACTGTCTCAGGCTTTAAGCATACAATATGGCTGTATTAAGACTGCAGATCCTGTTTAACTGCTTCCTGTGCCCACAACTGTTTAAACTGTACTGTAACTGTTTGTCAACTATGACTCCCATCAACTGTATCCTCTGCCTTCATCTGTTTCAAAATAAAAGTCCTCACTAGCTAGTTAGCTAGTTATCATCATTAACATTTTTAGCATAGTTAACATAGTTAGCATTTTAGCAAAACTGCTAAAAATGATTAGCTAAGTTAGCTGAGTCACATGGTTAGCATAGTTAGCATGTTAATATTGTTAGCATAGTTAGCATGTTAGCATTTTTAATAAAACTGCTACAAATGATTAGCTAAGTTAGCTAAGGAATGGGATTAACATAGTTAGCATGTTAACATTGTTAGCATTTTAGCATAACTGCTAAAAATGATTAGCCAAGTTAGCTAAGTCACATGGTTAGCATAGTTAGCATGCTAGCATGCTAGTTAGCATTTTTAGCAAAACTGCTTAAAATGATGAGCTAAGTCAGCTAAGTAACATGGTTCACATAGTTAGCATGCTAGCATGTTAGCATGCTAGTTAGCATTTTTAACAAAACTGCTAAAAATGATTAGCTAAGTTAGCTAAGTCACATGGTTAGCATACTTAGCATTTTAACATTGTTAGCATGCTAGTTAGCATAGTAACTTGGTTAGCATTATTATCTTTGTTAACATAGTTAGCATAACTGCTAGCAAACATTAGAGCCATTCTAAGTGTCAGTTATCGTCAACTATCTACCTAAATAATTTAACCATTTAAACTATCCACTTATTTAACTGTTCAGTCATTCCAACTATATTAAACCTCATCTACCTAGCAACCAATATAGTTTGTTTTTACTCTGTATGATATGTTACATCATATTTTTTGCATTTTCATGCACTGTATTTCCTTCAGGAAATGCTTTTCTAGTTATTATTATTATCCCAGCTCTCCACTACTTCAAGCAATGGGTTACTCCTTAGCAAACCAAACGAAACAATGCTTCACCACATCTGTGGATTAAGCCACACAGTCAACTCAATGTAAGTAAGATAAACGAGGATGCTAATTGTTCTTAGCATTGCCAGCATTGTGTATAATATGATTGTCACTTGAGGAGACTAACGTTAGCATAATTAGCTAACGCTGCTGCTAACGCTAGCATCGCCACGTCAGGCTGTGCACAGTAATATAACATTTATTCACCATAAATTAATAAAAGTTGAGTGGTTCTGCAATGTAGACAATGTTTCCGTTTTTTGCAGTACCATGTCCCTTACATGACATGGCCCATTGTCCTTGTAACATGCATTCAGCAAACCTAGATATGAATGTGATTTCAGCCCGACTTTCAACATTTCTTTCAAGAAGACATGTAAACCACCAAGACCCGTAACGAGGAATATGGAATGTTGGTTACCTAGCAACCAAGATGCTGTCTATTGAAAAGGGAACTATTTTTTGATGCGTAAGAACGATGTCGAAATTAACATTTTTAAACAATAATGCACACTAGCGCTACATTTTACATGACTAGCAAAAATACAGTTGGATTTTTTTTTAACCTTGTTTGTTGCGTCAGTCAGTTTAGTTCAGTTCCGGGCAGACTAGCAGTATTTTGTCCTGTAATATTTTAGTAGCAGCCTAACGTTATATCCAACTCTACCCCCTTTCCAACGTGTAGCCTAATGGTAACGTACTTGTTTAGGCTAGCAGCTTGTTGACGTCTAGTAGCCTAATGAGCGCTGGTCTAGGCTTTTCAGTAAATGCAACCGAAGTGACAAGTGACTAACTGACTTATTTTTCAATGACACCTACCACATAAGGGCTTAGAAACTGATGTGTGGGCTTATCCTAACAGACAGACCGCACTACTGTTGATGCATTTTAACTGTACATTTTCGTGCAGAATAATGTTATTTTGGGGCGCATTGAGAAAGGGGGCAAAGTGAAGTGAACTATTTTGCACTTATGATACTGTCAGGTCTAGGGTAACACTATGGCTAATATATGCAACTTTTCATTTACAGAATGAGAGAATTTGATGAGAGTGAGGCACTAACAGTTAAGAAAGTGGATGAGGGTTGTAAAACAAATTGGAACTGGTCTTGGTTACAGGTTGAAACGGAGATTGAGGTCAAGACAGCCAAACACAAATTCAAAATGTCAGACTTTTTCAAAAAAATGGAAAAAAAAGGGACATGCCAAATGTACTTTCTGCATGAAAGAGATTAATTATGCTAACAAGGGAGTGCATGCTCTGTTGAATCACTGCCAGAGTGCTATACATACAGAGAGAGTGGCTACCATCATATCTACCCAGTGTGGCCCAGCTCCTCTGTCAAGACAAGCCAGCTACCAGCCAAAGTCAGTCCCCAGCAGACAGAATAAGGGAAGGAACTGGGACAGTGTATTTTCATATAAAGAACATTTTTGTGTGAATAGGGTGAGCCCTGGATGGCAGAGGTGCAGTGGCGATTCTAGACATTTTTAACAAGGGTGGCACTGGTGAGGCACTGATTAATTCAAGGGTGGCATGAAGTACAGAGGCTACCAGTTGCCACACGCACCTTCAGGAAGTGGACATCTGAAGCGGATGAGGCTCTAAGAGACCTCGAGTGCACTGACTGGAGTGTGTTACAGAATGGAGAGGACTTAGAGGAGGTCACACAGTGCACAACTGACTACCTGAACTTCTGCATGGACATGGTTGTTCCCACCAGAACTGTACGCTGCTTTGGATAACCAGCAATGTCAAGACCCTTCTTAACAGGAAAAAGATGGCGTTCAGAGTGGGGGACATGGCAGAGCTGAGGCGCGTGCAAGGGGAACTCAAATTCAAGCTGAAGGAGGTTAAGGAGGACTACAGAAGAAAGGTGGAACAGAAGTTGCAGGAAAACAACTTGAAGGAGACATGGGACTGCATGAAGGTTATCACTGGCCTGAAGAAGAACAGCAGCTCTGTGGAGGGGGACCTGGACAGGGCGAACCAGTTGAACCACTTCTACAACAGGTTTGACTGCCCTGCTCCAGCTCCAATGGCGGTGGTCTGTCCATCATCCCCCACCCCCTCAATACCAGTGCAACACTCACCTCCATCATCACAGGCTATCGTACCCCCACCATCACTGGATTTTTCACCCCTCCCCCACATGGCGATCACAAACAATTAGGTGATAACGACTTCAGTCAACAGCCATCAGACACACAGATCCCAGATGCACCCCTCCCCCTCCCCTCCCCTTACAACAGATCAAGTGACAGCCCAACTAAAGAAATTGTGTGTCCAAGGCTACTCAAGGCCTGTGCTGCTGAACTGGTGGAGCCACTGAAGCACATCTTCAATTTGAGCCTACGCCTTGGACAAGTTCCAACACTGTGGAAGACATCATGTCTCACCCCTGTCCCTAAGAAGCCACACCCTAGTGAGCTTAATGACTACAGACCTGTCGCTCTTACATCACATGTGATGAAGACAATGGAGCGATTGGTCTTAGGTATGCTCAGACCCCAGGTACGCCATGCACTAGACCCGTTACAGTTTGCATACCAGGAGAAAGTGGGCGTGGACGATGCCATCACTTATCTTCTACACAGGACACATTCCCACCTTAGGGGAAGTGCTGTGAGAATCATGTTCTTTGATTTCTCAAGTGCTTTTAACACCATCCAACCCCTCAGATTGGGAGACAAGCTCTTGCAGATGGGTGTGGACGCTCACCTGGTAACCTGGATTACAGATTACCTGATAGAGCGACCACAGTTCGTCAGACTGAAGAACTGTCTCTCTGACACTGTGACCAGCAGCACCGGAGCGCCACAGGGAACTGTGCTCTCTCCAGTCCTGTTCACCCTGTACACATCTGACTTCTGCTACAACACCGAGTCATGCCACATGCAGAAGTCTTCTGATGATACTGCAATTGTGGGGTGTATCAGGAACGGGCAGGAGGAGGAGTACAGGAGCCTGGTGGAGGACTTTGTGCAATGGTGCAAACTCAATCATCTTCAACTTAACACTTCAAAGACCAAGGAGATGGTGAATTTCCGCAGGTCTAAGCCCACTCTGCTACCAGTCCATATTGATGCGGTCAATGTGGAGGTGGTAAGCACCTACAAGTATCTGGGTCTCCACCTGGACAATAAACTTGACTGATCAGCCAACACTGATGCACTCTACAAGAAAGGGCAGAGCAGGCTGTACTTCCTGAGGAGGCTGTGGTCCTTCAATGTGTGCAGCATGCTCCTCAGGATGTTCTACCAGTCTGTTGTTGCCAGCGTCCTCTTCTATGCAGTAGTATGCTGGGGAGGAAGCACAAGGAAGAAGGATGTGGGGCGAATTGACAGGCTGGTAAGGAAAGCTGAACTGGAGTGCATCACTTCACTATCTGACAAAAGGACCCTGAACAAACTGATCAACATCTTGGACAATGAGTGTCACCCACTCCACAGCACTACTGTTAAGCAGAAGAGCCTGATCAGCTAGAGACTTCGCTCACTGCCTTGCACAACAGACAGACTGAGAAAGTAATTTGTCCCCAGGGCCATTGAACTGTTCAATGCTTCACTTAAGGGAAGAGGAGAGATAGACTTCTCTGCATAGTCTGTCTGCCTCTTCACCCCCTCCATGTTTGGATACTGTCTGTCCACTAGCCACTTTTACCACGGTCTTTCTTCCTCACTGTTTGCGTGCTATATTAGCACATTAGCACATATGCATAACCCCTCCCTCCATGCCACAGCCGAACTGTGACATCACCATGACACTCATTCACACAGAGCACCTTACCTTACCTTACTATGCACAAAGAATCACAGGCTCAGTCCCTGCCTCAGTCATTGCAAGCGCCTCTGATTGATTAATCACCACTATGTGGATACTGTTTTTAGAATTGATTTAGTTTAAGTGTTAGTTAGTATAATTTGTATTTTAGTATATTTAGTATATTCTTTATCTTCTACTGTCCTTATTGCTTAGTTGTGTTTTTATATTATATACTTTAATTACCTTTTCTGCTGTTAAAGAATGTGTAGGTGTTGTCTGTATGCTGCTGAGACCTTGAATTTCCCCTGGGGATCAATAAAGTATCTATCTATCTATCTATCTATCGATCTATCTATCAGCTGAGGATGTCCTAAAATGTGCACAATACTGATCAACAGCGTTATACAGTACAAGATCAAGAATTTAGGACAAGCATTGACAATGCCAGATACTTCATTCTCCATGTTAGGTGTCAGAACTCAATTCAGCGCAAAAGCACATACACAAAATATAAAACATCTCACATCACTTACAAAAGCGCACACGTCACTCAAAACTATACACTTCTGGAAATGGTCTCTGCATCACAACTTCACACACAAAAATGCATAGCTCTTTCCACACGCCAACTGTAGCCACACACAAGGATTTCACTCAAACTTACTTTGCTAAAACAGGTGTGCGTGACAAGCAGCGTAGCCTACACACGCGTCTGAAGGCTCATTTGCTTTTAGACAACTTGTGCTGTCTGTCAACTCGTCAAACATGGTCAGAACAAAGTATGCCTTCCCATACTGTAGGTGCAGGACGTTTAGCCTATTTGGCGCATGGTGAAAGAGACAGGCTAACATATTGGACATAACTAAAGAAGCTTATCTTACTTTAGCGAGGAAGACTGAGGATAGGAATGCACATTGGGCATGAACAAGTCATGAACAACATAACACGCAATGATAGACAGCGTTACTGCATTTAGCTTACAAAAGTTTTGCACAAACATGCAGAACTTTGCGGCAGTCTTTTATTGCAATTAGGCCTACCGTCATGTGAAAGATATTTCGCCAGATGAAATTTCAGACAATCCAACCAGCGGTGCGCTCTGACAAACACGCGCTTCTTGCCTACATTGAGTTTTTTCTTCTTCTTTTAGTTCATTCATTTAGTTTTCTTCCCTGTTTAGTCAATTTCATTAGCCATCATAAGAGTGATGAGGGTGTCATGTCTCCAACGGATCACTTCTTTCTAGACGTTCTCTCGTTCTTCCAATGTTCTTTTTTGTTGTTGCCGTTTCGATTTTCTTTTAATTGTATGCGTGTCCCTACAGCACCAATGTCGTTTTGCCAGATGTAGCCTATTGTACACAGACGATTCCAGCACTGACGTCTCTGAAGAAACTGTCCGGGTCCAACAGCTCCAACAGGTCAAACCGACTGCATGGTGGCTGCAATGCGGGTCATGATATGCAGAAAAGTTGGGCTAGGGGAAACCCATATTTTCAATCTTCAGTTGCAGACTGATGTAAAGTCTGATGCCGAACACCCAGACTCAGAAAATTGTCTTAAAGATGGGCTTCTAATCATGATCAAAAAAGCAGTTGAAAATAATATATCACAAATTAGCGTATCAGACTGTTTAGTCGATTCCTAACTAATAACGTGCCTATCTCTCCGAGCAATTCCGAAACTCATCAACAGAGTACCGCAGCCATGACGTCACACTTCTGTACTGTTCTAGGTGTGTTGCAGTTAACGCCTACTCAGACTAGTTTGCAATGTGCGTGTGTGCTTTCATTCGCAGACAATAAAATGAAACTCTGACATTAATTCACCATTCAGAGGCGTGGTAAGAAAGATATTATTATTACTACTAAACTCAGTTGTAAACTGAAATTCCATTCTGAACATAGACCTAGCCCTATTTGCACAAATGTTGGACATTTATAACATATTAATACAATAATTTTACAATCCTAAAAACAGATGTTTCCATCAGATTGCCTACTGTTACCTACCTTCATGTTACACTCAGATGCCTATCATACAGAGCTGAATTTCTGAGAAGAAAATCCCAAATTCAGTATCTCAGAAAATTACAATATTAGCCTATTTAAGACCAATACAAAAAAAGTTTTTTTAGAAATGTTGGCCTACTGAAAAGTATGAACATGAAAAGTATGAGCATGTACAGCACTCAATACCTAGTTGGGGCTCCTTTTGCCTGAATTACTGTAGCAATGCGGCATGGCATGGAGTTTATCAGTCTGTGACACTGCTCAGGTGTTATGAGAGCCCAGGTTGCTCTGATAGTGGCCTTCAGCTCTTCTGCATTGTTGGGTCTGGCGTATCGCATCTTCCTCTTCACAATAGCCCATAGATTTTCTATGGGGTTAAGTTCAGGTGAGTTTGCTGGCCAATTAAGAACAGGGATACCATGGTCCTTAAACCAGGTACTGATAGCTTTGGCACTGTGTGCATGTGCCAAGTCCTGTTGGAAAATGAAATCTGCATCTCCATAAAGTTGGTCAGCATGCAGGAAGCATGAAGTGCTCTAAAACTTCCTGGTAGACAGCTGCGTTGACCCTCAGAAAACACAGTGGACCAACACCAGCAGATGACATGGCACCCCAAACCATCACTGACTGTGGAAACTTTACACTGGACTTCAAGCAACGTGGATTCGGTGCCTCTCCTCTATTCCTCCAGACTCTGGGACCTTGATTTCCAAAGGAAATGCAAAATTAACTTTCATCAGAGAACAAACTTTGGACCACTCAGCAGCAGTCCAGTCCTTTTAGTCTTTAGCCCAGACGAGACGCTTCTGATGCCGTCTCTTTTTCAAGAGTGGCTTGGCACAAGGAATGCGACAGCTGAAACCCATGTCTTGTATACGTCTGTACGCGGTGGTTCTTTAAGCACTGACTCCAGCTGCAGTCCACTCTTTGTGAATCTCCCCCACATTTTTGAATGGGTTTTGTTTCACAATCCTCTCCAGAGTGCGGTTATCCCTGTTGCTTGTACACTGTTTTCTACCACATCTTTTCCTTTCCTTCGCCTCTCTATTAATGTGCTTGGACACAGAGCTCTGTGAACAGCCAGCTTCTTTAGGAATGACATTTTGGGTGTGTTCGAAACGGGAGACAGCTGCCTACTGCCTCCCTCCCTACATAGAGAGCTGTCTCACTAGACATGATTATATGCATCTTTTAAAAATGAGCGTAGCACTCTAGAATCTTTGGTTAACACTACGGTATGACGTTTGCAAAGGCCTGACGTTAAACTAAATTAGCTTACGTAAGCTAGCAGGCTAACGGTATAAATTAGTTTTACGGCCGGCAGATATATTAGACCAGACGCTATTAATGGTTACAACAATGGCATAATCAGATAGTAAATTGTTTATTTCTAATCTGTAATCTACAAATCTAAGCAAAATAAGGTCACACAAATGACATTTTAAACAGATTCAGCAGCCATTACCGATGTCATCCGCCATGTTTGTTTACCTTTCACAGCTGTTTCAGATGTTGCTGCAAGGGATTATGGGTAGGAGGGAGCATGATTTATTTGGGAATTCTAAGATATCTTAAAAGGCAGCAGAATTTGTTTTTTCAGTTTCGAAAAACCTTGCTCCCCAGTTAGATATCTTAAAAGGCAGCAACTTTACCCGTTTCAAACACACCCTTTGTGTCTTGCCCTCCTTGTGCAAGGTGTCAATGGTTGTCTTTTGGACAACTGTCAAGTCAGCAGTCGTCCCCATGATTGTGCAGCCTGCAGAACTAGACTGAGAGACCATTTAAAGGCCTTTGCAGGTGTTTTGAGTTAATTAGCTGATTAGAGTGTGGCACCAGGTGTCTTCAATATAAAAACTTTTCACAATACTGAAAGATACTGAATCTGGGGTTTTCATTAGTTGTCAGTTATAATCATCAAAATTAAAAGAAATAAACACTTGAAATATATCAGTCTGTGTGGAATGAATGTATACATTATACAAGTTTCACTCTTTGAATGGAATTACTGAAATAAATCAACTTTTTCACGATATTCTATTCTAATTATATGACCAGCACCTGTACTGCAGGGGTGGTTCAGGATTTTGGTCATAGGACCTCATTTCCAAGTAAGCAAGTGTGATATTTATCAGTGGAGACTGTTTTCAACATGTTTCATCCAGTCCTTCTAATTGCAGAGTTCACAGGTGCTAGGCTAGCGCAAGTCAACGGTACAGTATGTGCTAGCCTGCCACTAAAAAAAGTCTTACCCACTTCAAAGTAGATCCAAGGCAAATTCATCGCGTCACGTTGCAATAGTTATACTTTGTTCCCTTAAGTTGGTAGTAGTCATTTTGCAACTCAGCGGCGGACTGATATTACCAAGGCTACTACTAGGTATCCTTTATATGGCTCTGGGTATCCCCATTGGAGTGCGCTTTACTGTTTACCTTTCGGCGCAGTACGGAGCATGTATAATTCCGCCGCTGTTAAGAAACTAGTCCCTCAAAATGTAATGCGATCGTTGAAATGCAAGGATAGAATAATGTTAGAAATAAAACCAACAACACAGACATTTACATCGATAGTCTGGCGTTATAATTTATGCCTCGGGTGTACTTTGGAGTGGGTAAGACTGTTTTTAGTGGCAGGCTAGCACATACCGTTGACTTGCGCTAGCCTAGCACCTGTGAACTCTGCAATTAGAAGGACTGGATGAAACGTGTTGAAAACGGTCTCCACTGATAAATATCACACTTGCTTACTTGGAAATGAGGTCCTATGTCCAAAATCCTGAACCACCCCTTTAAGCAGTAGGCTATCTGTGCACATTAGTGCACATAATGCTCAGTTATGTGTCTAGTGATTTGACTTTGCAATATCTGGTGATCATTGTCATGCACTGCAAAAATAAGTCAAAATCTTCTTAAATTAAGACATAAAAACAAGCCAATTTATCTGCCAATGGATTAAGAAAATGTACCTTAAAGGGTCCCTATGCAATTTTGGCAATTTATTCACTGTTTTCTCTACAAAGCTCCTCCTACAGCTTCAGAGTATGTATTTTCTGACACTCCTCGCTCGATCAGTCTGCCGTTTCCTCTTTCCCTCTTCCTCCGACAACGGTTTACTCGCTTTCTGCTTCTTTTCACTGGCTCTGCCATGACGAATGTCTGAGAAACTCCATTGCTACCTTGTGCTAGCCGGTGCCTGGCATGTATGTGTGTAGTGCTGTAAAGCAATTTGTTACATGGCAATTTGTTACATCGCAAGACTTTCTGACTCTGAGGCCGGTGGATAGCCGGGCCAAAATTGGAAGGTGTTTTTTTCTGTCCACAGACGCTAGGGGGAAGCGAGACAGCCACCACCGTAGCTGTTAATTTAGGGTAAATTAAGTTAAAAAATGGCATAGTTCCCCTTTAATTTAAGATGAGATTTAAGAGAAATTGTCTTAAATCTTACATTTTAATATTTTCTTAATCAATTTTGTATGTCTCAATTTAAGAAGATTTTGACTTATTTTAAGTCAAATAATCTTACAAAGTAAGTAGCCTGGAAAATCCAGACCCTGGTCACCTAGAAAGATTAAGGGTCTGGCCACAAATAATGAAAATGGCCCAACTCGAGGGGCAGCACCAAGCATGCATTTGAAAATCTCACACTACGACCAATGTTTACTGACTGATTTGTTGCAGCGCTGTCGTCATCTGTTTAGCTTGCCTCATGGCCCGCCTATATCAAGGATACAAGGATACAAGGAAGTTTATTGTCACATGCATATAGTTACTGGAAGTAAGAAATGCAGTGAAATTATGTCTGGTGTCAGCCTATTTGTGCATTAATGGGGGTAAAAAGTGCAGTAGAAGAGGGGTTTAGTAGATTAAGTGGCAAGGGCTGCATAAAAGGTGGGGGAGGATTGGGATTGGGTGGGGGGCACCAACAAGGAGCACCCAAGGCAACAGGGGCAAGGAAAAACTCCCTTACCAAGGAAGAAACCTTGGGCAGATCCACGGCTCAAGGGGCTAACTTAACTGCCAGGGGTCTTGGTGTGTGTGTTGGGGGATGACAGGGGAGATGGGATAGTGTGCTGTGTATGTGGGGAGAGGGCAGTGTGCAATATGTGTGTTGGAGAAGCTTCCTCATGAGACAATGTGCTGTGTATTGGGGGGGGCAGTGTGCTGTAAGTATGTTGGGGATGTGTGTTGGAGAAGCTTCCTGATGAAATAATGTGCTGTGTATGTAGGGGGGGGAGTGATGACAGTGATGATGTAAGTGTGTGTGTTGGGGATGGGGGTGGGGTGGGGGTGGGGGGGCAAAAGGCTAGGCAATCAAGGACATGGGTAGATGGAGGAGAAATCAAAAATAATAAATAAAAAGTGTGCAAAAGTTGGAGAAAGTCAGATATGTGTGTGTGTGTGTGTGTGTGTGTGTGTGTGTTTTGACGTGTGATGAAATAAGAAAATAAATAAAAGATACACCAATGTGATTGGTTCCTCGTGATGCAAGGGGTAAAATCAACATGCATCATACTCATTGCCAGAGTATGTCGCAGAGACAATTCAAATTGTGCTTTCACGAGAGCTCTGCATTTTCAGGGTACAAAGTAAGTATCCTTCTACTAAAAACAATACTTAGTAAGATATCACTTTCTGTCCCCCTGGCTGTAACCTTTCGCAGTGCAGACATCTTTGTGCAGACGTCTTTGAGCTCACCAGGCTCCTCTGCACTGTGAACCTTGATGTCCATGGATGACCCATGATTACCTACATGACATAGTCTATTACACATGACGTTGCAGCAAGATTGGGTAAATTACTTTCTGGCCTCATTTTAGTGGTGTCACACAAAGTTCTATAGGGGCTTGTTTCTAGAAAAGTTAGCAACAACGTTGCTCAACCACCGTGGTACGACGCAACCAAAAAACAACAGTGTTTCCAGAAAGCATCGTACCTGTGTCACAATTCGCTACCTCCGGCGTTGTTGATGTTGGTTGCAGCAGTGCATATCATTGGTGGAAACAGTGGCAGTGAGTGGAGTGATTAATGCTGGCATTGTCATTGCCATCAGTTAAAAAAATCTAAACCTATTGCAAGCATATAAAACAGTTTACTTAAGCCAACCAACATGTGTCATTATTTGTGTTAAATATCTATGTTGGAAAAAATATAGCCTCCACGAATCGCAAGTTTTATTGACTGTCACATGGCTCATCGGTGCTCTGCGCACTCGACCGGCAGGCGCGGATCAATGCATAGGCTAGATGTGGCTGCAGCCTAGGGGCCCCATATGTGCCAGACTGCCAGGGGGCCCCCAATGGCCATAAAAAAAAATAATTCCTTCAAATTTAAAGAAGAAAAACTTCTAAAGGTAGGAAAACTGTATGTAGGCTAGTTCATAACTGCTGTGGCATTTGTTGTCGATTATTATAAACTGTCTGCTGGTGTAACAAATCGCAGGCTATGACTTTTGTTTGATGTTGGTTGTTTGGAAGTTGTCTGCACGGATGTCTTGTCTGTGAGTATTTGGTGGTTCAATTGCTGCATTTTAGGATGCTGGCTGATGCAAGTAGGCCAGTTGTTACTGTAAGGATGTTGTCTTATGTGTGAGTAGGCCTAGTTGGTGGTTCAATTGCTGGTTTGTAAGGATGCTGCCTGGTGTGAGTAGGTCTGTTTGGTGTTCAGCTGTTGCTGTACCAACATTGCAGTGATGTTGTATGAGTTGCCTTCACAGAAAATGTAGCCTAGGAACCCATGGCCGCCTTAATCCGCCCCTGTCGACCGGAGTTCACATCCTATCTCTCCTTTTTACTCCTGAGTAAGAGTAGGTCTACGAGACACAACAATAGGTTTTGACCATACATATTTATGTATGTAGTAACTCTATATCGAGAGACCAATAGGTACAAGACATCAGTAAAAAACAATTGAATCCACATGTCACACTAGTTCACCTGCAGGTAGCCAGAAGCAAGAGGACAATCTCACTTCATAAGAAAATTGAACCTACAACGTCACCTCACACGGCCACTACACCATTTATCTCTAGGCCTACTGATTTTAAGAGTCTGTGAAGATTATAATACTAGCCTATCAAAAAGCAAGTCAATACTCAAATTAACATAAATAGCATTGAGTCAGTGGCGCAAAAAGGGGGTATGCGCCAGTGGAGGCTTCTATAAGACTACAGCTGAAGCAGTGCTTCACCAAAAAAAAGAAAAAAACAAAACACAAATAAAATCTTATAATAATCCCAATTTTACTCCTTTGAAACAGAAATACAGTCACTAACACGAACTGTTTTCCTGAAATCAATTCTGTAGTGACAACAAGCCATCAGTCACCCAGCGATTGGAACAGAGAATTACAGTGAATCAGACTGCTTCACCAACTTTTCGTTTTGCTTCACTACCATAGATATCTTTCCCCATTGACTTCAATGTAAATCGAGTGAAACCCCAGGCGGCTCGTGGATTTTTCCCGTTTCAATTGATCCTTATGGCAGATAAGTCCCACCCGTTTACTGTCTATGGCAGTGACCGATTGGGCAGAATTTCACACTTCCTGCCGTTGAATATGATTGACGCAACACTCTGGCTAATCACTGTCTCCATTAGCTTGCCATCACTTTTCAGTTGCCTTCAGTGACCTCACTAGAGTTTCATTAAAAATTGTGTAACTCATTCACATAGTTTGTTTTACATTCATTTTGTAAGGTACATCGGATTTTTTCTGTGTAGGGGAGAACGTTTTATTTAGAAGTATTGTGTGTAGCTCTGTGTTTTCTAACATAAGCTAGGTGGAAAGCTTGCTAGCGGTCTCCCCACAGCTAACGTTAGCGACTCGCTAAGTCCTAGCAAGATGGATTCGACGGAAGTTTCAGGCGATGAACATCGTTGACCGCAATTTACAGGAGTCTTTACAGTTTTTTTGAAATGAGGACATATGAGTGAATGCATAGGGGAGACCAAGAGACTTCCTGTGAAATTAACACAGTTCGTGGGTGCTATGGTAACGGTGTGTTTCCACACAACAAAATTTCACGTCGCTCTCATTGAGGTTGAATGGAGACGAAATTCGCCCTAGTTGGGCGAAATGAAAGCGAATCGCCGAGGCAGGCGAAACAAAGTTGGCCAAAGTGTAACTTCATTTAAATGAGGACCATTCGAGAACCAATCAGGTCCAGCGTCTTTGTGTTTGGGAGGGGAGTTACAAAAAGTCTGACCAAGATGGCGAGGAGACTACCTGAGCTGTAACACAAACATTTGTATGTGATTAAAATGTTTCTACGAACATTGGCACTTGTATCAACACGCAATTGTTGTTTATATGCCACCTGACGTCAGAGCACATACACCACTAAATAGACCACTATATATGTTAGTTTAAGCACTCAATCTTTTTAGCTAGCTGACAGGCGAAATGCTAGTATTTTAGGACATTGGATTGCATTGTAAACCTAGCTAGACAGCTAGGCTACATGCTGCAACACAGGTATGAAATATATTATGTCTTATTGACCTTGTTGTTTCTATGAACATGAATTGTTGTTTATAGGCAACATAGTCTTAGTCGAGTCATAAAGACCCCTGGATATCTTCATTAAGTACTTAAACGTTTGAATTAGCTGATTAGCCTAATTAGCTCGCTTGCCACCACTGGCTAGACACTGCAGCAGAGAGGGTTAAAGCGGAGCTAGTAATCAAGGATCTTTGACTGCAGTCAAAAGGTTAGCGGTTTCGCCGTCACGCCCCCGAGGCGAAATTTCGCTGGCCGAAAATCGCGAGGTGGCGTGGTAACACACCGTAAGGATAAACTTGTTCCAAGTAGGCTATGCATTGATTAGAAAGTGCAGCTTCTCAACGTAGCCATCCTGTAAGTTCACTGATGTGTTATGATAACATTAGCCTATGTTATGGATGTGTTATAACGTCTTGGCTTCCCATTTTAAATCCTCAATTTTGTCAAAGACAATTCAGAACAATCTACTTGAAGCTAAATTTCAACTACCATTTAAAAATGAAATAGACACTGATTGATTCAGAAAAAAATTCTAGGACTCTTCAGTGTATCAGGAGCAAATGTCAAGTGGATTTTTACTTCTGTATAGAAGGAAGGCTGTGACAGAAACAAACCGGTTGGTCAAACATATGCCAGAGCAGCAGTCATGGTATAATTTCTTAATGTATTCCAGAGGCAAGAATGTGTCTCAATAGGCTACTGAATTTGACATTGCTTATGGGGCATAATTAGTAGCTTAGAATAGGGCCTATTGGAAGGTTGTTGTTTCAAGATGTGGACATCAACAACTTGGCATTAATAGGCTACACTGCAAAAACTGCTTATCTAATACAGTCTAACCAAGTGTTATTCATCTTATATCAAGATCAGAAAATATAGTTGGTATTGTTTTCAGTATATAGAGACTTACCTAGTCACTAATTAGTGCTAAAGTGGAGATGCTCTTTTTTGAGGGCATGGCCATAGATAGCCTAGTCTTTGCAAGCAATATGTCTAACAAAAATATGCAAACTTATAATAATAATAATAATAATAATACATAAACCTTGTTTACTGTCTTGTCCAGTCTTAGGCCTACTACACCCCATTTGTGGCCTGTGCTTTGAGATGGTGGTAAACAGGTCTTGATTTCTCAACAAATTACTCTGAGCTCTCTGACTGATCAAACAACATAGCTTTTGTTTATGCCATTGCAGACAGTTCAATGTCATCATGTGTCTTATACATTGAACCTCACCAACTTTGGCAGGTGTGTTAGGCGCAATGTTCATTTCCAAATTGGTATATTCTATATGTAGCTACTGTTGTACATTTTTTAAATCATTTCTGCATTTCCTCAATGTTAAATAACATTTTAGAAGACTAACCGGCTAGAGTAGGCGCCCGATCTCATAAGATTCTATCAGAATTTTGACAGAAAAGGGAGTGGGGGCGCCGTGAGTGCTGAGTGAGCAGGTACGAGTAGTGAGTTTTCGTCTATAGGAAAAGATGGATAAAGCATAAAAGCTGTCAGGGGCTAAAAATAGAAAAATAAAGGGAAAATGAGATGGCATGTCAAGGGATGCGACAGTAGTTAAATAAGTGTATGGTGAAAAGCAACAGGTAGGATTTAAAGTGTGACGTCTGTGCTTGGAGGCACATGTTTCATGTTCATGTTATTCATGTTACCAGACTAACTAGCGTTTGCTAAGCATAAGCCGATTGAAACATAGCCTATTCCATTCAGATAGCTAGGTGGCTACCATGCTCATACTGCAAACATAAATGTCACGCTAGCAACAACTCATTACATGTTTCCATTTCCTAACAATCCTAATATTAATAGCTTATTACACAACAATTGGGTTCTATGGAACTATTTATTTGTTTCTGATTGGCCGAGAGACGTTCCATGAGTTGGAATATCCCTGGACATTTCAACTCAGACTTTGCACAACTAATAATAAATCACTCCGCGATACCAGAGCCCGTTTACGGAGAGCCGGATCACTCCCTATTAACTCCATTGTACCTGCAATATGTTGCAGTTCCGCTAGGGGCGATCACGAATAAGTGCAAAAACAATGGGGGTCTATGGAGCTAGACGGCAAAATTTGTCTCTTTCACCTGGTTGTCGTTGAGAAATTGAAGACTTGATTGTGGTTTCTGCAAGCTCAATATGGATTATAGGTCAAAAGTTGAATGAACGAGTAGTCACGTCCTTTCGATTTCTTACAGGTTGGGTCGTTGTTGCCCACAACACACTAGCTTTCTGCTAATGAATGACGTCATTGACACATTTGAAAGGCTTTTTAGAACATAAGTGACTCAAAAAATATAATACTCAGCGGTTTGTATTTTCTCTGCCCCCTCTTTTGACTGCAACATTCGAAATTCTGGGCAAAAAATGATATCCCGAGAAAAGTGGATTTGAGGGGTACAGCTCCATAGGCCTCCATTCATTCTGCACTTATTCGTGAGTGCCCTCATGTGGAACCAGAAAAAGGAACTGCAACCAGTTCAGAAACAGGAAGTTTCCCGAGAGTGGCGGTTCTCCCCTTATTAGACATTCTCTGGTAGCCTAGAAATCTAGACGCGCCCCTAGCGGCAGCGAATTACATTTGCTGCCAGGGCTAGTCTATGCTACGCATGGGACTCATAGCGCTGCCGCTGTCCTATTGCAGAGGGAATTTGAAAGACAACTGATTATCCCGCCCCTCGGACTGAGCACTGCGAACGGTGAGTGTCCAGACCCTACATTTTAATGTGGGTCTGACTCGTCAGGCTAATTCTCTGGCGATACAATGCGAAGATTTGACACAATGTTCTCATCCCAGCTATCCACTATTTTAAGCAATGGGTTACCGGTACTACTTAGCAAACCATAACGAAACAGTGCTTCACCACATCTGTGGAATAAGCCACACAGTCAACTCAATGTAAGTAAGATAAACGAGGATGCTAATTGTTCTCAGCATTGCCAGCATTGTGTAGGGCCTATAATATGATTGTCACTTGGAGGAGACTTGTAGATAACTAACCATAGACTGTATATATATATATAACTATAGTAACAGTTCTATATATACAGTCTATGTAACTAACGTTAGCATAGTTAGCTAATCGCTGCTAACGTGCTAGCATCGTGTCAGAAAAACATATGGGGCTGTGCACAGTAGTGTAACATTTATTCACCATAAATTAATAAAGTTGAGTGGTTCTGCAATGTAGGCTACGTTTCCGTTTTTTGCAGTACCATGTCCCTTACATGACATGGCCCAATGTCCTTGTAACATGCATGCAGCAAAGCTAGATATGAATGTGATTTCAGCCAGACTTTCAACATTTCTTTCAAGAAGACACGTAAACCACAAAGACCCATAACGAGGGATCTGGAATGTTGGTTACCTAGCAACCAAGACGCTGTCTATTGAAAAGGGAACTATTTTTGATGCGTAAGAACGATGTCGAAATTAACATGTAATGCAATAATGGGGTGTTTTCAGATTATTTAGTTTGTGGTAGAATTGTTGTATAAAAGCAATATAGCACTCGTGATCGTGGGATTGGTCATGGATATTCCCTTCTGAAAGTCGGCCTCTGGCCTCGTGGCTACAGCCGAACAACACCCATGGGAATATCCATGACCAACCCCACTCTCACTCGTGCTATATTGCTTAAATATTGTGCTGTCATTGTGACGTAACAAAGGCTGGAGTTGGATCAGCCATATATATTTTGTGAGCAACAGCTGGCAAAAGGAAGTTATGAGAACCGTTTAGACTCTCTTAAAGTGACAATGCACCATTTAACAATATTTCAAGTTAAAATTGGCAGAATTTCTTTAAAAAAAATATTTAATACACACTAATAGCGAAATTATTGGGGGCCAATTTGTTGTTGCATACCCCTCAAAAAATGGGTAGCTGCACCCCTGCATTGAGTCACAAGATAAACATCCACTTCGTAATTTTTGGTTAGGCGGTTGTGATTTTTGGTTAGGCGCTCCAGACACCAACCGGATCTACCAAGGAACAACACAAGTGCGACTGCCCAGGGGCAGTAGTTCAATCTACCAAACTTTGCGTCCTTGTTTGCGATTGAGAGTTCGAACTACCTTTTCTAGAAACAAATCCAAATCCAAGAACGAACTACCAAGGTTGCGACGCAAGTTAGCCAACAATGCTTTCTAGAAACGAGCCCCAGATTGTTGTCATTTGATATTGTGATTAACATTGCAGCGATGTCATAAACTGGTTAACTGATAACGTTGCCAGTTTTTTCTCTTTTTCAGTAGAAGGGAATCTGTTAAATTTGTCACTTATTGGGCAGAATGTTTTGTTTAGTTAAACTGCATGTGTCACTGAAGGCTAAGCCTCAGCATAAAGGTAGCTTGATTATTCATGTGGGTACCTGATGAATTATGAAGGGTGGTAGATATCTGCTAAAATGGGAGATGGCCCCAGACAATTACTGGATTGTAAATGGGCTATTACGTTTACCTAAAAAGTAAATAAAACATTAAAACATGAAAAACTGCTTGATTTCTGTATCAGGAGCCTCCTATAACATCTGAAAGATGAAAACAAATGTTCAGTTTTTTCTATTCTTGGGTTTTACAGGGTTAATAAATCAACAGGCAAGACTTGAGCAAGAAAAAAAAAGTTAGAGAGTAAGCTATTTTCAGACATGCTACACATTTCATACACATTCTGTGGGTGGGATGTAAAATTCAGATTAGGCTGGGCCTCTGAAGAGCCTTCAGTAGACTCAACCTGTTGTTCACTGCATGGTCAACCAAACTGACCAAGATATAATTTGAGACATCTTTCCTACTTCAGACTTGTCCTCTCATCACTCCTCATCTTCAATCTTTATGCTCCCTCCCTTTCTTCCTCTTCCCCTCATTCACCTAGTCCTAATCCTCCTCTTATTCCCCATTCACCTAGTCCTAATCCTCCTCTTATTCCCCATTCACCTAGTCCTAATCCTCCTCTTATTCCCCATTCACCTCATTCACCTTAGTCTTAATCCTCTTATTACTCCTTCACCTCATTCACCTTAGTCTTAATTCTCCTCTTATTCCCCGTTCACCTCATTCACCTTAGTCCTAATCCTCCTCTTATTCCCCATTCACTTCATTCACCTTAGTCCTAATCCTCCTCTTATTTATTCTTCCTCTCATTCACCTTAGTCCTAATCCTCTTATTTCTCCTTCACCTCATTCTCCTTAGTCCCCATCCTCCTCTTATTCCCCATTCACCTCATTCTCCTTATTCCTAATCCTCCTCTTATCATTAAACATTATTCTCAAAATTGACCTCCACTATTACCAAAATCCAAACCTGAATCCTCTTTATAGTGTTGAAGCTCTGATGTGTGTTAAGACATTCTGGGGTGCAGGTAAATGATGAATGAATATAGGTATTCCAGGTATGTTTAGCAAACAACACAACCACTGGTATTGAATTATGTGTCTAATGTAGATAACAATATTTTGTTGTATGCAGTACAACAAAGTATGTTTTTGTCAAACATAGTGTTAAGAAGACCATGTGATTATGATTCAGGATAGAAATTGGCTAGGAGTTAGTGGTTTCAGAATTTGTGCTACAAGTTCCAGTTTTTGTGTCTGAGTAATTGTGAAAAACTGTAACCACTCTAACCGGTTTAAATTTTCAGAGCACAGGGACAGGAGACTACAAACAGCTTTCTGCTCAGTAGAGTCTAGCTTCAGTTTGTGGCTAACCTCTATTTTCCTTTTTATTTGTTAACACAAAAAACTTACTCAGGCTTATACTGGTTATTGTTTGTTTAGTTTCATTTGCGACAAATTCCTATGTAGTTGTGACATACAAAATGCAACAAAAAAGCATACTTGGCACATTTGACTTGGTACATTTCTTCATTGCTAAGATGCTCTTAATGAAACTGGGAAGGTGAAACTTCACCTTCTTAGCACAGCAGAAGTCATCTCCTGTTAATGTAATTATGTTACACAATTTTTTCCAAACATTTAACAAGCTCTCAAGACTCCAAACTCTATTGGATTAACTGTGAATAATGATTAACTGAATAATATCTGATGTCTGTTTAACAACTTGTTATATTATGTTATAAGGAAATATTAGCTTATTTTGCAAGTTTTTTTTAGTGTTACAGATTTTTCTAAACAAAACATGTAATTTTGACCAAAGAGCTTCTGTTTAGGCCTTAATTGTTTTGAAAATGTGATTTCAGAGTTGACAGAAACTTTAAAGCAAAAACATTTTTTGTCTTACTCCATATACTACACTACACACTACTCCAAGACCATACACTACATTGCACCGCTGCATCATGCAGAGTTATTTCAATTGATGTGCATTAATTTGTTAATTTATGGTACATAAATAACATAGTAATCAAAATACTTACCCTTAAATCCCTTGTTCATTCACAACTGATGAAGATCCTCACATGTTGTCACTTTAGGAACATTCTAGTGAAGTGAAAGTATTCATCCGCAGTATAAGAGGCATTCCATTTACACACAAAGGGTGGGTTGATTCCAGTCAGAGGCATCTCAGAAATACTTCCTGGTGTGTGTGCCATTGCTTATTGTGTGGGAAAAGTTAACTAACTAATCTACAATACTAAAATTAAACAAGTGCAGTAACCACTGGGTCACTTGTAGAAAGTTGTGCCCATTTGTGACTCAGACTCAAACTCTTGTTCTTGGGTATCAGAGGAAAATAATAAGAAGTAAAATATAGCTGCAAGCAGCAATGAGGGGGCCAAGCAGGCAGATCAGCAGGCCAGATTTGCCATGTAACTCAAGGCCGTTGCATCAGACATATAGCATTAAGCTGTCACAGCAAGTTCAATGCCAAACAACCCAAGATTGGCTGAGTTACAAGTTCAAGTTTCACATCAAAACATAGCTGATTTTGTGGGGCTGAACCAGGGCTGAGTGTCGGCGCCCCCTCCCCCAGCCAGCCCACCGCCACAACCGCCTCTGCCCATCCCACCCTGCCCCACCCTTGCACGCACGCATTAGAATGAACTCGATAGAACTTGCTGTAATCAGTTTCACATCAAAAATAAAAGATCGACTGAGATATGATCACACTTGCTGTGATTTAAACATAGAGGTCAAAGATTGACGTTATAGGGTGTGTTGAACTCGGCTTGACCCAAGGATTCCAATGATACCTCATTTTGACATTCGGGTCAACGAGTCAAAAGTTCCGTCCGTGAACACACGTCCAAATTTGGCCTGTTGGTGGCGCTAGAGCGCTTGAGGTGCCGCCATGAAACTTGGTGAAATTAATTATTTGACTGTCCCGAATCAGTGTGCAAAATTGTATAACTTTTTACCAGACGGTTCTATGGGCTGCCATTGACTTCCATTGCAGAATAATGCACATCAGCGACTACTGGCCAAAATGCATTTTTGCCAATTACAGAGCCCCCTGGAGGTCAAAGGTCACCAAATTTCTTGAGTGTCCTCCCGATGGGGTCTGAGGTACATGTACTAAGTTTGGTTTTGATACATGAAAACGTTGCTGAGATATGAGCTCACTTCCTGTTTGACGGCTTCGCCGTAAATTTCGATAGGCTGTTACAGACCAATGCTTTTGTCAATTGTTCCAGAAAGCAATGCACTAATAAGGCATGGTCTGAAGATGGTCTCTGCCAATTTTGGTGAGGATCCGCTGAAATTTGTGACCTGCAAACAACTAAATATTGGATTTAATCAAAAACTCGTGTTTTTGATTAAATCCAATATGGCGGCCGAATCAATTGCGATGACATCACAAGTTGGCTTGGGTCGGCCTAAGGACCTCCAACAGTATTACCAGACACAACTAGTGCATTTTAATTCTAAGCACAACAGCAGCTACAGGCCAAAAGGCATGTTCCAAATGACGGCGCCCCCTAGAGGTCAAAGGTCACCATATTTTTTGAGCGTCCCCCTGATTGGGTCCTGAGTCCATGTACTTAGTTTGGTTATGATAGATGAATGGGTTGCTGAGATATGATCTCACTTCCTGTTTGGCGGCTTCGCCGCAAATTTCGATTGGATATTACGGGTGAACGGTTATAGTTCCGAAGACAAAACACGACAACTTTTTTGAGGCTTGGTCTGAAGATCATGTGTGTCAAGATTGGTGATGATTGGACAAAATTTGTGACCTGTGAAGTTTTAGTTTCACTTTCACTAAAATCCAATATGGCGGAAAATCCATCATGGCGGAAAATGACGTCATAGGGTGCGTTGAACTCGGCCTGGTCCAAGGATTTCAATGGTACCTCATTTTCAAGACAATGGTGCGGCTTCCTCACATATTAGTCTGCACAAAATCCCAAATACCTCACTTCCTGTTGGGCGTGGCTAATGCATTGTACATACGAAAGTCGTTCATCTTGGGAGATACAGACACCTACCAAATTTGGTGTGTGTAGCTGAAAGTATATGCCCACCACGGGATCAGTCATCTAAGGGGGCGTAAGGGGGCGCTAGTGAGTCTCTGGGCCATACCCGGGCCAAGCTTTTTTACCTAGCTGCTTTGTGTGACACCTGATGTGTGTGCCAAATTTCAAGACTTTTCGATTATGTTAACCACCTCAAAATATTTGCCAACAACGGGATCAGTCACCTAAGGGGGCGCTAGCGAGTCCCTTGTTACGCCGGGGTCAAGCTCTTGTACCCAACTGCGATGTGTGACACCTGACGTGTGTGTCAAATTTCAAGAGTTTTCGACCATGTTAACCACCTCAAAAACAGGAAAGCAAAAAAGTAGAATAACAATCATAATACTCGATAATAATAATAATAATCCTTACAAAAACAATAGGGCCTTGCGCCTCGGGCCAACAGGTCAAAAGTTACGTGTGTGAACGCACGTCCAACTTTGGCCTGTTGGTGGCGCTAGAGCCCTGAAGGTGCCAACATGAAACTTGGTGAAATTAATCATGGGACTGTCCCTAATCAGTGTGCCAAATTTCACAACTTTTCACCAGACGGTTCTATGGGCTGCCATTGACTTCAATGACAGAAGCGTAATAATAATAGGGAAGAAAACATAGAAACACAATGGGTGCCTTCGCAGCTTCGCTGCTTGGCCCCCAATTAACATGGCTGGGCTCTGGGATTACGTGCAAATTTTATTTTGTATTTGAATAGTTTTACCCATTTTTACCAAAGAATGGGGAGGCTGTTTTTTATTATTATTACTAGTTTTTCTACATCCTTTCATATCATATCATTTTTTTTATATTTAGGGCCCGAGCACCGACGGTGTCCCGGCCTCGCGCACCGAGAGGTGCGAAGCCCTATTGTTTTTGAAAGGATTATTATTAGGGCCCGAGTAATCAAGGCTAAAGGCCCTATTGTTTTTTGTAAGGATTATTATTAGGGCCCGAGCACCGTGGGCGCCAAGGCCCTATTGTTTTTGTAAGGATTATTATTATTATTATCGAGTATTATTATTGTTATTCTACTTTTTTGCTTTCCTGTTTTTGAGGTGGTTAACATGGTCGAAAACTCTTGAAATTTGACACACACGTCAGGTGTCACACATCGCAGTTGGGTAGAAGAGCTTGACCCGGCGTGGCCCAGGGACTCGCATAGCGCCTCTTAGGGTGACTGATCCCGTTGTTGGCAAATATTTTGAGGTGGTTAACATAATCTAAAAAAAAAGTCTTGAAATTTGGCACACACATCAGGTGTCACACAAAGCAGCTAGGTAAAAAAGCTTGGCCCGGGTATGGCCCAGAGAGACTCACTAGCTCCCCTTACACGCCCCTTAGATGACTGATCCCGTGGTGGGCATATACTTTCAGCTACACACACCAAATTTGGTAGGTGTCTGTATCTCCCAAGATGAACGACTTTCGAATGTACAATGCATTAGCCACGCCCAACAGGAAGTGAGGTATTTGGGATTTTGTGCAGACTAATATGTGAGGAAATATGTGATGAATCATGATGCCAAAAGAGGTTCTTCCCATGGGTGAAAACGCATGAAATTTGACACACACATTAAGTGATACAGTGAACAGACAGGGATACAAGCTTATAATCGGCGTTGCCCAGGAACTCCATAGCGCCCCCTTATGTCACTGTGACTTGTGGTTGGCATATAGTTTTAGATACACACACCAAAATTGGTGGGTGTATGTAACTCCCAAAAACAAACAACTTTTGTATTAACATGCCATTAGCCACGCCCACAGGAAGTGAGGTAATTGAGATTTTGTGCGTAGTGGACATGATCAATTTTAACATACTCCTCCTAGACGGTTGCTCCGATTCATGTCAAAGTTGGTATACATGACGCCGAGATGTTTCTGATTATAAATTGTGAAGCTTTTTTTTAAATGTTGTAATTTGACGAAATGGCGAATTTTTGATATGTTGTAATATGTCGTGATTTTAATATCTCACCACATAAACAGGAAATGTGTCATGAAGTCACAGTGCATTGAATGAATGGTCTGAAACTTCTCAGGTTACTAGATATTATGATTATGATGATATTCAGACACCCAATGGGCCTGCCTGGCATAGCACCACCACCTGGCCAAGTAGGAAATGTGCCAGAAATGGACAATGCCTTAAGTGATTGATCTGAAACTTTATAAAATATTGGATATCATTATTGTGATGATATTCACACATATAATTCACATGCCTAGCATAGCGCCACCATCTGGCCAAACAGGAAATATGCCAGAAATGCTCTATGCTTTGAATGAATGGTCTGAAACTTCTCAGGTTAATAGATATTATAATTATGATGATATCCAGAGACCCTATGGGCCTGCCTGGCATAGCGCCACCACCTGGCCAAGCAGGAAAATGTACCAGAAATTGGTAATGCCTTTATTGGTTGATCTGAAACTTTACAAAACATTGGACATCATTATTGTGGTGATATTCACATGTGTAATTTTCATGCCTAACATAGCGCCACCATCTGGCCAACCAAAAAGTGTATCAGAAATGTTCTTTGCTTAAAATGAATAATCTAACATTTCTCAGGTTAATTTATATTATGATTATGATGACACACAATGGGCCTGCCTTGCATTGCGCCCCCACCTGGCCAAGCAAGTAAATGTGCCAGAAAATAACATGCAAAAACAAATAGCACACACATAAAATATGTACATTTTACAAATGCACCACGTCGGTGCTTTGTTGGATCCTGAAATGTCACGGGTTGCGGCCCGCAGGTGCTCGGGCCCGCCATTGCATATATTTCAAATTTAATTTTACCTATGTTTAATCTAAGTTATTTCAGGCATTTCTGACAGACTTTAAAAATTTTTCATGTCTGGTATTCTCCTGTTCAATCCCATCTTTTTCTGCATTCGCGCTTCTCTCCGAGAGTGAGGTATCTAGACTTCTGACATGTAGCCGTCCTACTACATGCTCGTTGGACCCTATACCTACTAGCCTACTTCAGTCCATAAGCCCGACCATCACACCAGCTATCAAACATGTTATCAATGCTTCACTAACATCTGGCACGTTTCCAACAGCATTCAAAACAGCCCGGGTAACACCGCTACTTAAGAAAACTTCTCTCAACCCTGCCCAAGTTGAGAACTACCATCCTGTCTCACTCCTACCTTTCCTATCCAAAGGTATCGAACGAGCAGTCTCCAAACAGGTCTCTGAATTCCTTTCACAGACCAACCTTCTTGATACAAACCAATCTGGGTTCAAGAGTGACAACTCAACCGAAACAGCTCTGCTGTCTGTAACAGAAGCCTTAAAGGAGGCCAGGGCGAACGCATGGTCATCATTACTCATTCTGCTTGACTTATCGGCTGCCTTTGACTTGGTTAATCACTGCATCCTTCTCTCTATACTCTCAAACATGGACATCTCTGACTCTGCTCTCTCCTGGTTTGAATCTTACCTCAAAGGACGCTCATAGATTGCATAAACTGTGAGGGACATATCTACAAGGATGAAGGCACACCACCTCCAGCTAAACCTCTCAAAAACTGAACTGCTGGTCCTCCCAGCTAAACCTACTATACATCATCACATCAACACCAAAATTGACTCCCTGTCTATTGCACCTACCAGGGTTGCAAGAAATTTAAGAATCATGCTCAACAACCAACTAACCTTCTCCGATCATGTTGCCTCGGTCTTACCTTTCGCACTCTACAATATGTGGAAAATCAGGACTTATCTGACTCAACTCCTGGTACAGACCATAGTCATCTCACGACTTGACTACTGTAACACCCTCCTGACAGGTCTCCCAGCCTGCACAGTGAAACCACTTCAGATGATCCAGAACTCAGCGGCACACCTGGTCTACAACCAACCCAAAAGGGCACATTACCCCGCTGCTCATCCAGCTACATTGGCTACCTATGGCCGCCCGCATCAAATTCAAGTCTCCAACGCTTGCCTACAAAGTAGTCTCCGGTTCTACTCCCACCTACTTGAATGCCCTCATACAGGCATATGCTACCCTCTGACCGATGCGCTCCTCAGACGAACGACGTCTAGCTCTGCCACCGGGACGCTCAGGCCAGAGGCGATTGCTCTAAGACTACAGGGAAGCTCAGCCTCCTCTAAAATATCACAGAAAATCGCATCAAATAACACTATTACATTAGCTTCTAGCCTACTAGGGTTGCTAGGTTACGGGGACGCTGGCGAGACACGCCGCTCCGTCTGGCATCATGTTTTTGTTTGTTTTTATGTAATGTTCGTAATTTTATGTAATGTTCTGTTATTTTTTTGTATTTGTTTGTCAAGTTAAATGTTTTCACCTTTTATTTACGTTACTTTTCGATAGTTTTGTGTTATTCTTGGTCCTTTTTTTTTTCTGGCTGATAACTAACGGTAACGTTAGTTTCTATTCGACTGGGCTGATGAGCTTGCCTTGACTAGAAGCTAGCCGTCCCTCTTCCATCTGACACTGCACATCCTCTGTCTGGACTCGTCTGGACGGAAAGATTGCTCAGGGCAATGGGCCTACTCTGCGAGAGATCTGCAGCAGCCACGACCACCGAAGCTGCGGCTGACCTGCGAGCTGCCATAACGCTAACATTAACGTGATAGCCTCTGACGCTGGGTGCCTGCAGTCTGGATTGAGTGCTGACGGGGAGCTCTGATGGCGACGCCGGGAGAAGCAACAAACGCCTTTGCTAAAGCCACCGAGCTGCTGATCAGCAGGAAGATCGCCCATCATGACTTCAGACTGTTGTTCTTCCGGTGCTCTGCTCTCCAGACTGCCAGTAGTGCTAAATCTGAGTTGGTCAGTGAAAGATCTTTGTTGGTCTTGCATTGGCAGTTTCACGCGGGTCATCATTGCCCTTGGACTTTTTCAGCCGGTTGGAAATTGGACTAATTTTAACATGATTATTATTATTTTATTTATTTATTTTCAATTTTCTGTGTTGTCTGTCTTGTATGTCTGTGTTGTATGTCTTGTATGTCTGTTGTCTTGTGTCACGGGAACGCTGGCGACTACGCCGCTCCGTCCGGCATCTTTTGTGTTTGTTATTTTTAAAAAAATGTTTTTGTCATCTGGTGTCAACGCTGGCGACTACGCCGCTCCGTCTGGCATTTTTTGTCTTATTGTCTTTTGTTTTTTGTCAATGTATTGTATGTAGAGTGCTTTGGGTTGCACTTTGTGCATGTTAAATGCGCTATATTAAATAAAACTGACTTGACTTGACTACTATTCCAACTAGAACATGCTGAAAACATGTTCATCTTCATGGCTAGCTTGTTCAGCAATAAGGTTTTGCCGGTCATTTATTGTGATTTCGCACCCGTAATACATTGCTGTGACGACACGATCCATCAAAAAAACATGCAAAAAACCCATAGACGCTCGGCTTCACTGGACTTTCAATGGCACTACAGAGTGGGCTGATCTCAGTGCAGAAAAGCTACACGTTTATTGGACAAGCGCCACAAAATCGTAATTTCCAGGGAAGCCCGGCGTCTCTGGGAGTGAATGGGACAGTGGGATGGCCTGGACGCCGAGCTTCTGTATGATGATTGGAGGAACTGTCATAGAGGCCGGACTCTTTTTGATTGACAGCATATGTCGCGATCTGACAGGAAGTGGTTCAAGTTCAAGGCAGGGATGTGTTAACGTTAGTGTTGGCAGGTGAAGTCGAGAGATAAGGCAAGTTGCAGCTCAAATTCGCATAATTTGGGAGCAATACAGTCGGTTTCTATTTGTCTTTGTAAATAGCATACTGTAAATAAAACCGTAAGGTGGAGTTACAGAGTTTGTGACTTGCTTTTGTTGCAGTTGTGTATTTAGGCTAAGTTAGGTAGCGCGGTGTAACCATGTAGGCTACATTATGCCATGTCTGCCATGCCTACTGTTTGGGATAATTTTTGCCTTCAAAGAACAATATAGCACCTTAATAATATTAATTTAATAATTTACCATTTTTATCAGAGCTTCCCCTGTCCCAAAGCAATCGCCACTGGCTCAGGCCTATCCAAAGTTTTCTCATCTGTTGTTCCTTGTTGGTGGAACGCATTACCAGTTCCTTCTAGAGCAGGGACATCCCTCTCCATCTTCAAAAAATGCCTGAAGACCCAGCTCTTCAGAGAGTATCTTCTCTCGTAGCACTACTTACAACTGGCTTTGCTAATTCTACCACTCTAGCCTGACACCTGACTGTATAAAAACAGCACTCACTCATGCACTTGTTCTTATTGTACTCTACCTTTAAACTGTTTTAAATTGTTCTAGAATTGCTGGGAGAATTGTTTCAAAAAGCTTTAAACTGTCTACCATGTTGAAAGCCGCTTTGGTTAAAAATGCGTCAGCCAAATGTAATGTAGTGTGCATTGCAATTGTAATCCAGGCCTTTATGTTGTCATTTATGCCCTTTATGGGGCAGCCGTGGCCCACTGGTTAGCACTCTGGACTTGTAACCGGAGGGTTGCCGGTTCGAGCCCCGACCTGTGGGCCGCGGCTGAAGTGCCCTTGAGCAAGGCACCTAAGCCCTCACTGCTCCCCGAGCGCCGACGTTGTAGCAGGCAGCTCACTGCGCCGGGATTAGTGTGTGCTTCACCTCACTGTGTGTTCACTGTGTGCTGTTTGTGTTTCACTAATTCACCGATTGGGTTAAATGCAGAGACCAAATTTCCCTCACGGGATCAAAAAAGTATATATACTATACTATGTTGTGCCAATATCTGCCAGTTCATCTTGTATCAAACCAAGCCTATTCATGTAGAAAGCACATCTACTTGAATGCGCATTGCATCCCGGTGTCGAGCAGCATGTTGTTGAAGTCGAGATTTGCTGAATGTTTACCAGAGTTAAATGAGACTTCTTATCATTGTTTTGTATCTTTGTGTACAATCACAACATTGGCATGACATTGTTTAGATAACAAGGCATTTATTTACACCATCATTTTTTACGCTGTAGGTGGGTGGTTATGTAGGGGAGAGAGATCACTTCAGTGGTATAGCAAGGCAATATAACACATGATATTGTATAACATGGAGAATAGAAATACATTATAAATAAAAGGGTGTATTTGCAGGGTCAGCTGCAGAGTATTTATCAGAGGACTTTCCCTATCCAAGCTTTCTCTCAAAAATCTTCCCGTTTAGCTTTGTATATTAAGACAAAAGTCTTACTTACAAATTCTCAAATTTGGTGTTATTTGATAATTGACTTGAATCCTTCTGTTATTGCATTTAAGCATACTAAAATGATCAAAGTAGATGCACCTAATTTTCTAAAATGAAAGTTATTGGCATCTGCAACCCCTCTGCTGCTTACCAAACTTGCCACTTACTTGTGGCAAAACTCTGATGGGCTTTGTCTTTACAAAAGTTAGTCAAGTTTGTTCCAGTCTGTCGTGTCTTTATGTAAGCAAAATAGGCACATATGGCGTTAGAGGTCTCGTTATTTCAGGAACCTGCTTGTCGTCAGTTCCATTCTAATGCATCTGAATTCTGCATAAAATATAGAGAACAAGACCTTGGTGTCTTAAATTGTAAATACGGGCATGATTCAAAAGCAAAACTAAACAACAGCTTTGTTTTGACATCTCAAATAAAAATCAGGTTTATTCTGAACGATCAAATTGCTGAGTAGAGTGATTTGCACTATTTATCTATAGAAAAGATCTATGCACTATGCATTTTCGCATTGCTATAAGCTTGTCAACGTCACAGCCGAGTTAGTTTAAGTAAACAACAGATTGCTTGCATGATTTCCAATGATGTAATGCATCTTCTAATATTCTATGGTCATGACGCTCATTCATTTTTGTATACAGTGTGTGTAGTCCCAAGAGGACTGAGCTGAAAACAATAGACTGTGGAGCTAGGCTGGTAAATCCATGGACTGTGAGTTTTCACAGGGCAGGACATCAGTCTTTCTCCCACATCAATTAAATTACTCATATTAAGTAATTATTTAGTAGTTAATTATGTAATTATGTCTTGCCATTTTATGTAACAGAGCTATTTTAGTATTTTGCCATGAACTAGCCTATTTGACTTACTAAGCATGAAAAGCAGGCTCAACAACTATATGACTCGCTGCCTAGACATGACTGCACCAGATAACGCAGACTCTTGGATCATGGCCAAGACGTGTGTCTAACACAGACAGTGTGGCTGCTATATGCTATAACCTCAACGTGTATGTCAAATAAATATCTAGATCTCCATCTGTCCCCTGTACACAGCCATCTTGAAGCTGAAGTTAAAGGAACTCATGTTAATGTGAGGTATTACATAATAAACTAAACTTCCCTGCTGTAGCCTACACCTCTATGAAGAACCAGCCTGGCAACTTTGCTCTACCCCGACCCAAGGAATCACAGCAATTGTGCAATAACCTACTATTTATATGAAGATGTGTAATATTACCTTGTCAGTCAACATAATTCTTTGGAGATTATCTTTGCTGGTTTATGAAGAAATCCACATATAGGCCTACCGTGTCTAGGGGGAAGGTTGCAAACCATGAATGGTATTTATGAGAGTGAAGTATCTAGACTCCTGACATGCAGCCGTCCTACCACATGCTCGCTGGACCCTATACCTACGAGCCTACTTCAGTCCATCAGCCCGACCATCGCTCCAGCTATCACACATGTGATCAATGCCTCGCTAACCTCCGGGCACATTTCCAACAGCGTTCAAAATGGCCCGGGTAACACCGCTACTTAAGAAAGCTTCTCTCAACCCTGCTCAAGTCGAGAACTACCGCCCTGTCTCACTCCTGCCTTTCCTATCCAAAGGCATTGAACGAGCAGTCTCCAAACAGGTCTCTGACTTCCTTTCACAGAACAACCTTCTGGATCCAAATCAGTCTGGGTTCAAAAGCGGCCACTCTACCGAAACGGCTCTGTTGTCTGTAACAGAAGCCTTAAAAGAAGCCAGGGCGACCGCTCGCTTATCAGTACTCATTCCGCTTGACTTATCGGCTGCCTTTGACACGGTTAATCACCGCATCCTTCTCTCTATACTTCGCTAACATGGGAATCTCGGTTCTGCTCTCTCCTGGTTTGAATCCTACCTCACAGGATGCTCGTTTAACATTATCATGGCTTGGTCAGCTATCTGCACCTCACCATCTCACCACAGGGGTCCCCAGGGCTCAGTGCTGGGCCCCCTTCTCTTTGCTATCTACACCACCTCCTTGGGACAGATTATCCGTTAGCATGGCTTCTCATACCACTGCTATGCAGGCGACACACAGCTCTATCTGTCCTTTCCACCTGATGACCCCTTGGTTTCAGCACGGATCTCGGATTGCCTCTCAGACATAGCTACATGGATGAAGGCACACCACCTCCAGCTGAACCTCTCAAAGACTGAACTACTGGTCCTCCCAGCTAAACCTACCATACATCACGACATCAACATCAAATTGGACTCCCTGTCTGTTTCACCTACCAGGACTGCAAAAATCTAGGAGTTGTTCTCGACAACCAACTAAACTTCTCAGATCATGTTGCCTCAGTCGCCCGGTCATGCCGTTCGCACTCTACAACATCACGGAAAATCAGGACTTACTTGACTCAAGATGCTACCCAACTTCTGGTTCAGGCAATAGTCATCTCACGACTTCGACTACTGCAATGCCCTCCTGACAGGTCTCCCAGCCTGCGAGTGAAACCACTTCAGATGATCCAGAACACTGCGGGCGGGCCTGGTCTACAACCAACCCAAAAGGCCGCGTTACCCGCTGCTCATCCAGCTACACTGGCTACCTATGGCGGCCCGCATCAAATTCAAGGCTCTAGCGCTTGCCTACAAAGTAGTCTCGGTTCTGCTCCCACCTACTTGAATGCCCTCATACAGACATACGCTACCTCCAGACGCTGCGGCTCCTCAGGCGAGCGGCGTCTAGCTCTACCACCCGGTGCGCTCAAGCCAATCCAAACTTTTCTCATCTGTTGTTCCTCGTTGGTGGAACACACTGCCAGCTCCTACAAGGGCAGAGACATCCTTCTCCATTTTCAGAAAACTCCTGAAGACCCAGCTCTTTAGAGAACATCTCCTCTCATAGCAACACTTACAACAAGTCTTACTGATCCTAGCGTCTCAAACTGACAAGTAACTGTTAAAAACAGCACTCACTGATGCACTTATTCTTACTGTACTCTAATGTTTTTAAATTGTCCTAAAATTGTTGAGAACTGCTCTAAAACTTAAACTGTTTACTATGTTGTTAGTCACTTTGGCTAAAAAGCGTCAGCCAAATGTAATGTAATGTAATGTAATGTAATGTAATGTAATGTAATTTATGACAGTATAGCAAAAAATCCTAAAACGTCATTGGATTGCTTTCACATAACTAACAATATTCACTATAGTTTCAATGTCTAGGCTTACATTTTAACCATTTTAGAGCCATTTAAAATGACATTTCATGAAAGGGGAAAAGTGAAGACTACATGTGTACTAGTCATAGCATTAATGTAGACCATCATTATACACTGATCAGCCATACATAATGACCACTAACAGGTGAGGTAAACAGCACCTGTCAGTGGCATGCACACCCCATGCACACAGGCAAATCAATCAACCCATTCCATAACCACTCATTTCATGTATAGCGCCACCTAGTTAAAAACAAAAAAGTAAAAATGAGGTGTTTTAATCACAATATCTCTGGCTGACATGGTCAAAACTGCACAAAATTGAAAGTGTAGGATCATTATGACACCCTCCGAAAGTTTCATGGACTTTCATTCATGGGGGGCCATACAATAAATTAATTTATGTGTACATTTAGTGACCGTACACCAACAGAGTTTTCTGTGAATATCTTGAGAACCGTAGGGCCTAGGATGACCAATTTTTTGCATATGTTTGCCTCCAGGGGTCATGTTAACCCATTCCATATGCACACATGTGCATAAACAGATACACACGCACACACATACATTCACAGTAATCATACATATGACACATACTCACACAGTAGACATACTCACACAGACACACACATAAGCACATGCACGCACACACACCCACCCACCCACACATAAACATAAACATGTACACGCACAAATGCACACAATTCAAGAATTTCTCAGAATTATGAACAGGCAAGATGGGGGTGGGGTTGCATAAAATGTATTTTACATGTGAAATCTATGAACTAATCATGTTTTGGTACTTGTTGTCTAGCAGATACCAGTGAGAATTGAGTGTGCATAATGCAATTCAGTGAGACAGTTAGAATCATATATGCCTTTTAGTTAGTATTTTGTACTGCTCTGCGGTACGTCTAGTTTTTAATATTTTACTAACTTTTACATGCATAATTTTCACTCACTGCTTTGGCCATCTCCCAGGTGAATTGCTAGATTGTTAACAGTGGAGGGAACATAGGCTAAGAAAAGAGAGCAATTGTGATGTAGAAATATACCCATGCTCCACCAAGACCATTTACTTTTTATGGCTGTTAGAAGGGAACTGTTCAATTAGAAAAACCTGTACATCCCCAAGTCATAAACAGTTTCCTGCGGCATGACCCCTTCAAAGTTTGAATTTTTCAAGAAAACCTGATGTGTTTTCGTTACTGCATCTGGATGGACCAGGGGCATACAGGATTGTGTAATCATCATCGTAGAACATCTGAAGTCACATGGAGGGGATGAGAGATGGAGGTCAGTGGCACAACTGGCTACAGCAATCGTACCACATGCGGGTCCATGTGCCCATGGGGACCCGAGTTTGAGTCCGACCTGGGTCATTTCCCAAGTAAACACACCACCCCATCTCTCTCTCCCACTCGTTTTCTGTCTGCCTCTTCACTGTCCTGTCATAATGAAGGCAAAAAGCCCCAAAAATATACTTTTAAAACAAGAAAGAAAACCGATGACCCCAGTACTGTGGGACCTATTTCATAAGGATGGTCCACTGTTTTTGACGAAACAATAAATAATGCTGCATAATGTTTTGTATACAGAGTGTAGCTTCTGTCATTTAGGATTTTAGAAATTAAAATGCATCCATAACCTGAACAGACACGCAGCTGTATACTGGACAAGATGTGTTTCTCATAGGGCTGTCAAAATAACGGATTAATTTCAATTAATTAATTTGAGAAAAAATAACTGATTAAAAAAATTTGTGCAGATTAATCGATTCCGTATGATCTTTGACCCCGAGCCGTTCTAGTCAGTAAAAATTAGACTGTAAAATGAAGGAGAGAAGAAAACGTGCTGCCTGGATCATTGATTGGAACATTTACTTTTTAAAAACGGCCTGATGGTCTTCATAAAAAATAAAGTGTTGAAAATAAAGTCCTCTGCAATGTCTGCAGCAAGGAATTTGCATATCACCGGAGTTCATCAACTCTATAGTCGCACATTAATGCAAAGAAATAAGTGTTGACATTGAGGGGAGTGTTAATTTATTTTCATTGTGTCCCCTAGGTTATATCTGTGGCCTGAAATGCCTTGTATGTGAAAAAAAAAACTTCTTCCCGAAGCACTTTTGAATTTATTTCCTCAGCATATTAGGTCATATCATAGATTATTATGGCAATTATTTGAACAGTGAAAATAATAATAAAAGAGTTTTTGAACTTTAATGTCACTAATGCTGATTATTCAATGATTCATTTGAATTTAAATATTTAAAATACTTTCACAGCAAAAAATATATATGCGATTAATTTAGATGAATTAATCACAGAGTATGTAATTAATTAGATTATTTTTTAATCGATTGACCACCCTAGTTTCTCAAGATAATGAGTTAGCTACTTGTTGACATGCTCTTCCAAAGATTTAGGTAAACAAACAGTTTAAGTCAGCCTGATCACCACTCTTGAAAAGAGGATGCGCAGTGGCTGCCCTTTTTATATTATTTACATATTTATTAATACATTGAACAATTGCCATATTTTGCATTATAACCATATCCTGTACATAGTAGTAACTTTTATTTAGTATTTAGTGTAGCTGATCCTGGTAAGTGTATCAACTATTCTAACAGAATGTTGGCTCAATAGCAGTGCTTTAATGACACTATGTGGAATTATGTAGGATTCAAGTTGTCTTGAGTGCAGCCACAGTCCTATCTTGCATTGTATTAAATACAGTGCCACAGGTGGTACAAATTACAGGAGAGCCGGCCCAGCGCTAGCTGGTTTGCATGCTAACTTCAGTGGATATCTGGACAACACTGAGCATTGGTGTTTTTGACAGTATGTCAAAACTGTTGTTTCGTCACATTTCTAGGTATGAATGTTAAACTAGAAAATCCACCCAGCACATTGATAAGGTCTTCATTAAGTGTTCCCAGAGGTGTCAGTGACACTGTAACTGCCCCAGTTACCCAGTTCCTGAGTTGACAGCCGACCCTGACCCCAACCCTGACACATTGTACACATCTGGAAAAGAGAGTAAAGAGATCCCATTAAACTGGCAAAAAAATGCTGCTTTCAATCCAGACTGTAACACTAAACTATGCTCATGACCAGTGGTGGGTAGTAACGCGTTACAAGTAACGCAAATGAGTAAAAAAGTACTTTTTTCGGGTAACGAATACTTTCCACGTTCCTTTTTTAAGGCTGTAATTTTACTCTTACTCGAGTAAATATTTGAACTACAATTGTACTCTTTACTCAATTACATTTCCCATTGGGCCTTCATTAAAATGAGTATTTCGATAGAAGTAGGCTACACATATCTTCGTTGACTGGAATACAAGCATACAGTTAGCGACCCTCCCTAGGTTGCAACATTGTTGCGATTACACAGCAGAGTAGACGAGTCGGCTGTTACGTTGGTACTGAGGACTAGAAACGCCATGGATGCAGAGATGAACGCTAGTAGCCTACTACCAAAAGCAGCCCCCACTCCCATGGTCAACGTCTGGCCACATCTGCAACACTGTTCCGCCCCCATGCGAAGGAAGGGGAGACAACCGTATAATGAAAGGAATGTGTCAGCCTAAGCATAACAATATCAGCCTTCAAAATGTTGAGGTAAATCATCATTATTTTCTATCAGTGGTTCTCGTAGTGCTAATTAGCGAAGCTAGTCCTAGCTGTAGCAGCTATTCGACTGAAACAAAGGCTATTTCTTGACATAACTCAGGGGTCTCCAAAAACGGTGCCCGCGAGCACCATGTAGCCTGCGGGATGCCTTTACGGAGCCCACAGCGCACTTTCTAAAAAAAGCCAACAAGTAAGCCTGCAGATCACGGCTCTAAAAAACATCCTCCATTGTGGATTTTTAAATAGATATTTAATTGTAGACCATACATCTGTAATATTGGCTATATTAGCTTGCTCATCTGGTGTAGCCAATGCAAGCATATCTCTGCAAAAGTTCTGTTGCTATTCCGTGTCCATACGGTTCATGCATGATTGTTCAAGGACTGAAAAACAATTGCTTTAGGTCACGGGCCCTTTCTCCTCCGTAGCCTACTGGTGTAGCAATAGTGTTGAAAATCTTGTGGCGTGCATACCAATAGGACCGTCAGATCATGGAGAGATTTCAGATGTGCAATAAGGCGTCTTCATAAGTTAGTCTGGTGTTGGTGATTGCTATTGAATGTCACAACCGAATTGTTCAATGAAATCAGAACTTAAACAACCTCTGAATTATGAATGGTGGGCATGCTATTTGTAATCTACATTATTAATTGCATTAAAGATGGCTTTTTTCGTTTAAAAAATTCGATCAGATTCCTCATGGAAACTTTGAATTGAACTAACTGAACAAAAACGGTCAGTGTTGCATATTGATATTGATGTATTGAAGAATCAGATGAAAATACAGTTGCTTAATATATAAAGGCTCATAGGCCTACATAATATTGATAACTTAAATGTAAAAATCACATAGGTCTATTATTTAGGAGGATCACCCTCGCAAAAAAGGAGTGAGGGTCTGTTTGTTTCAAATGAGTAGCCCTATGATTTTGGATTCTTCAGGTAGCCCTCAATCCCAAAAAGGTTGGAGACCCTGGTATAACTAGTAGAATGTATGCTTCAGGAAGGGTTGACAACACAATGTAACTTGCTGATTATATGCAGCAATTATTGTATGGTATTTTGTAGATTGCTTAACCAAAATTTAATAGTTGGTAACTTGTTCCAGCTATCATCTCCCTCTACCATTCTCTCTCTCTCTCTCTCTCTCTCCCTCCTTTGGTAGTTGTGTTTCAATTTGATTCCTTGAAATGCGCCACTGACTATCAAAATACAGATGCGCTGTTTGAAGTTGCAGTGCTTGCTTCTAAAGGGAATGACAGGTGTCATGACAGGTGCCATTCAGGCGCCTGACGTTTGATAACAAAACCACCCCGAGTGTGTACTGGACAAACCCCTAAATGTATTTAAGCTATCCGCAAGTGACCATGTGTTTTAGATCACCAAAATAGGGCCTGTTATGTCTTTTTCACTGATCCAAGCACATCAATACAAAAATGAAAAGTAACTTGTAATTTGAGTAGTTTCATAACGAAGTACTTTTTTACTTTTACTCGAGTAGGTTTGTCCAATTGGAATATTTACTTTTACTCAAGTAGATTTTGAAGGAAGTAAATGTACTTGTACTTGAGTATAGATTTTCAGTACTCTACCCACCACTGCTCATGACAAATGGCTTGAGATTGATACACAATTAGGAGAATTATCTATGTTCTTGAAGGCATTAGAACTCAACTAAACAACAAAAACTATTAACTCACTTCTCCTTTGGATCCTTCTGAAGAAATCCAATATGGTCGAGGATGTCCCAGCAGTTGTACTCTATTGAATAAAGCATTAAAGAAGGGGTTCAATTTCAGGGGGTCAGAGTGAAATGACTTCAGGAATCATAATGTGCATTTGTGTCAGATCCTCTTCATGTCAAATCACTTTGCTATTACACTACAATACATTATGTTGTTTCAAAGCTAATTTTAATTTTACAACTACATTTTCCACCAGAACCATTTCAGCACATTCTTGGCTGTGTGCTTAAATGTGTAGTTTTTTTTTACTTTAACATAACGTTTCCAAAATCATTTTGATGGCACATAACCTCATAACATGACGAACGGTACTTCTGCCATTGTCTGATAGGCCCTCAATCACCCTTACGAAATTGAAATGGAAAAGCTGCTAACAGGAATTTGGAGATCTTTTTCTACAGACTGCTGTTTGTGAATTCCCTCCATATTTTATCATACGAATATGTTCATACTTTGTTGCAAAAGAACACAATTTTTTTTTAATTGTGCTTTAACTGTAAGGGGACCCCGAGAGCCAATCTTCTTTAGTGCTGCTTTAAGCAGGCCTAAAGACCAAGGGAACTTTATCAGGATGCATGAAATAACCGGCCTTTAAAATAAGAATCTGCCTGCCTCTATGGGAATTTAACATAGGGGTGTGCTTACTTATGCCCCCTGTATTTTAAGGAGAACTTTTATTTATTTACGATACATTATTCATTCACAAAGAAAATTGTTGTCCTTAACGGTTGGATTTTAATTAAGGTATTAAGATAAATTTCCTAAAGATGGCTTTTTATTCCTCTTTTTAGTCAACTTTAGCATGAGTGTTTTAACTTATGCACAGCACTGTATTATTGAATACCCACCCTTGTGCCACCTGAGTCAGAGCTTGGGACTCTCCATCTTCCTGTTAAGGCCTCCCTTATCTGTATAGGAAAAAGATTAACGTCGGACTGTATTTGTATACCAACTACATACACAAATCCTCTGTGCAAGTTAAAATAATTAAAAAAAACTTATTGTAAAACATATAATAAATCTCCAGTAAAAATTTTTACCTTGCTGTCCAACAGCGTTCCAAAGACCAAAATGAAAAAACCCTTCAAAATAAAACAGCATTGTTAAAATGAATATTAACTATTGTTTAGTAGTATATTATGAACATTATATTAATTTAAATGGTGCTACATAATCTGTTAGTTACGAGTCGATCATGAAACTATTACATTCATGATTTACAAAATCAATGAATTAAACAATGTGCTTTATCAATTATGCTGCAGAATATCCCACAGGACAGCTATTATTGGTTAAGATAGTGTTAAAATAATTTAGATAATAAAAATCATATTCTGAAATGGTACCTGTAATGAATTTAAAACGGCAAAAACAACATGGAGTCCTATAGCTTCAGGCGCAGCCATGATGCCTATGCCAAATCCCCAGGTAAGGCCGAAGAGGGGGGTTAAGATGGTGACACATCTTGCAAGGACCACTAGGGTATGTCTGTCATTATTCTGTGTTGTGTTTCCAACACCCCTTTTCAACATTTTGAAGAGGACAACAATCATCACTAGAAGGTTAATGGCCACAATGGTCAATGCTGGAATCACAAAAGCCAGAAGTGCTTTAGTCTTATTCCAGTTGAGCCAGCAGATTTGGTTCTCTCGGATGTAACCTCCACCTCCGGCAGTTGCTGCTACAGTTACCACAGCGATTATGAGGGGGGCACCATAGCCAAGGCTGAATGCAATTGCCAACATTGTTGACCTCGACATCTGTGAGAGAACCATGACAGTGCGATAAAACAGCAGAAGAGCAGACACCAACATCCAGAAGAACATCGCTAGGTAAAAGAAATGGATGAAAAAGGTTGCTGCTGTACATGGTCTTTCAGCTACTGATTGAGAGTCTGAGATATCTGCTCCTATAATGAACCAGATATCAGCAATCAGAAGTGACACAGCAACATTCACTACACAGACATGCCGCATGTAAGATGTGTCATTTCTGGTCATGCTCTTCCATATGACTCCTTCAATGATAAGACATATGATCAAGCTGGCAAGGGATATACCCACACCAATGTATGTGATGAAATCCAGCAACGATTTTATGCCAGGAGGAATAGACGGTGACATTAGAATTGAGAAGGAAGTTGTGTGGTTGCATTCACAAGTGACAGTGTTATTCACAAATGAAGTGAGTTCACATCCAAATGAATCCCAAAATCCATCAAAAAGCTCAAAGTTCCAAAAGACACACTGAGGATTTCCTAGTGTTTCATTTATGAGGTCAAAGCTTAGCGAGATGTTGCTGATGGTGTCATTTACTTGCAACAGAACCACAACTGCATTGATGGAGTTGGATAAACTGCTATCATTGTCACTACTATTTCTGGCTGGTAGGACATTATTTAGGGTAGAGAATGTAATGGTTGTAATTGTAATGTTCCCCTCCTCTGGTATGAAGATTGCAGCAGACGAATTTGTTCCTAGTGTGTCACTGTATGAGCTGTTGACAAAGGTTTGGCGTAGCTGGATGATGTCTGTTCCTGTTTCAAAAGATGTGTCCCTTTGCAGGGATCCCACAATAACTTCAATTGATCCCAGGAATAATGCACTAACATTCCTTGTTTCATTATTTACAACTTTCCAGGTACTGAAGGTAGAATTGGACACAATGATGCTTGAGATGTTGATGAAACCCTGGGAAATAACATAAAAATCATTGGTTACCGAGGCAGAGCTCGGGTGTTTGTTTAGAAGCTGACCACTTATGCCTTTCACCCATATAACGAAAGGCGAGTTTACTTATGAAGTCAATATAATCATCATGTTCTTGATGGCTAAATTAGGTATGCTTAATTAAACAAGCCAGTAATCCGTTTTCGTTTCCTCAGACTAACTTCACCAGGCTACAGCGGTTTAACGTAGGCCTAGGAGGCTACAATAAATTTGAAAAACTTTACTCTGGTCAAAAAGGCTTGACATTTTTTCTCACAATGTCAAAGTTGCAGAATATCATTTGACAACACAAATTATCTCAATTCTGTTCATAGCCTAGTTGTTTCCCCCCAAAACATGCATGTGAACTACTGTTTTTATTACTTAGCAATATGCTTAGACCTTATGGGTCGGATGCATAGTCATTTAGTTCATGTCTGCTTTCCGAGAACCCTATATTTCCCATGGTCATTAAGTTGCGACCCATTTTTTTAGTGTTCAAACCAACTGATACGGTAAGCTGCTTGGTAAGACGTGCAAAGTGCCTGTATTAATTTTGTTGAGAACATGCATTTTAAATGGGCTATTGTTTTTTTTTTTAACCACAAGCTCCATGAGCCACCCTGGGGCACTTTTCTAGAAAGCATCGCTGGCTAACTTGCGTCACAACCTTGATAGTTCACTTCATCGTTCTTGGATTTGTTGTTTCTAGAAAGGGTAGTTTGAACTCTCAATCGCAAACAAAGACGGAAAGTAAGGTGGTTTGAACTACTGCCCCTGGGGGTCGTTTCTAAAAAAGTTAGCAACAACGTTGCTCAACCACCGTGGTACGATGCAACTTGCGACCAAACAACGACATTGTCACACCTGTTTCCAGAAAACATTGTACCTGTGTCGCAATTCGCTACCTCCGACGTTCGAACACCGTAGTTCCAACAACGTTGTTGATGATGCAGCAATACATATCATTGGTGGAAACAATAGCAATGTGTAATACCCCACCCCGTAGAAATTTTCTGTCACGGCCTATGTCAACATTTTTATAATTTAAACCGAGTGATTAATGCTGGCATTGTCATTGCCATAAGCAAAAACCTAAACCTATTGCAAGCATACAAAACCGACCAATATGAGTCATTATTTGTGTTAAATATCTGTTGGAAAAAATATATAGCCTGGACAATTTCTGGGTATCGCAATTTTTTTCAACTGTCTCGTGGCTTAATTGCAGCGTGTCAGTGCACTGCACGCTCGGCCGGAGTTCACGTCCTATCTCTTCTTTTCACCTCTGAATAAGAGTAGGCCTACGAGACACAACAATAGGTTTTGACCATACATATTTATTTACTCTACATCGAGAGACCAATAGGTACAAGACATCAGTAAGAGTAAGTCTCTTAATCAAAATTAAAGGAATTATCCGGAGTAAAATGCACTTTAGATCAATTTACTGATGATTGGGAGTACATACGTTGAGTTGACATCAAAATCATGTCATTCGGATGTGTTTTGAGAAAGTTCGATTTTACCGTTTTTAGTCAAAACTCGTTAGCCTGGAAGTGACCAGGGCAAGTCATTTCGCCGCTACAAAACGCTATTTTTATACCTCTTCTACAGTTCCAAACAACATTACACTTACGTGGTAGTGAGTAGAGGATCCCTAAAGCCAAAGCGAAGTATCCCGAGGTCTTTATGTGGTCGGATAGAGAATCCAGAATGAATTTCATCAAGCCAGTACCTTTCCGGAAATGTTGCTGTTGCAGCTGGCGTCTTTAGGGGAAAGTCCGTAGGAGTCGATTGCCGAGTGTGGAGTAACATGCTCTGGAAATTCGCCGTTTTTTAAAAAAAAAAAAACACACAGTCCAGTATTTCTTTCGAAATTGAAATGAAGTTGTATGGACTGGACTATGTTTTTTTTTATCATCTTTTTTTACATGACCTTTACACTTGGTGCTGGCAAGGCATTGAACTGGGCTTCATTCGAGGATTCCAACGGTACCTCACTCATGAAAATCGGACATACAGGTCAAAGGTTACATGCACACACCTTCATATACACAGACAGCCCAGCCCAGCCCATTAGACATTGCCAGATGGCTTAGAACTCTGCCAGGTGCAAGCTTAACCCTTAAAGGTCCAGTATGTAGGAAATAATGGAAAATAAACTTTAACCATTCCAAAAATGATCACCATATGTTGTCAGAGAGTAAGGAAACACGATGAATTGAAGTAATGGCTTATTTGACAACATTACTCTAACCCGTAAAACCCTGTAAAACCCATGAAAAAAAATGAGTTACGGGGCGGAATTTCTTGGAATTTTCGTTTATGTTTTGAACGATTAATTCTAGAATAGTGTATTAATAATGGGCTAGTGCTTCGTCCTATTTGGGTTGCCAAATTAGCAAAGGCCAACAGCTGTCAGTAGTCATGAACGCCCACGAGAGGCAGGCAAATTTTAATTTCCAAAATTAAAACAAGAAACAAATTAAGTTGACATCGGAGGAGCTTCCTGAGATGGTGACATCTTGGTCAAACGAAGAATATCAAGTCTGATGCAGAGCTGGCCATATTTCTCCACAACAGCCTAGGCTAAACTTCATCTGCATCGCTTACTTCAGCTAAATATGTTACGTTGGTTAGAGAGGTATTTTTTGTTTTCACTGTTTCCGTAATGTGTAGCTGGGACATGGTTGGAGAAATGTTAAAGCAGCTGCAGGTCAACTAGCTAAGTCTTCATTACATCTGGCAACCCAGAAGAGGCTCGCTTCTGGTAGTCTTGAGAACGTTCACCAGTGTTTTGATTTTGGCCTACAGAACGTTCGGTAACAATCCTACAAATCGCACCTTTAAAGGAGTACCGTCACGGGAATGTTGAGAAATTAACGTTCTAAAGAATATCTGGGTTCATTGAATTCAACATAGAATTTTAGAACCTTCAATTGTTGCGGAACTTAGAACGTTCAAAAACCTACACCTTTAAGGGTTAAACAATTAGAGCTGTGATGTCACATTAGAATCCTTGAACATTCCGCCATTCATTTCAATGGGGCCCAAAAACGCCGAAAAACGGGAATACCGCGAAAACGACAAGGGCCAGCAACACGAAAGTAACAAGCAAGTTACACCGGTTCGGGCCTGAATTTTTGGAGTTCGAACTGCGTCTGTAGCCGGACGAGTCCTTACCTGGAGCATAGTGATAGGTTTTGTTGTGTCTCGCTCCTGCCCCACCTACTTCGTAAGTGGGTAATTGGCAGCTGTGCTCCATAAAAAAGGCGCTGACTATCCAGGGCAGGCGTCTGCTTTGTCCAGGGGCGACTCTGACCGACCTATAAGCCTATCCCGGCGTTTGGCTGTAGTTTGTTCCACCATTTGCTCCAGGTAGGCTTGAGTCTTTGTCTGAGGAACATTCGTTTATGCACTGATGTGCCGGAAAGTTCAGAACTTTTGTTTACATTCCAGTAACAGAAGTCGCTGCTAAACGTTTACGTTATCTGTTAATTACAGCAACATCACGGAGTGTTGCGCTGTCCGGGCTCCCTACATCTGACGTTAGCTGTTGCATGGTAGGTTGTAGCTTTATTTACCTCGATTTACCTAAATTAAGCATAACGTTAGAGTAATGACTCTGTACTCCTTATAGGATCTGTATGGTATCCTGATGTGGTGACGGCCTTGCTGTTTTGTTCCTGTTTGGGGTTTGCCTTCCATCGCTGCGTCTCTGATGCATGATTGCTAGCTAACCTGGTGGTGGCTATCTGCTTGGGCCTGTTTAGTGCGGACGTGCGTGTTTGTTGCATGAGTGTGCATGTGTGGGAGTTTGGTTTGCTTGCTGCTCTATTGATGCTCTATGCTTTTCTCTGTATTTTGTTTTGTCTTATTTGTAGTCATTTGTTTTTGTTTGTTTTATACTGCATGTACTGTCAAGTGGGCTTTCCCTGTGTATGTTGCTTGTCTCTCCTACTGGGGGCTGCATTGGGCGCATGTTGGAGGGTTTATTCTCCTCTGGTGGTGTTTATCCCTTATTGTGTGTGCTGTGTTAATTAGTTTAGATAAGTCACCTTTTCATTTTGATTTGCAGTGTGGTTTGAATCACAGATTTAGCCTCAGAGGCTTTGACATCTGCCCTCTACGGTAAGCCCAATCTAGTGTCAACATTGATCCTGACGATCTAGCATTACATGGTGTTGCTCTGGTATTGAAGTGCATGTACATTGATCCTGTTTTAAATAAATAAATTGTAATAGTTTTGTATTGTAATCTCACGTCTCTGACTATTATTCAGACTACCAACTTGTGTGACCCTAGTGGTAAACAGGAAATTATCAGGTTAATTTAACGGGTAGGTTCCTGGGTAACAGGGTATTAGAACCTGGTGACTGTTTATATACAAGGTAGGCTACTGTCACACGTCGATAGCTCAAACGGTCTAGGAGCAGTAGTTTGTCCAAAAAGTGGGTGAAAAGGAATAATAAATAAAGTAAACTTAAGAAGAACAATAGTGGGCTTGCTCCGCAAGCCCACAGCATGGCGAAGGTCTTGCTGGATCAAACCCACTAATAATGACTCATATTGGTCGGCTTAAGTTAACAGTTTTATATGCTTGCAATAGGTTTAGGTTTTTACTGATGGCAATGACAATGCCAGCATTAATCACACTGTTTAAATTAGAAAAATGTCGATATAGGCCGTGGCAGAGAATTTCTACGGAGTGGGGTATTACAGTACACGATACCACTGTTTCCACCAATGAAATGTATCGCTGCATCATCAACAACGTTGTTGGAACGCCGGAGGTAGCGAATTGTAACACAGGTAAGATGCTTTCTGGAAACAGGTGTAACAATGTTTGGTCGCAAGTTGCGTCGTACCACGGTGGTTGAGCAACGTTGTTGCTAACTTTTCTAGAAATGACCCCCTGAACGGTTCTGAAGACCCACCAGTTAAGAAACACTGCTGTAGATTCCCCATTGGACTGTGTGTGTTTCCGATCAGAGAGAAGCTTATCGGTTGATATTATCTGTACGTTTGTGATGCCACTTCATGACACTCTAAAACACTTTGAATGATGAATTCTTGCAAGATTCTTGCAGGTTTTTCCACGCATCATTGTAGGTTGGTTAGATATATCTCATAAATGGTGTCTACCTGCTTGTGTAGCATTCCTTTTGGTCATTAACTCAGTCAGTACCCATAGTTTGTTTAGGTCATATGTTTGTTAATCTTACATATTACTTGCTATTACATATGTATAGTGTACATACCTCTATGACATCCCCACTGATTGTAAAGTCTTTTGAAGTATTTGCAATATTATTCAGGATAGTTACAATGCTTTTTATATTTGCTGTTGAGTTAGTTATCTTTTCTTCATTTTCCAATGTGATGTTATTTAATTTTTCCACAAACACTGGTAGGGTTTCGGCTGACAAGATCTAAAAAAAATTGTGAAAGACACAATCCAACTGTTAAATTTGTACCCCAGTGAACTGATGCCATACACTGGCATTAGCCATCATGACTGCTACTGTCCAAGACTAATGGTAACTTTGTTATAACAATAATAATGGTAACTATTTTGACTCATATAGGTCAGAACAGGTTATCACATATTAATAGATATTAACCCTCAGAACCATCTCTATTTACTCTGTATATTTTCTATCCTCTCATCCTGTATATAAAAGTTTAACAGTTTCATAAAAACTTTGATATTGACATTGGAATTATTATGACTAAGGGTCATCTGTCAAAAATGTGTTTCTCATGCAAATTATTTTCTTTTTGTGTGTAAAGCTGTTGTAATAAACAAAGAGAAAACTCTAAAACTGAAGTAAACAGTAACGTGAGGTAAGCATTCATCTTTGGTATATGGGAGTGGATAAAACAAAGGCATATTACCTGAGATTCCTCTTCCAGCTCTTGGATCACAATCAAAACACAATTGTTTTTTTGTTCCTCCCAATTCCTTGTAGTTCCACTGCATTTAGCAGTAACACTACCAATTTCATCACCTTCACAGTCACCAACTTCTACATCACCATCATTTCCAGCTCCAAAATTGCCATCGCGACAATCAAATTCTGCAAGTTAGAAAAGGGCTTAGTTGCTTTATTTTTCTTATTTATAGACATAGGTGACATTCATATTATGCATACTGAATGGAGGTAACATGGAGAAACCTTACCTTCATTTTTAAAAGTTAACATCACTTTTTCTGAACTATAACCAAAGCCCTGCAAGTTTGGGTTTTTAACTTTGCAGCTGAGTTCAGCTTTTCCTGGAGCACGTTCACAGTTCTGTACACTGTATGAATACTTGCAATTGTCTGATATTGCTAAGGCAAAATTCAGAGAGCAATATTAGTCTGAAAATATTTTATAACATAAAACAATTCTAATGAAGGCAAACAAGTAAATATGACTAACTTGTTACAATCTGCCTTTTTTCAAGTAAAAGCAAAAATCACCTGGATTGAGATGACCGTTGTCATTACGCTCCACCATCATCTCAACTTCATAATCTGTGCTTGAGCAACACTGCAGGGTAACTCTTTGTCCATTTTCACACTGAACTATTTTGTCCTGGCTTATCTGAATGACAGGCTTTTGTTTTATGCTATCAATATTTTCCCACCTAATATATGGCACTGAGTTTTTATTTGATATACACTCATAACGACCTGTAGGGAGACAAAACCCAGAAAATTATTCTATAAAAACGCCCATTTCATTTGTAATGTATATATTGTACGTATGGTATCTGACCAAATGGTAAACATCTTTAAAATGTAGGCCTACTTTTAGACTGTTGGACTACTCTAGCTTGAACCATGGCCTGTTTTTATATGTAACATGGTCTGTGGCTGTAACTGATATCATAATGTCGTTGTACATGACACTATACAAAATATGGCATCTGCCATGACATGGTCACTCCAATGTCTGTGTATGGCGGAGATTTCAAATCACTTAATTGCCAGAATGCAACTTCCACTTTCAAAATTTGATACATTTAGTAGGAAATGGCACAAAGACTGGTGGCTCTATGTCTTAGCAGACCTGTCAAACTTGAAGAATTTTTTTGAGTAGCCAAGAAAAAAACAATGCTCACGTCGTCCTTCATGCATGCAGCCAAAAATAGACACATTTTGGATAGGGACCCATTTTTAATGTGGAACATCTATCTAAATGTGATCCAATGTGTTCCTGAAAGTGCAAACTGAATCTTTTACTCTATAATGTTGACAATCTGTTTTAGAGCCTAATAATCCTGACCTATGAAAAACACTTGTGTTGATAGGGACTGATGTGGATGTGTTGTCCATTTTCTTATATGTGGCCTCTATTCAATCATGTCTGGTATTATTACTTCTTTTCAATCCATTATTATTAAAGATTTATTTTGTAAAGAAATACATCTATCACCCATGTTATGTCAATTTCCTAATGCAAATTACTGATTGCTTTTAAAGAATCTCACTTGCACATGCACTCAGTTTTTCTCAGATCGCGGTATCTTTCTGCCATCTGTGAGGCTGCTATGATTAGGTCTACATTATCCCAACTGTGATAAGTGCACAATCTCCGTCTGGAAGCCTATTATTTGTTCTCGCTTGTTTTCACGCTAATAATCAAGAAGAAGGATCTGCATGCTCCAAAGAAAAAACTAATTCAACACTCATCAATGAGCAGCTCAAAATATTTAGCCTAGGTCCACTTTCAGACTCGTTGTTAATGGCTGCATTTTGCCTTGGAAAGGTCTGCGTTCCATATAATTAGCACCTTTTAGTTATGAAAACTTTAACCAACAGCGACACATTGAAAAATACTAACTGAAACTACTGGTGAACAAGTAATAACTTTCAAGACAACATCAAACTATTAGGCCTAGGTGAATTTACAATCGCACTCAGTGGAATATTTTTAGTTTCGCAAAACGGCAGCAGGGGGGACGCGAATTTAGAGTGAACACTTGATAAACTCACCTCATTAAGTATTTAATTTAACCCACAGTTGAATGAAGAAAAAATTACATAAAGAGAGGCCACTATGCTTTGCCTGTCATTCTCGCTTGTCACTTTCTCTCTATCTCATCCTCGCATGAAATAGATTTGCGGGAGATTCTAATTCACATGCTCAAGGGGCTTTCCGGAGAAGTTGGATGTCTGATCGTTTGGCGTAGTTTTAATAAAAAAATTGCAGCGGCGTACTTTTATGTGAAAATGTGTGGTTGCTACGCAAAATGCATTCAGGTTGGCAGGTCTGCGTTAGAAAATGCATACATCTTTAACATTGTATGTGGGGTTGATACTTCACCATTGAAAGAGGAGTCGATATTTCTTATGGTGATTTGGCCTGTTGAGTCAGAAATTTTCTGCCCATTAAATCTCCATTCAGACACATCTCCACTGCATTTCAACACCATTTGTTGCTGGGGGAAAAGAGAGTCACTGCCCACTCTTAATTTAGTTTTTTCTGAGAAAAGAGAAAAAAACAAAATTAAGGGCAAGTACTGATGCAAATTCAGTGCTGCAAAGCAAATGTGTTTTCATATTTTTGTTGTTGTTAAATGAACATAATTTTTGACATTTTTATCATCTTTTAAGATAACTTACCACTTACAACGAAGGGATTGTCAGCCAATGGATATTTTTTGTTCTTAAGGTCTGTTACAATGCCATTGTTTGCTTTCATAAAACTGGTGTTTGGATCCGTCAACTGAAGGGAGAGGTCTACAATCACACTACCTGGCCTGTTGAGGCATAATAACATCTGTGATCAACATTAAAACATGGAAATTCAAAACAACATGATTACTTTGATATTGCAGTGGTATGTACAAAACAATAAAATCAGCATACCTGAAACCTGTGACAGCTGCTGAATTGGGTTTGTATCCATCTGTAAACATTTTAAAGTTGTTGTCTACCTACATGACAATAAGATTTAGTGATGTATTAAGGTGTCAACTTACTCAAACTATTCACATTTACTATTTGGCTTGTAATACTTTTTGGATGACAATAAACAATATTACAAAAAAGATACTCACTGCAAATTCAATATCTTTTTTATAGGTCTTGTATTTCTCCGTTGATGCATCATTGAGTTGAAAATCAAACTTTTGTGTCAATATCAAAGAGAAACGAATGGTAGAAACTGCAGATGTAAAAGAAGAGTTTAACATAAGATTAGGGGGGGCACTCACTGAATCTAACATAGAACAAATCATTCACTGCACATCACAGAGCGCAGAAACTGAACATTCATTAGATATAATTTGTTTTTGTATAGATAGTCATCCTTTGCACTTTATAGCAAACCTATACAGTTTTTTTCCTGACTCAAACATATGACCACACCTTGAGAACTACAACTCATATAATCAGTCCTACTTAGTTATAAATTATGATTTTGTTTTACTAAAAACTGTGACAAACAAAACAAAAGTCTAACTCAAAATCAAAATTGTTTTGAGTTCTGCTAATACTACTCTTGTAATACTAGTAATTACACATGTTACTTTACTGGCAGTGATGTGTTGATAGTGATGTTGACAAATGTGGAGATAACACCATCACATGAATCTCCTTCTTCACATACCAGCTGCTGTTGGTGGTATTGCTGGTGTTGTTGTTGATGGTATTGTTGCCTGTGGTGTTGTTGGTGGTGGTATTGTTGGTGGTATTGTTGCTGGTGGTGTTGTTGCTGGTGGTATTGTTGGTGGTGTTGTTGCTGGTGGTATTGTTGGTGGTGTTGTTGCTGGTGGTATTGTTGGTGGTATTGTTGCTGGTGGTATTGTTGGTGGTGGTATTGTTGGTGGTATTGTTGCTGGTGGTATTGTTGGTGGTGGTATTGTTGCTGGTGGTATTGTTGGTGGTGTTGTTGTTGTTGGTGTTGTTGGTGGTGTTGTTGTTGGTGGTGTTGTTGGTGGTGTTGTTGTTGGTGGTGTTGTTGTTGGTGGTGGTGGTGTTGTTTTAGTTGTTGTTGCTTCTGTTATAGCAGAAAAAAGATTAATCCATTGACGTCCATGTTTTTGTACAGATTACAATAGGCCTTTGAATAAACATGCCATAAAGCACCTGTGCAGGGGTTGCTAACACTAATAGGAAGAGATTTGTTTGTTGGACTATATCCACTCCAGCAAGAACAGTTGTAGCTGCCAATGGTGTTGGAGCAGGTGGAGTTTTGACCACATGGATTAGAGTTACATTCATTGTCATCTATGATGGAAAATAATATTGTGAGCAGTCGAAAGAATGCATAATGGAGTATTTGGAATTTACCTCTGTAAATAAATAGAATACAGTGTTGTGCATAAGTTAAGACACCCATGCTAAAGTTGACTAAAAAGTGGAATAAAAAAAAATTCTTTTGGAAATTGATCTTAAAGGTGCACTTTGAGTTCCTGCATGGTTTCAGCGCGATTTCAATGTTGTCTCAAATCATAAGCATCTTGATCCGCTAGCTGCCTGCCCCCTGAATACACTGTGAAAAAGCCTGGTCTTGGGAAACAATACAAGGGCCGTAACTCGTCAAACAAACACAAGGCACAGGCTGTGCACCAAAATATAACAAACCACGTCCCAGCCAATCACTGACAATATGGAGCTGCATCAAAGTGGGGAGCGAAAAAGGGCTTATATTATACTTACTAAATCTTTAAACAAACATGAATAAAAGGCACAGAATAAGGTTGGTGTAAGAGTTATCATCACACCAACTTGCAGGAGAGGATACACCCAAACAAACTCATCTCTACCTATTAGCAGCAACAACACATGTATAGGTTTGTAAAAGGATTGGATGTCCTGTGAATTAATAAACTAGATGTAACGTGTGACTACTGGCTGTCTTTCCCATTGGAATCAATGATATAATGATGTGCCGTTAGTACATGGAGGGGAGAGCTTGCTCTTTGCTCACTTTGGTATTTACTTTGAAAGTCAACAGAAGTGACGTCATGCAGGAACTCATAGTGCACCTTTAATGCCTTAATTAAAAAAATTAGGAAAAATCCAACCTTTAAGGACACCAATTTTCTTTGTGAATGAACCATGCATAGTAAATAAATAAACGTTATTCCTTAAAATACAGGGGGCATAAGTAAGGAACCCCTTGGAGCTCATTCACCATCTTTAATACTGGAAAGAATTCAGGACTTAAAGATATTCATAAGGAATCAAAAAAAAAAAAAAAATAGCTGCATAAAATAATAATTATGCAGCACAAACCTATACATGTGTTGTTGCTGCTAATAGGTAGAGATGAGTTTGTTGGGGTGTATCCTCTCCAGCAAGAACAGTTGTAACTACCAATCGTGTTGATGCAGGTGGAGTTTTTACCACATGGATCAGATTGACATTCATTTACATCTAAGGGGAAAAGTAATATAAAAACATAAGTCTTCAAAAAGTAATAATGATGAAAAAAAAAAAAAAAATATGCTGACTGCAAATATACCAGAATATAATTCATATTAGAAATGTACCCAGAATATACTTATTAATACTGGAAAGACTTCAGAAGTTACTGGTATTTATAGGAAATAAAAAATAAAAAAACATTGCACAAAAAATCATTCTGCAGAACAAACCTATACATGTGTTGTTGCTGCTAATAGGTAGAGATGAGTTTGTTGGGGTGTATCCTCTCCAGCAAGAACAGTTGTAACTGCCAATCGTGTTGATGCAGGTGGAGTTTTTACCACATGGATCAGATTGACATTCATTTACATCTAAGGGGAAAAGTAATATAAAACATAAGTCTTCAAAAAAGTAATAATGAAAAAAAAAATTGCTGACTGCAAATATACCACATAACTAGCAAGACTATATGTACCCAGAATATGCCATTCATATTAGAAAGACTTCAGAAGTGCTTATTAATATTGGAAAGACTTCAGGAGTTAAAGGTATTTATAGGGAATTAAAAAAATGAAAAATAGCTGCATAAAATAATAATTATGCAGCACAAACCTATACATGTGTTGTTGCTGCTAATAGGTAGAGATGAGTTTGTTGGGGTGTATCCTCTCCAGCAAGAACAGTTGTAACTACCAATCGTGTTGATGCAGGTGGAGTTATTACCACATGGATCAGAGGCACATTCATTTACATCTAAGGGGAAAAGTAATATAAAAACATAAGTCCAAAAAAGTAATAATGAAAAAAAAATGTTGACTGTAAATATACCATGTAACTAGCAAGACTATATGTACCCAGAGAAATGCCATTCATATTATAAAACACTTCAGAAGACGTCTTCAAAAATTAATATTGGAAAGACTTCAGGAGTTAAAGGTATTTAAAAATTTAAAGGGAAAAAAAATGAAAAATAGCTGCATAAAATATATAATTATGCAGCACAAACCTATACATGTGTTGTTGCTGCTAATAGGTAGAGATGAGTTTGTTGGGGTGTATCCTCTCCAGCAAGAACAGTAGTAACTACCAATCGTGTTGATGCAGGTGGAGTTTTTACCACATGGATCAGATTGACATTCATTTACATCTAAGGGGAAAAGTAATATAAAAACATAAGTCTTCAAAAAAGTAATAATGAAAAAAAAAAATGTTGACTGAAAATATACCACATAACTAGCAAGACTATATGTACCCAGAATATGCCAATTAATATTAGAAAGACTTTAGAAGTGCTTATTAATATTGGAAAGACTTCAGGAGTTAAAGGTATTTATAGGGAATTTAAAAAAATGAAAAATAGCTGCATAAAATAATAATTATGCAGCACAAACCTATACATGTGTTGTTGCTGCTAATAGGTAGAGATGAGTTTGTTGGGGTGTATCCTCTCCAGCAAGAACAGTAGTAACTACCAATCGTGTTGATGCAGGTGGAGTGTGTACCACATGGATCCGAGTCACATTCATTTACATCTATGGGGAAAAGTAATATAAAAACATAAGTCTTTAAAAAAGAAATAATAAAGGAAAAAAAAAAAAAAAAAAAAATAAAATAAAAATTGACTGCAAATATACCACATAACTAGCAAGACTATATGTACCCAGAATATGCCATTCATATTAGAAAGACTTCAGAAGTGCGTATTAATATTGGAAAGACTTCAGGAGTTAAAGGTATTTAAAGGGAATTTAAAAAAATGAAAAATAGCTGCATAAAATAATAATTATGCAGCACAAACCTATACATGTGTTGTTGCTGCTAATAGGTAGAGATGAGTTTGTTGGGGTGTATCCTCTCCAGCAAGAACAGTTGTAACTACCAATCGTGTTGATGCAGGTGGAGTTTTTACCACATGGATCAGATTGACATTCATTTACATCTAAGGGGAAAAGTAATATAAAACATAAGCCATAAAAAGTAATGATGAAAAACAATTGCTGACTGTAAATATACCACATAACTAGCAAGACTATATGTACCCAGAATATGCCAATTAATATTAGAAAGACTGGAAAGATTAATATTGGACTTCAAAGAGTTAAAGGTATTTAAAGGAATTTAAAAAAAAAAAAAAAAAAATAGTTGCATAAAATAATAATTATGCAGCACAAACCTATACAAGTGTTTTTGCTGCTAATAGGTAGCGATGAGTTTGTTGGGGTGTATCCCCTCCAGCAAGAACAGTTGTAACTACCAATCGTGTTGATGCAGGTGGAGTTTTTACCACATGGATCAGATTGACATTCATTTACATCTAAGGGGAAAAGTAATATAAAAACATAAGTCTTCAAAAAAGTAATAATGAAAAAAAAAAAAATGTTGACTGTAAATATACCACATAACTAGCAAGACTATATGTACCCAGAATATGCCAATTAATATTAGAAATACTTCAGAAGTGCTTATTAATATTGGAAAGATGTCAGGAGTTAAAGGTATTTATAGGGAATAAAAAAAAGAAAAATAGTTGTATAAAATAATAATTATGCAGCACAAACCTATACATGTGTTGTTGCTGCTAATAGGTAGAGATGAGTTTGTTGGGGTGTATCCTCTCCAGCAAGAACAGTAGTAACTACCAATCGTGTTGATGCAGGTGGAGTTTTTACCACATGGATCAGATTCACATTCATTTACATCTAAGGGGAAAAGTAATATAAAAACATAAGTCTTCAAAAAAGTAATAATGAAAAAAAAAAATGTTGACTGAAAATATACCACATAACTAGCAAGACTATATGTACCCAGAATATGCCAATTAATATTAGAAAGACTTTAGAAGTGCTTATTAATATTGGAAAGACTTCAGGAGTTAAAGGTATTTAAAGGGAATTAAAAAAAATGAAACATAGCTGCATAAAATAATAATTATGCAGCACAAACCTATACATGTGTTGTTGCTGCTAATAGGTAGAGATGAGTTTGTTGGGGTGTATCCTCTCCAGCAAGAACAGTTGTAACTGCCAATCGTGTTGATGCAGGTGGAGTTTTTACCGCATGGATCAGAGGCACATTCATTTACATCTAAGGGGAAAAGTAATATAAAACATAAGCCATAAAAAGTAATGATGAGAAAATGTTGATTGCTGACTTCAAATATACTATGTAACTAGCAAGAGTACATGTACCATAGAATGAACTTAATAACACCGGAAAGACGTCAGAAGTTACAGGTATTCGTAGGGAAGCATATAAAAAATCAAAAACGTTGCTTTAGAAAAATATATTCTAAAGCACAAACCTGTACAAGTGTTGTTGTTGATAACAGGCAGTGATGAGTTGGTTGGGGTGTATCCTCTCCAGCAAGAACAGTTGTAACTGCCAATTGTATTGATGCAGGTGGAGTGTGTACCACATGGATCCGAGTCACATTCATTTACATCTATGGGGAAAAGTAATATAAAAACATAAGTCTTCAAAAAAGAAATAATGAAAACAAAAATTGCTGACTGCAAATATACCACATAACTAGCAAGACTATATGTACCCAGAATATGCCATTCATATTAGAAAGACTTCAGAAGTGCGTATTAATATTGGAAAGACTTCAGGAGTTAAAGGTATTTAAAGGGAATTTAAAAAAATGAAAAATAGCTGCATAAAATAATAATTATGCAGCACAAACCTATACATGTGTTGTTGCTGCTAATAGGTAGAGATGAGTTTGTTGGGGTGTATCCTCTCCAGCAAGAACAGTTGTAACTACCAATCGTGTTGATGCAGGTGGAGTTTTTACCACATGGATCAGATTGACATTCATTTACATCTAAGGGGAAAAGTAATATAAAAACATTAGTCTTTAAAAAAGTAATAATGAAAAAAAAAAATGTTGACTGTAAATATACCACATAACTAGCAAGACTATATGTACCCAGAATATGCCATTCATATTAGAAAGACTTCAGAAGTGCGTATTAATATTGGAAAGACTTCAGGAGTTAAAGGTATTTAAAGGGAATTTAAAAAAATGAAAAATAGCTGCATAAAATAATAATTATGCAGCACAAACCTATACATGTGTTGTTGCTGCTAATAGGTAGAGATGAGTTTGTTGAGGTGTATCCTCTCCAGCAAGAACAGTTGTAACTACCAATCGTGTTGATGCAGGTGGAGTTTTTACCACATGGATCAGATTGACATTCATTTACATCTAAGGGGAAAAGTAATATAAAAACATAAGTCTTCAAAAAAGTAATAATGAAAAAAAAAAAATGTTGACTGAAAATATACCAC